>NW_020954603.1:1489198-1497997 GCF_900497805.2 Vombatus ursinus
GCTGGCATGTTTACCCACCTGGCTTCGGTTCAGGGCCTGCCAAAGAAATGATGATTGATTGCCAAAGAAATGATGATGATTGACCTTTCAGGTCAATATGAATTGACCCTGGATTGGTATGTTGTGCTCACCAACCTTGTGTCTAATGGAATGGACTCACTGACATTTGTAGGGCTCTTACAGATTAACGCTCCACCTAGAGGGTCTTATTTGATCCTCACAATAATCTCGTGGGGTTAGGGGCCGTGATTGTTATCCCTTTTGTATAGAGGAAGAAATGGGGTCTCAGAGAGTGTAAGGGACTTGCTGGGGTTACAGAGTCAACAGATGTTGGTACATTACTGTGAGGTTCCTTTTGCCTATGGGTTGGACTAGAAGGTCAGTGATGTTCCTTCCAACTCTCCCAGTGTGTGATTCTGGTCCTGAGTGGCCTGATCTATAAAATGGGGATAGTCATGCCTTTCCTTCCTGAAAGCCGGAGACTGGATGAGATGATCAGGCAAGGTCCCTTCCAGCCCAAAGACCAATGACCTTGAGCTGCCCTGTGGTTGTCTCTCTAGAGCTGACCTGCGTGTGCAAAGCCAAGGGGCTCAGGGGCCCAGGTCTTCTCTAGATCACAGGGATGGCCCCCCTCCCAGCAGGCTTTCCTTCTGTCCTCCCACTCCCTTGTCATCTTCACCAGACTTCCATATGGGCGTCCCTGAGGAGACGGCAGAGAAGGCAGCAAGGAGCGTGGGTCTGGTGTCTCAGAACCACCTGGTCCCACAGACGGACATGAAGCAACTTCCTCCTCCTGGGCAGGGCCCAGATCAATGCTGAGGGAGGGATGAAAGGGCATCAGCAGACTGCCCCAGTGGGGCTCAGCCTAGGAGGGGCTGAGCCATAGACCCTGAGAGCGCTTTATCTCTGAGCTCAGTCAACATGTCAGGGAGAGGCAGGTCCAGAGCCGAGGGAGGTTGGGGGCATGATCCCTCAAAGTGGGGCTGCAACCTCACTCTGCTCCTGACAGATTGGCTTATCTGGGTCAAGTCCCCACCTCTCTCCAGGCTTCAGTTTCCTTCTCTGTCAAATTAAGGGTTGTACTAGACGACTTCGAAAGCCCCTCCCAGCTCTGACCATCTTTGTGTTCCTTCAGGTCTTCCCATTAGATATAGCTTTGTTGTCCTGATGAAACCTCATGTGCCACTGGGGAACCTCTCATGCATGTATGTGTGAGTGTGTGTGTGTGTGTGCATGTGTGTGATGTGTGTGTTGTGTATGTATGTGTGTGAATATGAATGTGTGTGGATATGTGGTGTGTGTGTATGAGTGTGATTGTGTGTGGTATGTATGTGATATGTGTATGTATATGTGAGTGTGTGGGAATGTGGTGTGTGTTAGTGTGTTGTATGTGTGTGTGAGTATGAATATGAGTGTGTGTGTGTGTGGTATGTGTGTGATATGAGCATGTGTGTGAATATGTGGGTATGTGGTGTATGTGTGTGAGTGTGTGGGTATGCAGTATGTGTATTGTAAGCGTATGTTTGAGTATGAGTGTGTGTATGTGTATGTGTGAGTGTGGCATATGTATGTATGTGGTATATGTATGATATGCGTATGTATGAGGGTATGAGTGTGTTATATGTACATGTGTTATATGTGTGTGATGTGTATGATATGCGTATGTGTGTGAGTGTGTGTATGTTGTGTGTGTGAGGGTTTGAGTGTGTTATATGTTTGTGTGAGTGTGTGGATATGTGTGATATGTATATGTGTGAGTGTGTATATGTGGTGTGTATAAGGGTGTGAGTCTGTGATATGTGTATGTGTGTGAGTGTGTGGGTACATGGGTATGTGGTATGTGAGTGTGTGTTATATGTATATGTTTGTGTGAAAGTAAGTGTGTATGTGTGAGTTTGTATGTGTGAGTGTGGGATGTGTGTGTGTCTGTGTGTGTGTATGTGTAGGATGCAGGCTGATGGGTTTGGGAAATCTCTCTGCTTCCTTTGGTAACTGACTCTTCCCTGGCTCTCATTTCAGATCCAAAATCTCATGATGTCTACAAATTCCTTGTCCCCTGGATTGGTATGTTTTTCTCACCTCAGTTTAGGCCCTTTCAAGCTCAGAAAATGCAGGTTGAATGAAGGAATGTAGGATGCCTGGCACATTGGGGAGACTCACACCTTCCCACACATAGGCTGATGGGTAAATGTGCCATCCTGCCAGGAAATGAGGCTGATGTTCCCAGACCAACTAGCTAAGGCTGATCTCTGAGTTCCTGTAAGGGTACAGGCTTAGAGGCACCAGGTGCACTCTTATTTAGTCCTTCTGTGACCCAGGACCCCTATTTACCCAGGGATATAGAACCCCTTATGGGCATGGATGGGTTCCCTCTTTAATGTAGACAGGGGACATGAGACCACCTTAGGCAACTTTCTCTTTGCTTCACATGTTCGAGGCTAAGGTAAATAATAACTGCTGTCTAACTGTGCAACCACCTCCCTGAAACTTGGCCCAGCAAAGGACCCATCAGACAGGCTTCTTATCCCATGGACCCAGGTCTGGGCCTTCTGTGTACCTTCTTGTGCTCCTAACTCTGACTGTCTATCTCCTGGGGCTCAGGGAAAGGGTTGCTGGTCCTTAATGGGTCAGTTTGGTCCTGGCACCGGCGGCTGCTGACCCCTGCCTTCCACAATGACATCCTGAAGCCTTACGTGGGGCTGATGGCTGACTCTGCCCGAGTGATGCTGGTAAGTCTCATCCATGGGTACACACACAGACACATATGTTAACTCACATAATACTTACATGTGTACATATAAGTGCACATATACACACCACTGTGCACTCAAACTTATACACATACACATAAGTACACACAGATGTATATCCACACACAGATTTGTGGACACTCATAATAATAGCTAGCATTTACATCATTCTTAAATTTACATCATTCTTTGCATTTGCAAAGCACTTTGTAAATATCTCATTTTGATCCTCACAACAACACTGGAAGATAAGTGGTATCGTTATTCCTATTTTATGGATGAAAAAACTGAGGCAAACAGAGGTTACATGACTTGCCCAGGGTCTCACAGCTAGTGACAGTCCAAGGCTAGATTTGAACTCAAGTCTTCCTGACCCCAAGCCCACCACTTTATCCACAATTTAGTTGCTAAATTGCAAGCAATATAATGTACACAGACACACATGGGTGCTCATGGACACACACATAGTTGTATTCATACACTGATGCACAGAGACAAGATGTGGACAAAATCTTAGGCACAGATAAACATTTTTATGGACACAGAGAGACAGACTCCTCACAGGGAGGGTGTCTGGGCTTCCTGGGTCTCTTGTTCTGTTCCAAGTTTCAAGTCTTTCCCCACAGGCAACCTTCATAGTGGAGAGATGACCTCCTCATATTTGGTGGCATTGAGGGGTAGGGCATTCCAGGGATGGGAGATTTCCTGTGCGGAGGTGGGAGATGGAACGTCATATACAAAGAGAATCAGTAATTTGGTTTGGCCACAGTGTAGAGACCAGGATGGGGAGCAGTATACAATCAGCTTAGAAAGACGGTGGGGCTCTAGATTGTGAAGGGTTTAAGTGCTAAACAGAGGAGATGGCATTTTCTCCTAAAAGCAAGGGGGAGATTTATAAGGCAGAGGGTCCACTGCTCACTGACTGAAATTTTCTGGCTTATATGGCAAGATTATCCCCCAGAAGCTCAAGGATACCTCTATTGTCCATCTTGCCAGAGTCCTCCTTAATACTGATCTTTCACCCAGAAAATGATCTACCTGAGAGCCAACATGGCTTCAGAAAGGGCTGAGGAATGTTGATACAGAGTCTGGCAACTCCAGGAGAAATGCCAGAAAAAGTACAGATTGGACATTGTACACAATGTTCATTGATCTGACCAAGGTATTTGATACTGTCAGTCATGAGGGCTTGTGGAAGAGCATAGTGAAATTTGGTTGCCCAGAGAAGTTCATCTGTACTGTACACTAATTTCATGATTGCATGCTTGCATTGGTTCTGGATTATGGATGATGCTTTCCCAGTCACCAATGGAGGGAAGCAGGGCTGTGTGCTTGCTCCCATGCTTTTTAACATGATGTTTTCAGCAATGCTGTCAGATGCCTTCAGGGAGGATGAAAATAGCATTAAGGTTATCTACCACACTGATGGTAAATGATTTAACTTGAAAAGGCTGCAAGCTAAGACTAACGTGGAGGAAGAGTTGGTGCACGACTTTTTGTTCTCAGATGATTGTGCACTCAATGCAGCCTCTGAGGTCAAGATGTGACAAGGTATGGATCAATTCTCTACTGCTTGTGCTAATTTTGGCCCAACAAATAAGACCAAGAAAACACAGGCTCTCCACCAACCAGCCCCACACAATCTCTACATGGAATTGTCAGTTACAGCAAATGGAGAAATACTGAATGTTGTGGAGAAGTTCCATTACTTTGTCAGTATACTTTCCAGGGATGTACACATAGATGATGATATCTTCACATGAATTGCCAGAGCTAGCTCAGTGTTTGGGAGGCTCTGAAGCAAACTGTGAGAGAGATGAGGTATTAGGCTGCCTGCCAAACTGAAGGTCTACAGAGCCATTGTGCTGAATTCATTGTTGCATGTCTGTGAAACCTGGACAGTCTACCAATGCCAGGAAATGGAATTGTTTCCATTTGAATTGTCTTAGGAAGATTCTGAAGATCACCTGGCAAGATAAGGTACCAGACACTGAGGTCCTTTCTCAAGCTGAACTACCAAGCATTGAAACTGCTGCAGAGAAGCATGACTCCAATGGACTGGCCACATTGTTCAAATACCAAACATACATTTACCTAAAAGACTATTTCATGGAGAACTCACACAAGACAAGCACTCACATGGAAATCAGAAGAAGTGATACAAAGACACCCTTAAGATCTCTCTGAAGAACTTTGAAATCAATTGTGTGACATAGGAGACACTGGCAAAGGACCTCTCAGCCTGGCATGCCTGCATCAAAGAAGGTGCTGTGCTTTATGATGGAAACAGTTGCGGCAGTTCAGAAGAAATGTGAGATGTGCAAATTTAGAGACATCTTCACTGCAAATGTTCAAGTGGATTATTTGTGCCCGACCTGTGGTAGAGCATTCCAAGCTCATATTGGTCTGATCAGTCACAGTCAGACACATTGTACCTTGACTCCAACATATTGATGTTACTTTGGTCCTTTTCAAGCATGAAAGACAACAAACACTGTGCCAGGCATTGTGATAAGAGCTTTTACAAATATTGTCTCAGTGGATAGAAGGTTCAATATAAATTGATAGGTCATAACCTTGTCATCCTCTGTCTGTGTCAGAATGTACCAGGAATATAGTGTTCAGTTCTAGACATCACATTTTGGGGAGGACATTGAAGAGCTGAAGAGCGTCCAAGAGGACTGCAGCCAGAGTGGTGAGGAAGCTGGAAGCTAAGTCAGCAGGATCAGTTGAAGGAGTTAGATGCTGAACCTGGAGAGGAGAAGACTCAGGGTGGGGGTCAGGACAACTGCCTTCAAGTATCTAGAAGGTTGTTATGTGGAAGAAGGATAAGCCTTGTCCTACTTGGCTCCAGAGAGAAGAATCAGGGTCAATGAGGGGAATCTGCAAAGAAGCAGATTTAGTCTGGATGTCAGGAAGAACTTTCTAATAATCAAAACCGTCCCAAAGTAGAGAAGATTGTCACAGGGACTGATGGAGTCCCCCTCAATGGAGGTTTGAAGCAGAGGCTGCATGACCACTAATCAGCAATATTGTAGAGGGGACTTGCTCTAGAATCTTCCTCATGTTTTGGGCCAGTCAGCTTGTGTGATCGCAATCAGCTCAGTCTCTGTGACTTGATCTGAAGGGTTACCATTGAGCTCATGAGCCTGAAGTCTAATAGAGTAAAACTCACGGACATTTCTGGAGCTCTTACAAGTTAATGCTTCACCCATAGGGTCTCATTTGATCTGTGCAACAATCCTGTGAGGTGGGGGCCACTATACCTCATGATATAGAAGAAGAAATGGAGTTTCAGGGAGGTGAAGGGACTGGCTTGCTTAAGCAACACACTGATTAGGTGTCAGAGGTAGGGATCTGAAGCTAGGTTTCCCTGGCTCCAAGTTCAACTTTCTGTCCTCTGTAATTCAGTTTATTGCCCTTTTGGGCATTTGGGTAACATTTAACCAGCCTTATCTCCTTAGCACTGAAGAGCTTTCTGGAAGAGGGGTCTTTGATTGGGATTATCATTCTTTTTCTATTTTAGGACAAATGGGAGAAGCTCAGTTACCAGCCTAGGAGTCTGGAGATCTTTGAGCACATCAGCCTAATGACCTTGGACTCCCTCATGAAAAGTGCCTTCAGTCAACAGAGTAACTGCCAGATAGATAGGTTAGTAAAAGCACCTTTAAAGGACTGTCCATACTGAGGGGTTAGAAAATTGTGCTAGTAATGATGCTGGGTATTCTGAGTCCTAACCTTAGTCCCAGACTGAGCCCTGACCCCAGTCTCAGACTGAGCACTCCACCATGGCCCCAAACTGAGTCCTGACCCTTGGTCATAGACTGAGCCCTGATCCCAATCACAGCCTTGGTCCTAACCTTGGTCACATTCTGAACTTTGACCCTGGTCCCAGACTGAGCCTTGATCCCCATAACAGACTGAGTCCTGATTCCTAGCAGAAACTGTGAGTCCTGACCTGAAATTGGTTCCTATTCCTGGATAGTCTTACCCTTATGCCTGTCCCATGGCCATGCAAAAGCAGGTGAAATTGAGACCATTTAAGAGTGTTCTGATAGAGCAGAGTGGCTCAATTCTTCTCCTGGGGATATAGCTATGAGCTTGTCTGGTCTTCCCAGGGTTAGAAACATGATTTTGACATGCAGGATGTCCTAAAAATCTTACTGCAAGTGTAAGCTTTAAAAGTTTGTCATAGCCTAGCACAATCACCTTTCATTCATTCATTCATTAATTCATTCAACAAGAGACCTGTTCAGAAGGAGCTCACAAAGTAACAGTCAGGCAAGAAATAAACACAAATAACCATGCTCAAACAGCACAATAGAATGTCCTTGCTGACCAAGTGGATATGAGGGTGAAGAAAGTATTGATGTTGTCTGATCATTATACTAGCAATGGGCCAGAGCAGGGAGCATGCTGCTCTCAAATGTATCACTCAAGGGCTCCCCCAGTTCTTGAATATTCTTCAACTTTATCTTCAGGGAGAATAGAATTCCTCTCTGAATTTTAATGTAGTTTCCCTTTAGAAATGGGTTGAGTGTTTGGTAAGGGGGAAGCGGTGCATTGTTTTGGAATGTATTGTTAGGGAAAGACTGATCGCGCTTCTCATTCAGATCTGACCAAAGACTTCAGATTACAGTGCTGTCATAATATCAGTTTGCTATGTGTAGCCTAAAGAAGGAAGGGTTGGGGGGCAATGTCAGTATACAAAGAGGGCAGGGGTAAGTTGCCTGAGTGAATGAGCTAGCCAAGGGAGAGCATGGGGAGGAGAGAAAAAGGCCAGGAATGGAGGGATCAGGAAGAAGATAGAGAAATAGTCAAATATTGACTACAAGCTCTGCAAAGGCAAGGGACCATTTCATTTTTGCCTTTATATGTCAAGCACTAGCACAGTACACAGAATGAGGAAGCAGTTAACAATAGCTTGTTGAATGAGTGGGCGATTCAAAGGCAAGGAGAACCAGCAGAGGGTAGTGTCTCTGAAACCAAGGGAGGAGAGTGGGGATGGGAACAGACACTGCACAAAAGTCTAGGAAAATGAAGACTTAAAAAGAAAATAGAATCAATTCACTAGTCATCTTTGAGAGAGTGTTTTGTGTAGAGTTTGAGGCAGAACCCAGATCTACAGGTTGTGGGTAGAAGGGAAGAAAGAATGGAGAGTGAAGATGGTTTTTTAAATTTGAAAGTGAAGGGGTGGAAAGCTATGGAAAGATTGAAGAGATGACAGGGCTGAGGGAAAGCTTTTTTTATAACAGGGGATTAGCATGCTTCTCAGAATAGGGAGAAGAGTCAATGGAGAGGGAAAGAAGAGAGATGCACAGAGAGATAGAGAAACAGGGGGCAGTTAGGTGGCACAGTGGATAGAGCACCGGCCCTGAAGTCAGAAGGACCTAAGTTCAAATCCGGCCTCAGACCAAACACTTGTCACTAACTAGCTGTGTGACCCTGGGCAAGTCACTTAACCCCAATTGCTTAAAAAAAAAAAGAGAAACAGAAAGAAGCAGAGACAGAGAGACAAAAAGAGAGAGAGAGAGGTAGAAAGACAAGACAAAGGGGGAAGGAGAGAGAGAGACACACACACACACAGATAGAGAAACAGAAAGAGGCAGAGACAGGGAGACAAAGGGAGGGGAAACAGAGAGAGGCAGAAAGACAGAGAGGGAAGGAGAGAGAGACACATGCAGAGAGACATAGAGAGATGGAGAGAGATAAAGAGAGACAGAGGGGGAGAGAGAGACAAAGAGATGGGGAGAGATAGAGAGGGAGAGAGACAAGGAGAGAAACAGGGAGAGCAAGAGAGACAGAGAAAGAAGGACAAGGGGGAAATAAGAGAGGGAGGAGTGGATACTGGAGGATAGAGAGGTGTAAGAGAGAATAGTGACAGAGTGAAAGGAGAGATAGGAGATAAGAGAGAGATGAAGGAAGAGAGAGAGAAAAGAGAGAGAGAAAGAGAGAGGAGGAGGAGGAGGAGGAGGAGAAGAAGAAGAAGAAGAAGAAGAAGAAGAAGAAGAAGAAGAAGAAGAAGAAGAAGAAGAAGAAGAAGAAGAAG
>NW_020954603.1:1498007-1578353 GCF_900497805.2 Vombatus ursinus
AGAAGAAGAAGAAGAAGAAGAAGAAGAAGAAGAAGAAGAAGAAGAAGGAGATAATGCTAGAGCTCAGTACTGAAGGAGACAGGAGGTGCCATGAGAGCAAAGATTTCAGGCAGGAAGGTACCTTAGAGGCTATCTAGCCCAACCTTCTCATTTTGATAGATGAGAAAACTGAGGCACAGAGAGGTTCAATGACTTACTCAGTCACATAGTTAGTAGGTGTCAGAGCCAGAACTTGGGCCAAGCTCCTCATATTTTCAAACCAGGTCTCTCCACTCCCTAGCTGGGTGCCTTGAGGACCAGTTGAGTAGCTGGTCCCTTGGAGATGGTGATGAGTCAGTTAGGCATCCAGGCATGAAATGCTGCTGTTTATTTTGTCTTTTTTCTCTGTCATGCTTAGTTAGTCACCAGGTTCTGCTAACTCCCCTTCAGTCATAGGTCTGTAGTCACTAGGCTTTTTTCTATGGGGCTGTGATGCCCCCCTCTGAGAGGTCTGTGGTGGAATGCTCTAGGGATCTGCCCTTGTCTTTGTTCAGTTCAAGACTTAAAGATTGGGACCCATGGCTCCAGGACTAGTGGAGTGAGGTCTGAAGAAGAGGACAGTTAGGAGGGAAGGAGGAAATGGGAGGTAGGAATGCAGGGGATTCCAGGTGTGGAGGGAGCTCACTTCAGAGACTGCATCTTCTGAGTGCAGGTAGAAGCCACGTCCTTTCTTCTCTGTCTCTCCTTCCCTTCAGGCGCTCAAACTCCTACATCCAAGCTGTTCGTGAACTAGCTTACCTGTTGACTTCTCGGATGCGGAATGTATTCCGCCACAATGATGTCCTCTACTGGTTCAGCTCTTCTGGCCGTAGAGCCCGTCAGGCTGCACAAAGGGCCCATCAGTACACAGGTATTGCCTACCTGGATAGGTCTCTCTTGTTGATCTCAGCACATTGTCAACACCCCAGGAGTTCATAGACTCCCAGAAGGAACCTTTGGCAGGCCTAGGATAATGGAACAAGTCTTAGATGTTGCTGAGTCCATTTGAGACCAAAGAAGTGATTTGTCCAAGTTCATACACATGGTAGGTGGTAGAGTTGGAATTCAAGACCAGATCTTCTGATTCCAAATCCAGTGCTCTGTCCAGTATACTGTGATACACTCACACATTCCTATTTCTATATCTTTTCTTCTCCATCCCTTTTATCTCCTCATACCATACTGTTCATTCCCTTTATTCCCTTTGTCTGTATATTCCAACCACTCCCTTCACATCCTCCACTCCATTCTTTGATCTCTTTCTTACCATTCCCCCAAATTCCTCTTTCCTAACTCTCCACCCACTCCTCATTCCCCCATCCCTCCCCTCTTCACTCTCTCTATCCCCTTTAGCCTCTTTACTCCCACTCCCACCCCCTTGGGTCAGGACCATTCATTACAAAAGATTTGAAGCTAAGTCAACACAAGGTATCTGCCCCCAGTCTCAACCATCCCACTTAAACACATACATTCTGAAAAACCCGGAGACACTGGAGATGGGGTGTTGAGGAGGGCCCAGAATTTTGTAACGTCTCCCTCACATCAAAGCAGACAGATATGTATATCTCCCTATAAGCCCAAGCAGGCACATGCGTGTGGTCAGGCTTTCCCATATATTCACAAACATGTGTGCAGCTTAGGGGATGGAACAGGAAACAGCAGACATTTAGGATCTCCAATTCTGGTACAAGGAGGCCCTTGCCCACCAAGGAGTAAGACAGCACCTCCTGAAAATGAACAGGTCCCCATGGCTTCCACCAGGGATTTCCCCTATACTCTCCCTAGGCAGCTCCCCTTTCTGCTGGTGAGGTCAGGACAGGGGTGCACCATTCTCACCCCCAGGCAATATAAAAGCCCACAGGAAGAAAAGAAGGGAGGCAGGAAGGAAGGAAGGAAGGAAAGATGGAAAGAAAGGAGGAAGAAAACAAAAAATTAAGCATGTACTATGTACCAAGGACTGTGCTAAGTGCTAGGGATATAAATACAAACAAAAAGAAAGATAGTTCCTGAACTCAAGAAATTTACATTTTAATGGGGAAAGACAGAAGAGCTGGGGGCGGGGAGATGAAGGTAAGTGGCATGGGGGCAAGATTTTAAAGTCTGGAAAGTGAAAAACAGGAGGGGAATAAAGGCTAGTCAGTCTGTGCCCTTCCACAAAATGAAGGTTTCAGAAGAAACTAACCACTGGGAGAAGAGGGCAAGCTTGATGGAAGGATATTCCACAGTGAGAAGGCCACAGGAGAGGTTAGTTGTTCCAGGATGAGGAGGTCCTAGGTGCTAAGGGAAGTTTCAGGACAATACAGAAGTAGAGACATGAGTTTGAAGTCTGGAAAATTAAGAGCTGTGAGGGACTTTTGAGGGCTTCTAGTCAACCCACCCATTTTATGTAGCAATCTTTGCTTTGTTTCTTCAGAGGGGATAATCCAGGCTCTGCTTAAACATGTCTAGGAATAGGGGTATCACTCCAACTTGGCATTCCCTCTCTAGGAATTTCACCTGCTGATCTTAGTTTTAGCTCTCTGAAGTTCCAAGGAGCAGTTGCCCTATTCTTCTGTCAGGCAGTTTGGGACGGTGCAAAGATCTCTAGACATGCAAGGCCACCTCCCAGGGGTTTGAGGATTCCTGCTCCATGACCACAATCTGTCAATCTGTTTTCCTGGAGCAGACCAGGTGATTCAGATGAGAAGGCAGCAACTCAAACAGGAAGGAGGGCTGGAGGCCATCTCCAGAAAGAGACACTTGGATTTCCTAGACATTCTCCTCTGTGCCAAGGTGAGTATTAGGGGGCCTTAGGGCTCATCCCATGGAAGAGGGGTTGGGTGAAGAACTTGTCTATGTCCCATTAACTTAATTACGAATGTTTATCTCTAGTTTTTGTAGCATCTCAGAGCTGGAAAGAACCTGAGAGAGCATCTGCCCTACCCTCACTCCCAATGTATGAGCTTCCTCTACAGCAAGACTTCTTAACCTGGGGTCTTAACTTTTTTTGGAGAAAAATTACATCTTTATTTTCACTCATGTTTACTTTCCTTTAGAACCTCTGTATTTTATTTTGTGCATTCCGAGAAGAGGTCCACAGGCTTCACCAGACTGCCAAAGGGATCATGACACAAAGAAAGATTAAAGACCCTTGCTCTTCAGTCTCTCTGACAAGTTGTGATTTCCCTCTCTGTTCTAAAACATCTTGATGGAGAGGGGGCTCCTTCCTCAGGCAGCCTGTTCCATTGTTGGACAGCTCCTCCTCTCAAGTCAAGATATTTCTCTGTGACCCCCACCCACTGGTCCTTGTTCTGGCCTCTGAGGCTAAATAGAGTGATTTGTATTCTCCTCCATGATAACCTTTCAAATATTCGAAGAAGGTAACCATCTCCTAACACTCCTAATCTTTTCCAGGGTGAACATTCCTAGCTCCTTTAAACAGTCCTGATATGGTGTAGTTTCAGGTCCCCCTAAATATCCTGGTTGCTCTTCTTTGGACTTTCTCTAGGTAACCTGTGATGTCCATAGCTGAACACAGTACTCTAGATGGAGTTTTACCAGGGCAGAAGTAATAGGACAATGACATCTCTTGCTCTGCAAGTTAGACTTCCGTGGATGTCCATAGACTGGACGTACCCACTTAATCCAGTTAGATAGGAGGCCACCCTGAAGTCCTTGAGGATGACTGACAAGAAGGGCTTTTCTTTACCCAGACAGAGAGTGGGGAAACTTTGTCGGATGAGGAGCTGAGGGCCGAGGTGGACACATTCATGTTTGAGGGCCATGACACCACTGCCAGTGGCATTTCCTGGCTTCTGTATGCCCTGGCCACACATCCTGAGCATCAGCAGAAATGCCGGGAGGAGATCAGGGGAGTCCTAGGGGATGGGACCTCTATCACCTGGTAAGTACTTCGGAGAGAGAAGGAAAGGGTTTTTTTTCTTACACTGCCTCCCCTGTCCTCCCATTGACTCCATAAAAAAAAAAAAACAACAAAAACAAACAAAAAAAAAAACCTTGGCTTTTGTGGCTGTTGTGGGACAGGAAAAAAAAAACTAGTATGTTGGGTTCAGCTGACTTTTGAGATGACTGGAATACTGTCTGCTCCTGTCTACATTTCTTTGATTCTCCTTTGGGATGAATCAATCAGTCAGTTAACATGCATTCATCACTCACCTTCTATGTGCCAGGCACTGTTCTAGGTGCTGTGGATACAAAGGCAAAAATTTAAACAGTTCCTGATCTCAAGGAGTTTACGTTGTAAGTAATAAAAAAAGAGTAGGTGGGAATATGGTCTCTCCTCTCACACAGCTACCACCCACCCTAGTTCAGACCCTTGTCACCTCTATCCTGGACTACTGCAATGGCTTTCTAATTGATCCCACTTATCTTCCACTCTTATCGTCCACTCAGCTACCAAAGTGATCTTTCTGAAGCATGGATATGACCATGTTACCCCCTCAT
The DNA here is from genome assembly GCF_900497805.2 of Vombatus ursinus. Classification (NCBI taxonomy): domain Eukaryota; kingdom Metazoa; phylum Chordata; class Mammalia; order Diprotodontia; family Vombatidae; genus Vombatus; species Vombatus ursinus. The sequence continues at coordinate 1,502,469 of NW_020954603.1, forward strand.
CCTGCTCAATAAATTCTAGTAGTTCCCTATTACTTTCATGATCAAATATAAAATTCTCTTGTGTTTCAAGCCTTTCACAACTTTACCCTTCTTATCTTCCTAGTTTTTTTTTTATGCCTTAATCCTCTCCAGGCACTCTATGATCCAGCTACACTACAGGGAATTACAACAGTTGAGGAGCCAGATTCTGAGCCATGTGATTTATTAGCAGATAAACATAACAAATGGGGTCAAAGGACCCTCAGCAGGCACAAAGACCCTGAATATATATTTTGCACAGATTTTTATATGTTAAAAGAAAATAACACATAGGATACAAAGCATATAGAATATAGACTTTTAGATATAGAAATAGGTAATCTGATTTCTTATTGGAGGAAAGATCAGGGACTTTCCAAGTTGGGAGTGGTAGAGTAAGTGAGTGGAATGTCCCCAAACCAGGTGATTTTCAGAAAAACAACAAAATGGAGGCTGTTTGCAAAATGGGGTCAGTGTTGGTTTTCACAATTCTTCCCTTTGAGCCTCAGAGCCATGGATCACAGTCTATAAACCAAATTTATAAGATTTTTTTATATGTTCATTATCAGCATTATGCACCAAGAAAAGAACACTAGGAAGGACCCTTTCAAATAGTTTACAACAACAGCTAATACAGAGTCTAAGACCAATAATGATGCATAAAACAAAGAGAGCCTGTTTTCTATGGTGACTAATATACCATTCCCTTACAACCAAGTGAACCATGAGGAAGGATTCTACCAGGAATCACTTGGTTTAGGCAATTGCATTTCTGCTATAAGCTGTTGGATTTTATGAAGGCTTGTCAAGATTTCTTCTGATTGGTTAATGTAGAAACAAAAAGATTGATTGATTACAGCACAGGCCCATCCTTGTAAGATTATACAATTTTGTAAGACCATTTGTGCCTTTGATTTGGAAGATGGAGATGGACTCACTTGTGACCTATTCAAGTTTCTCAGTTTCAAGTGAGAGAGTTCTAACAGCCTACTCTAGGGCTGCAACCCCTTTAAATGGAAATAGGGATCAGGGGATCTTTATCCCTACCTCATATTCTTTCACAGGGTTTTGGATTGTATTCACATCTCCATTAGCTATCTCTCTTCTCTTTTTTGATATTTAACCACCAATCTGAATTTAACCAATTTGATATTAAACCACCATGCTCCCAAGTTTCTTGTAGTTTTCCTTTCCATTAGTCCTATTATGATTAAAGACTGATACTGTCAGGGTCAAATAGGCAATTCCACACATCCCAAATAAACATCACAAACAAAGAATCATCCAGGGGCTACTAGTCCCCAGGGAACTTGAGAAAGGGATGAGAATATTTAATTCCTCCAAAGGTTCAATTATTCTTCTAGTATAAATTTGTACTGAAGGTTGCATCACACTTGGTCCAGCTAGAACCATTACAAGTAAGCTTGGCCAAAGAAATATGTTGAGGTTTCTTATCTCTAATACCCACAAAGAGGCAAGTTTTTAGCACAAATAAAAGGATCTTCTTTGGTAATTCCAGGAAAAGCAAAAGTCAATCTTCAAATCTCCTCAATCTACAGTATAATTAGGACCTGACTTCTTGATGATACAGAAATGAAAACTCAGAAGGGGAGTGACAACCATAAGCAATACAATCCTACATTTCATGGGTTCCATCAAATTTGAAAATAACTTGTTTGTTATAAAGTTGAGTCAATGATACTGGTCTTGACTTGTTATCTTCTATTTTCCTTCCAGAAGTATAAATACTACAAGTGGCTAAAGCAAAGGGTGTAAAAAAATCCTTTCAAAGATGGTGTTTTAAGATGTTCAGAGTCAATGGGTATGGGAGAATTTCATTTTCAGTAATAGGGAATTCAGTAATAGGGTTGTTCTGATGGAAATGATGACAAAACCCAGCATCCATAGGGCCCAATTGCTCTAAGATGCTGTGAAGCATGTTCTACATCACCATGACGTTTACTAATAGCATTGTATTTTCCAATTCTCTTGGGAGGAGTGGATTTGGAAAGAACAACCAGTAATAACACAATAGACAACAACAACGAAATGAGTAAGATTTAAAAAATATAATGAGTATGACTGTGAGGCATAAAGCAAATGGTATTGTAAAAAGTATCCATTTTCCCGCAACTGACAATTTTTTATTCTCTAGATTGACTGGGGAAGGAGAAACACTAAGTTTTACTATTAAGATAAAGTAAAGCAAAAAAGATTTTTGGATACGTTGCCCTAACATGACACAGTAAAAGGCAGGTTTTATGTGGGCACAGTGTATCCAAGAGTCTTTTTCTCTGATCTTGATTGCAGTTGGGATGGTCAGCAATACTTTGAATGGGCTTTCCAAGGCAGGTAGAATTCCACCAATCCAATGGAAATTCTTGATGTAGACCTTAACTCCAGGGTGAAAATCATGTAGTGAAAAGTCCAAGGGCCCAGTCTGTACTTGAGCCCCTGTGTTGTAAAGTTCCCTCAGTCTATTTCATAATTCCTGTGTGTCAGAAGCAAAAGAAGTATCTCTCCCAGTAATGATGTGTGTATATACTGGGAAGAAAGGTCTTGCCTCTATAGGAGAACGACCAAAAAGCATTTCAAAAGGAGAAAGATGTAATGCCCACCTTAGTCTGCTTCATAAATGACATAAAGGAGGGGGAGTGCTGTTGTTCAATTGTATGACCCCATTTGGGGTTTTCTTGGCAAAGATCCTGGAGTGGTTAGCTATTTCCTTCTCCAGCTCATTTAATGAACGAGAAAACTGAGGCAAATAGGGTGAAGTGACATGCCTAGGGTCACACAGCTAGGAAGTGTCTGAGGGTGAATTTGAACTCAGGTCTTCCTGACTCCAGGTCCAGCACTCTATCCGCTGTGCTACCTAGCTGCCCCCAAAGGGAGTGCTTCAGGCCATTTAAGTGCCTAGTTTGTCAGTCAGTGTGTTAAGTTTTTTGTTCATATGTTCGATTTGACCAGAACTTTCATGGTGATAAGGGGTATGAAAACTGGGAGTTAGCTCAAAGCAAGAATAACTTTGGGAGAGAATCGTGTCAGTGAAATGAGATCCCCATCTGAATCAGTGTGAGCAGGAGGGTCAAAGTGGGGTACAATCTTTTTCAGAAAAATTTTAGCAATGAAACTGGCTGTGACCTCGGAACCAGGAAATGTTTTGATTCAAAGCATTGAATGAGTTGATCAATGACTACAAGGCAGACCTTAGAGTGGTCAATTTGCATGTACTTGAAAGGAGTATAAGCTAGAGGACTGCTGCTGAAAGCTATAGCATAGAATTCATGTTGATTAAATGTCAGGATGTCAGAAAGGTCATTGTGGGATCTTGCGGCCATGTCAACAACAGAAGAACAGTCATGGAGAGGTTCCCCTCAGGTAGGTATATCAGGAAGTAATGTGAATAGTGCTTTAGAGTCACATTTTCCTTGCCCAAAAAAGTCACTTTATGTCTAGCAAGTGTTTGATCAGAGAAAGCTGGAGTGCAATGTCTCAACAAGAGAGCTTCAACCTCATGGGGTCACTGTACTGCAAGTGGGGCCCCTAAAACTAAATCAAATGCCTTTTCAACTAAAAGAGTGTTGGCTTCTATAGCTTACAAGTAGGGCGGAGCTCCTGTAGCCACTGAATCTAGCTGACTGGAGTAACATACTAGAGGGTGAAGAGAGGGTCTAAGGGGTTGAGTGAGGACCCCTGAAGCCACGTCCTTGCATTTATGTACAGAAAGAGAAAAGAGCTTACTGGAATCTGGAAGTACCAGTGCTGGAGCTGATAATAGGGCCCTCTTGGGGTCCACAAGGACAATAAGATGTTATGGTTCAAGTTGCAAATGTCCTGAAACAGTATCTTTAGTTTGAAGAACCACAGGCTTAGCAATCTCACCCAAGGATAGAATCCATTGATGGCAATATCCAGCAGCTCCCAAAAGAGCATGTAACTGTCTTTTGGTCATGGGAACTGATAATTGTTGAGGGACCTGTACGCACTTCTGGGAAACAGATCATGTGCCAGAAGACAGGATGACACCAAGGTACTCCACCAGGGGGAAGCACCACTGCTCCTTGGATTTAGAAACTTTATGAACCCTCAGATGAAGTTGGAGAAGAAGATGGCAGCTGTCGTTTTTAGAAATCCCAATGCTGGATGCTGCTAGTAGGAGATCCTCAATGTACTGAACCAGAGAGAAGTCCATGAAAATGATGGAAGTTAAGTCCTGTTGCAAGATTTGAGAGAATAAGGTGGGGCTTTCTATGTACCTTGAGGCAAATGAGTCTACATTCATTGTATGTTGTTCCAGGTGAAGGCAAACAGGTACTGAGTGTCTGGGTGAATAGGAATGCTAATAAAAAACTCAGCAAAGATCTGTCACAGAAAAACAAGTATACTTACAAGGAATTGAGGAAACAATGGTAGCAGGTTTAGACACTACTGGGTGCCTGGGTATAATATAAGCATGTAGTGCATAAGTCTTGTACAATATGATAAACAGATTTACCATTAAGCCCTGGCTTGGGTTTCTTATCAGGGAGGATAGGAGTGTTACAAGGAAATTTACATGAAACAATAATATCTTGATCCATCAGAGAGTCCATAATATAATGGGTGTAAAATCTTCAATAGCCTCCCTGGACAAAGGGTACTGAGGAATGGATGGTGTGGGTGGAGGAGGCTCCCTTAGTCTGGATGGTGACAGGGACAGTGGATTTTAACAATCCTACATCTGAGGATGAAGTTGCCCATCAGGGATGTCAGATGGAATCCCTGAACTATCATCGGGGTCTCTTGGCATTCTGAGCCATCACATGGAACAAAGAGAGAGAGAGAGTGTGTGTTCTCAGGAGTTGCAAGGACAGAGATCCATTGGGGGAGCAAGAAACAGTGATTCTAATTTTGCAAAGGAAATCATAGCCTAACAGGATGACAGGAGAATTGGATATGAGGAGAGAAGAACACTCGATTGAGAAAAACTGGGGAAACATTGGGGATGCTTTGAGGATTCCCTGAGATCCCAGCAACATTTAGAAATCTAATAGAAGTACACTCAGAATCTGGTTTGCTTATAAAAAATGAATTAGAAGCTCCAGTATCTAATAAGCAATCATAAATCATGTCATCACCTTTAAGGGAGACATGATGTTCACTGGTGTGGGGAGAAGTAGAGACTGGGATAGTTGGGGCAAGGACATCAGTATCAGGAAAAAGGAAAAGATCCTCATTAGAATCTATGCCCCCCCCCCCACATTCTCATTGTCAAAGACTCTCCATGAGTTCTTCTAGGGCCCCCATGATTTTTATTCTTAAGTACCACTTCTTCTTTCTACATTTTCTGGCAAGATGGATCTTTCTATGAATAGTGACATTTTCACAATTGTATAATATAATTTATACCAAATAATATTTCTAAAAATTGAATTGATATTATAATACATATACTATTACATAATCAATACAAATGGATTAAGTTATAATATAAAACAGGAAAAAACTGGTCCCTGATGTGGGATTTGCATATAGTCAGACTATCAATGTGTTAGAGCAAAGATAAAAATCAATGCCAAATTAGAAAAAGAGAATAAAAATTAGAAGATAGAGAGAACAATTTAGACAACTCTAGCTTGACCTACTTAAATAAGCTGTTGATGCCAAAAAATGGGAAATGGATAAAAGAACAGACATTGAAAGAGGATATTACTACCTCCTAAGAAAGTATAACTGATCTACATCAATCTCCACAAGTCAGATCTAAAGAGCCCCCCCCTCCAAAAAAAAACTGTTGATAGTGAAATTGGAAATGGCACTGAAGAAAAAAAAAGATGGGAAGAGCAGCCAGACTAGACCAAGCATCTGTCCATCTATCCATCCATCCGTGCCAAATATAACACAATTTTGAGAGCACCAAGAAATTGATTAAGATATCTGAACAAGGAAATTAAGGCATGGGAAAAAATCACAGTCCTTATTATTAGGAGGAAGAAAGGCAACTAAGCAACTATCAATAATTCCCAGTCCTTTTGCTTCCTTTCCCATTTCTACAAAATATTGCTGATAATAATCTTTACATATACCAGATGAAGATATAAGAAGGGAAAAGTTAGGCTTCCATGCACAATATTCTAAAATATACAACACATTTACAGTTACATAATTGACTGAAAAATGGGGATGGAGGATATGTTTTCACTATTCTTTTGTTGTGATTGTTGTTGTCGTTGACCATGGCATTGCTGGTGGATATGGTGGGTTAGTCATTGTGAAGCATGCAGTTGGCCAAGAGTCCTCACCATCTTCCCTACTTTCCCTAGTCTCTGGATGTCTAATCACAGCAATTGTCACAACAATTAGATCGTTGTTGTTTTTTAGCCTAAGGGTAATATAATTACCTTTTAGGTCCACGTGATCCCCTCTGGTGCTTCATGGAATTTTTATTTTTTTAAGTTAGGAACATAATTACAATTGCTCAGAGGCTCCAGTTAGGAAACTTCTTAAAATTTAAATAAAAGTTTGTCACTGTTTCAATTTAGATTTATATTTATCTTGAGTGAACCCCTGACCTCATTAGGTTTAAGGTAAAACTTCTGGAAATATTGGTATAAAAAGTCAAGCAATTTACAATACCTGGTAATGAAGAGGCAAGGAGAAGGAAAGTTGGAGAAAGAGTAGTTGTTTTCTCAAAACTTACCTCAGTCCTTGAATAGGTGGAGTCAACCTGTGGCTTCAGCCTGAATCTTCTGAGATGTCCACAAAGGCTGATGGCCCTATACCAGCACTCTTTTTCTCTGCTGCAACTCAACCTTTCTTTTGTTTTCTCTTTGCCTATTGCTTTTTCTGCTGCCATCAATTATTTTTGTTGTTGTTGTTTTTGCTAGGCAATGGGGTTAAGTGACTTGCCCAGGGTCACACAAGCTAGTAAGTGTCAAATGTCTGTGAGTTTGGATTTGAACTCAGGTCCTCCTGACTCCAGGGCTGGGGCACTATCCACTGCACCACCTAGCTGCCCCTGCCATCAATTCTTTTCAGCTTAGCTCATTAAGTGCTGGTCAACACTGGGGAACTGGCCCTTATTGTTGCTACCATTATTTTCTCTCTGTCTCTGTCCTTCTGGCTATGTCTTTGTTTCTGTCTGTCTCTCTGCCCCACCCCCAACACCTGAGCTCTATTTCTTTGCATACTTCTCCAGAGATACTTAGAATTTTCACACTATATGGAAAAACTTCACCCTCCGGCTTTGATCCCTTGAGAGATTCCCATCTTCTTGAGATTGGAAGAAATAAAACTGCCAGCAGTCTTTGGTGACTTAGCCCCCTGCCCATGCCACTCCATAAGGCAGCCCATCTAAGTCTTGTCAGTAAGATTGTTAAATCATAAAAAGCGTTTGACTCGGTAGGCCAAAACATCACTTTTATAGTAACCTTTCAACAAGTTATCTCTCCCATCCAAATGTAAAAAAATCATACAAATTCCCAGAACAGGTGAAATAAGAGAGATAACTTAGCATAAGGGAGTTGGTCTTTGAAACCCCAGGATATAATCACAAGGTGTTAAACTGACTAGAGAACCTTGGAGTTCCTTGAGTGAATTTTAACGGGGGCCATTGGCTGAACTTGGTATTCTTGACCATGGCTCTGAGTGACCTTTAAAAGTCAGTTCAGTTGTTCCAGAAAGGACTGGGGAGTTCCTGACAAGAAGCAGAGAAGATGCTCAGAGCTCAAAAAAAGGGAGACTGTGAAAAGTTGTGGAACAGAAAGTTCCAGAAAGAACTTAGAAGGTGGTTTTGGTTGCTGGTGTTATTGGGAAATCCCTCAGGCTCTAGTAAAATCTCTGGACAATTTCACAAACACAATCCAGCCACTGTATCCTATTTGATTCTGGGTCTGGCTCATTGGCCATCTGAAGTTTAAGACAAATGCACTGATGGCCAAGCTCTGGTAGGTTGTACTGTGACGGAGACTGCTCTCTGAGGACCACCCTTGGTATACACAGAGGTTCTCACTGACATATGTTCTTTGGTCATAACAAACCAATCTGTTTTTAACCACTCTGGCCCAAATCCCCATTCCTTGATAGGCCCCACTCCTCAGACTCTCAATGCTCCTAGGCAGCTAGGTGGTGAAGTAGGCAGAGCATTACGCCTGGAGTCAGAAAGATTTAAGTTCAAATCCAACTTCAGACATTTACTAGCTGTGTGACCCTGGGCAAGTCACCTACCTTCTGTCTGCTTCCATTTCTTCAACTGTAAAATGGGGATAGTAACAGTACCTACCTCCACAGGGCTGTTGTGAGGATCGAATGAGATACTATTTGTAAAGCACTAGCACAGTACCTGGCACACAGTAGGAGCCATAGAAATGCTTATCCCCTTTTCTCCCTTCTGTTTGACTTCAGGGACCACCTGGGTCAGCTTCCATATACCACCATGTGCATCAAGGAAGCCCTTCGTCTCTATCCTCCTGTCCCATCCATTGGCAGGGATATCAAAGAGACCATCACCTTTCCAGATGGACGCGTCTTAAGAGCAGGTACTGAGTCTCCTACTTATACTCATGCTATGTATTTGTGGGGCACCTGCCAAAAGGGTGAGAGGTTGGAGTCGATGACCTCTCAACTCCTGCCCACTTCTGAGAAGAGATCGTCTGAGGTCTAAGATTATAAAGTTATCTGGTTTTCTGCTCAACCTCGAGGTGCGTGCTCCTCTCTAGTTTCAAATGAGAATATTTCTTATGCCAGACTTTATTTTCAAATCCTGCCAGGCAGGCTAGCTGCTCCTGAGGAGGGAACACTCATCTCTCTTGTTTTCTGTTTACACCTGTCACACTTGGATCAGTAACGTTCTGACCTGTTTACTCTTCACTTCAAAGGGGATCTCAAAGGTCAAAGGGAATTCCCAGACAGGTCAATGTACTGAACAGGGCTCAAACTCCTATCTGTCCTTACTAACTCACTAAGGTTAGTCAACAACATCTGATCCCTCCCCTTCCAACCAAAGCAGAGAAAAAAAGGGAATGTGGTATTCAAAGAAATGCTAACAAAATGGGTGTTGCTTCAGTCAAACTGTGACCTGGGAAAGATGTTAGCTTAAAAAGACCAAGGTCTCTCACTGTGACCGGGGCCATCTCCACTTGTCTTGATCCATATCTGGCCGCTGGACCCAAATGATTCTGAAGGGAAGAATGAGGCTCCCTCCCTCGAATCCAATTCAATTGCAAGTCATGGCATCATCTTCCTGATGTCATGGGTCTCCTCCAGAACAAAGGAGAAACCACACGACCACAACAGTCAAAATGACTCAAAAGCTGAAGTCTTCGAGCTGAAAGTGACTATAAAAATGATCTTGTTGGGTATCCCCATTTTTTTAGGTAGGGAAACCAAGGTCTAGGGAGGGGAAGGGAATTGCCCAAGGGACTTGTCCCTGTCACAAACATGTCCCACAGTTACCCTCCCCTTCAGCCCTTTATGCTCCTTCCTTTCTAATTCACAGATTATACCTCATGGCAGAGAAAACAGAAGTGAAATCAGAGTTGAACAGTTCTGTCTTAGTTTTGTCATACATTATAGCCAGCCTGTACACCCCAAACACCTTTTTCTTTTCCTCAACAGAAAAACCTCTTAGGGTGGGGGAAGGAGGTGACTCTCTTCCTCCCTCTCCCCAACTTCCCTACCCCCCAAACACTGCCCATTCCTTAGGGCTCCTTCTGAAAGCCCCAGAGACACCACACCAAGTAAGACAGTGCAAAGGAGGCTGGACTTGTGGTCCAGAGATCTGGATTCTAATGTTGTTTCAGGAACTTTTTAATGGTTTGTTAATGTACAAACTTCTCTTTCCTTGTCTGTGGGATGGAGATAAAGATACTGTAGCACTTGCTTCTGTAGGGTTGTCACGAGTCAAATGGTACAATGTGTGCAATAACATTTGTAACCACAGAGCCCTTCACTAGTAGCAATGATTATCACTTACCTCTGCCATGCTGGGGACTCTCAAAGAGGGAGCTAAGCGAGCTGCTGGAGGAACAGGGGATAGATCACTGCCCTGGATTCAGGAAGACCTGAATTCAAATTTGGCCTTAGGCATCTACTAGCTGTGTGACCCTGGGCAAATAACAACCTCTGCTCAGTTTCCTCAACTGTAAAATGGGGAATGATAATAGAACCTATCTCAAAAAGTTGTGGTGAGGATCTAATGAGTTAATATTTGTAAAACAAGCAAATAAATAAAAACATTTAGCACAGTGCTGGCAAACAGTAGGTGCTACATAAATGTTTATTCCCCTCTCTTCCCCTACCCCCTACAAAACTTAACTTTGTCCATCTGTTGGTAGCATGAATCCCTCCAGATTCTAGAAGCCCTCGTCACCCCAGGTTCAGTGGGGTGTTTGGGGGTAAACATAAATGTAAACATAATTATGCAAATACCAATTGAACCCCTGCCCAGTGCATTCTCTGGACTGAACTGGGCAGGAGCACTGCTAGAGCTATAATCTGTAATCCTTCATCTTGTGGTGGTGGAGGAGGAGATATTCTCACTCTTTTTTGGGCCTGCCTGGTCAATCATGATTTGGGGGCTAATAGATACCTTTTAGCTCTTTTGTTAGTGAGCTGGAGAAGGAAATGGCAAACTGCTCCAGCATCTTTGACAAGAATCCCCAAATGGGGTCACGAAGAGTAGGATATGGCTGAAGCAACTGAACAACAAAAGTTCTGGGTCAGGTCAACTGCCTTGAACCTTCAATAAGCCTCATGGAGGCACTTGACAGCCTTGCAAAAGGAGGGCAGAGCTGGTAACTTTGCCTTCTATTCCTGCCCCCTGCTGCCATTCCCGAGAAGGTCACTGCTTACCTCATGTAGCTTTTTTTCATTTTCTTTCTCTAGGAAACTCAGTTTCACTGCATATATATGCTCTTCATCACAACCCCAGGGTGTGGCCAGATCCAGAAGTACGTTGGTCCCGTGATGGGGATGGACTCAGGGGAGGTGGTATGGATATGTGTGGACGTTTTGGGGAGTTGGAGGAGCACCCTCTAAAGCTTGAGAGATGGGCCCCTTCTGATATGTTAGCCCCTGAATCCTGTATCTACTGGCCACTATCCTAAAAGTTGGTCATTTCAAGACAGCATGACTCAGCATGGGGTGTGTGTGTGTGTATGTAGGGGGGTGGTGAACAGCCCCCAGCCCAACTCCACTGACCCAGGGTGGGGAGGGGGTGGTGTTGGGGTGAACAGCCCCCACACCAACTCCACTGACCCGAGGTGGGGAGGGGTGGGTGGTAGGGTGAACAACCCCCACTCCAACTCCACTGACCCGGGGGCTCGCTTGCAGGTGTTTGATCCTCTCCGGTTCTCCCCTGAGAACTTGAATCTCCAGCATGCCTATGCCTTCCTGCCCTTTTCTGCAGGATCCAGGTGAGTCAGTGTGACCAGCATGAATTCCTTCTGAGTAAATAGGTGTTGAATGAATAAATGAGCAATAAATGAATGAAGTAAATGCATGAATGAAATAGGGAATAAATGACCCTTAGAGTCAGACATGGAAGGTGGAGGTGAGTGTAGGTTACCTTCCAGATCCTGAGTGGAAGAGGAACCAGCAAAGGAAGCTACAGTATCACTGTCACATGGCCTCTGAGACAGCAATTATATCCACATTAATCCTCCTTGGTTAGTGATATCTGCTGATGGCTAGCCATCTCTAGCAAGCAGCATCTAACATGGTGTGGTCAAAATTTAGATCAGAGGTTTGCTGTCAGTTCATATCGGAAGGTTAATTCCAGACAAATGGGCTTTGAACTTTTCAGTGACAATCTGCTTCTAAGCCAAGAACTTCAGTTGATGTGTAGCACTGTGAGGATAAAAATTATTCAACCTGCAATAAGAGAGACTGAGGCAGAGCTCTGAGCCAATGGCACTTTATTAAAGGGTCCATGATCCCCTCTAATGAAGTAGGCCTCAGATCTTCCTCATGATCTGAGATACCCCCTCCTTCCAGGTCCCTATTTTTATAGGGTTAGATATCTAGACATTCAAGAACAGCTATACCAAACACAGACTAATTGGTTGACATATGATATGTAGGCTAAGAAAAATAAAAATGATCCGTCAGCAGGGTCACAAGTTGGGTGAAATAAGGAATATCTCCACTGACTAAGTGTGGTCACAAGATGAATGGATTTCTCATTAGGTTAGGCAGGAACTATACACTCCAAGAACATATGGGGGGGGGACGTTCCATATCATGCTACTATCCATGCTTGGTTTGGTCATGGAATTTGAGCAAAACAGGATGGAGATACCTTTGTCAGCATTCTTATGGTTTGTGCAAGTTGGTAAACAAGTAATGAACATTACATTAAAGTTTGAGGACTATTATAGAGCCCTTCTATTAGAATCTATATTCCTATGTGACTTATTAAACAAAGTATGGATTAATACATTGCTTATTCATACCTAAATATGCAAAAGAGGCATGGCAAAATACAGAGTTTCATTGGTTGATAGACCTTGCTCTTGAGGGTCAAAAATGACTTATTAGCGGGGGTGGAGCACAGATTGAGTGAAGGGTGGGGCATCTCCACTGACTGAGTGGTTATAAGATGGTTACCTGCTCATGTTAAACAAGAGAGAATGGTCCGGAGGCACAAAAATAAATTTGGAGGACTTTCCATGTAGTTGAGTCACCTCCACCACACTGGGCTTGGTCGCCATGACAAGGAAAAACAAGGGTGGAGGGCCTCTAGTTAGCTTCCTGTGATTCAGCAAATGAACTTAAAACCTGCAGTTAACAGCTCTGGGGCCTTCTGTACAGAACTTATAATCACTACCTTTTGGAATCATATCAAATTGATTCATATTGATTGGAATAGAGTAGGAGTCCTCAATGAATCAACTTTCTCAGGGTCCTGTGTCACATTGAATTCTCTTTTAGCAAGAGCAACTAATTCCTGGCAACCAGTACTTTTTTGGGAGAGAACTGTTCCCAAGTGCAACAGACTGACATCCAAATGCAGGATGCAAGGTTTGCCTGCATCTGCACAGGCTAACACTGATGAGTGTGTGAGGCACTTGACCAAGTCTTTGACAGAGTGTTTCACATTTACCTATCCATTGGTCTCCAAACGGCTTTGCAGTTTTTAAAATCATTTGGCTTTTCTGCTTCTAATTCTCTTCAGTCATGTATGGTTAAGTGTGGTTTGGCAATGGACGCATAGATCTTAACACATTTGTAGCTCTAACCACCAAATCCTAGAAAGTTCTTAGGCCTTGGAGGCTCTGGGGACATGGACAATTTGGAAGTTTTTCCATCTCCTCTGAGTTAGTACTCATGTCTTCCTATGATACTGTGTGACTCACGGACCTGACAGAGGGGCTACAAAGTGGACGCTTGTCAATTGATAGCTTCCATCCAGGTTTTTTTTAATTTTTGTAAGACAGTACATTTTAATCCATCTTTTACATTCTCCCAGTGTCTTAGAGAGATAGATAAGTAGATAGATGGAGAGAAAGATGATAGAGCATTTATTAAGCACTTACTGTGTGCCAGGAACTGTGCTAAACTCTGGGAATACAAGCAAAAAGAAGCACAGTTCTTGTCCTCGAGGGGCTTACATTCGAATGGGGATAGACAACAGTTGAAAGGGAGCTGAAAAGCAGACTTGGGGTGGGGGGTGGGGGACTCATGTGGGAGCAAGGTCAAGTACTTAAGGGAGTCATGGGCTCATCTGGGTTTGAAAAGTGCATGAATGAGAAATAAATCAGCATAAGAAGAAGGGAGCTGGGGTGGTGGTGGAGAGGTCACCCATGGAGTGATAGGCTGCTCTTTCCAATGACAACAAGGGCTCTAGATACACCAGTAGTTTGGGGGTAATTTGTGTTTGACTGCTTTTTCCAGCACCAGTTGGAAAGTGGCAGGTGCCTTGAGATGTCTTGGGGCACACTCGCAAACTGGTAAAATCTAAAGCAATTCCTCTGAATTTCCTCTGCCATAGGAATTGGATAGTACCTATTACCCCCTGGTGGTCATTACTGGGATTGCAAGCAGTGCCCAGGAAATTCTGATTCAGATCCTATCAGCATTTATCTATTAATCAATCAACACTGTGCCAGGTGTTAGGGATATAAAGATGTACTGCCACTGGCAATGGTTTAGAAGAGAAAGTAAGCATTGGAGAGTCGAATGCTTCTTGAGTTCAGAGGGAAATGGAGAATCTAAAATGAGTGAGCAACCCAGGTAGATCCAGATCTTTCTGTGGAATGAAGGAAGGGCTACCGAAAAGAACTGAGTGTTCCCTAAGATCATCCCTGGGGATGTGCCAGTGGCTCTTTCCTGTCCTGTTCTCCATTAGCATTTCAGGTTTCAGCCAGGGCATCTTTGGGGCTTGAATCGTGCTCTTCATTCCAGTTCTAGAATCATCATGGTCACTCACTTGTGCCCTTTCAAGCCATGCAGTTGGCTCTTCAGGGCTTTACACTCATGTCTCTTTCTTGCAGTTCCCTTCTGCTTCTCTCAGTTGCCTTGTTCCTGGTTCTTCTGGCCACAAGCCCCATTCAAATCCAAAGTTAGGGGCACTCCGGGGTAGACTAGAGTATTTGGGAAGCTGAGTCAGCCAACTTAGGTCCACCATCTGGGTCCCTGCTCCAAGTCTCTTCTTTCACTCTCCCGTGTCGGTGTGGCCAGAATTGAATGACATAATAACATGCAAAATAAATATCCAAAGAAGGCATTACAGGGAGGCTGCACCTTGAAGGATAGGTAGGATTTCCATGTGTGTATATGTGTTGTGTGTGTGTGTGTGTGTGTGTGTACACACACACGCACACACGCATATATAAGTGTCTGGTGAGGTGTAAGAGTGGGCATTCTAAAATGTATCAACAAAGATGTATATATAGGAAGTCATGTATCCAGAGAGTGGTAATTTGCTTAATTTAGTTATGGTTGGAGTGTGGTATAATGGAACAAGCACAGAACTGGGAGACATCTGGGTTCAGATTTTCCTTTGATATTTATTGTGCTGTGTGACCATGAGAAAGTCATTAAACCTCTGGGCCTCAGTTTATTCATTTGTAAAATGGGGAAAATAATGCATGGAGTATCTTTCCCTTGTGGGGGGGGGTTGCTATGAAGATCAAACGAGCCATCACTATGATCCAGTTTTTCCTTAAATTTACACTCAGCAATGTGGTTGGGATGAATCTAGCTTAGAACTATGAAGTTCTGAACTTGGATAAAAAGCTTGAAGGTGTGGGGGAAAAAAAGATGAAAACTCTTAACCCTCAATATCAACTCTAGTAATGTTTTATGGATGTTTTGATCATAACCTTGAGAGGATACTTTCTATTTGAACTAAAAAAGAAAGATGGTACTTGTCTTGTATAAGCTTACATTCCGCTGAGGGAAGGGGAACTGAAAAGCAGTCTTTTCTTAATCCTTATTCTCATCTCTAGGATGGGGTGATTTTCTTCACCCTGAGATACACTGAGTTGCTCTTGAATGAAAATGCATCCACTACACATGGTTATGCCCCCTGACTCCTCTGGTCCCTCTACCTGCTTGGGAGAATCTGAGACTAGAGGCTGGTGTCCTTAAGACTTTCAGCAATGGATTCTTTCTTCTCACTCCCACAGCTGTACTGAACTATGTTTCTTATGGTAGAAACACTGAGCTGCCACCACTACAACTTCATATCCTCTATGCTGCCAGCAAACCAAATAAAACTAATTGCTGACATTTAAGTAGTCAATCAGCTGGCAAGCATTTGTCAAACATTTCCTCTGTGCCAGGTACTATGCTAAATGCTGGGCATATAAGAAAAGGCAAAAAAAAATAGTCCCTACTCTCAAGAAGCTTCTATATTAATGGGGAGAAAACATTGCAAAGCACATTGCATGCTATTTACATATTTTTTTCCTTTTTTTCTTTTTTTTTCTTTTTTTGGTGAGGCAATTAGGATTAAAGAAAGTGTTTTGCCTTTGTCTTGGTACCCCCAGCACGGGGCACAGAAGCTGGCACAGAGTAGGTGCTAAATGTGCCCTCTCTTCAGTTCAGTCTTTGGAATCCCTAGCTTCCTTCATAAGGCTCAGCTCAGGGGCCCCTTCCTCAATGAAGCCTTTCCTAATCCCCAACTGCTTTGCCTCCTCCTCCCCCTTTACCTAGGGCACACCCTGTTTCTTTCCATAGAACGTAACCTCTGAGGGAGGGAAGTGTTTTACCTTTGTCTTGGTACCCCCAGCATGGGGCACAGAAGCTGGCACAGAGTAAGTGCTTAATAAAGGTTTGTTGGATTGGATTCTAACTCTCCTGGGGACTGTCTGCAATCCCGAGAGTGGTCACCAGATGGCAGGAAGTGGGGCTTGAGTAGGAAACATTAGTTTTGATTTCTAGTTTTTCCTCTTCCCTCCGAATTCTAATTCTGGAATTAGAAACTAGAAATCCACAATTAAATAGGTAAGAGGAGAGACTGATAATTAAAAGTAGTATTTCGTAGTCAAGCCCCGTGATTCAAATTTCAGACTACCAAGCAGGTAGAGGGGTCATAGGAGTCTAGGGGGAGCAATCAGTGGCACTTTCAGTGTGATGGATGCATTTTAGCTTAAAACATATAAATAGCAGGGCAGCTAGGTGGAGCAGTGGATAGAGCTCTGGCCTTGGAGTTAGGAGGACCTGAGTTCAAATCAGACCTCAGACACTTGACATTTACTAGCTGTGTGACCCTGGGCAAGTCACTTAATCCTAATTGCCTCACCAAAAAAAGGAAAAAAAAAGAAAAAAAGGAAAAAAATGTAAATAGCATGCAATGTGCTTTGCAATATTCTCTCCCCATTAATATAGAAGCTCCTTGAGAGTAGGGACTATTTTTTTTGCCTTTTCTTATATGCCCAGCATTTAGCATAGTACCTGGCACAGAGGAAATGTTTGACAAATGCTTGCCAGCTGATTGACTACTTAAATGCCAGCAATTAGTTTTATTTGGTTTGCTGGCAGCATAGAGGATATGAAGTTGTAGTGGTGGCAGCTCAGTGTTTCTACCATAAGAAACATAGTTCAGTACAGCTGTGGGAGTGAGAAGAAAGAATCCATTGCTGAAAGTCCTAAGGACACCAACCTGTAGTCTCTCTTTAATGTAGAAGCTGCCTGAAGCCAGCTCATGGAAATAGGGAGAAGGCCAAGGTTTTTTGCTGGGTTTGTTATGTTGGTCCATTTTACTGCTGTTGCTTTTTAGGAAGGAGGAAAATATATAGAGCTAACCAAGACCTCTCTGTGATAAAGTAATACAGTTGTGGGGGTGGAATACCCCTGGGTGACTTTTCTAATTTGTCTGCATTGTACTTTGCTGTGTTGTGTGTGTCACTGGGGACACCTTGGGTATGGGGCCACATCAAGGGTTGCCTGAGGTCTCGGGCAAAGAAAATACAAAAATGTTTGGTAATGATAAGGCTTGGACACAAGTTAATGTCAGATGCGTAACTGATAACATTCGTTGGTTTTTTCCTCTTAGTCTTTGACAAGCCTGTCCAGGGCCAAGGCCCCTGGCAGTCAATCTAGAAATGTAGCTGGGACCAGGCTGTGGGAAGTCTTGAATGGGTATTGAGATTGCATGAATCTCTGCTAGGTCTTGGGTTAAGAGACCTGAAACCTCTTCTCTCCTTTTCTCTCCTCCACGTCTCCAGGAATTGCATTGGACAGAAGTTTGCCATGAATGAAATGAAGGTGGTTCTTGCTCTGACCCTGCTCTCATTTGAGCTGAAGCCAGACACTACGAAACCTCCTGTGCCTATTTCAAATCTGGTTCTCAGGTCCCAAAATGGGATCCACCTCTGGTTGAAAAGACTCCATTAACACTGCTCCAGAGAGCAGAAAGAGTCTTCCCTTTCTATCAGTCATCTCTCTGACTGTTTACCCTCTCAACTAAGACCTTCCCTTGTTTCCCTCTTTCACTCTTGGCTATAATAAAGATCCCACTCACTAGATTCTAGAGCCCTACGGGTCATCCCTTCTCCTGAAAATGTGGGGAGGAAAAAGAAGAAAGATGGTGAGGGAATGGTGGGAGAGAAGAGTAATAAAGGATAGAAGGAAGAAGAAGGAGGGAGGAGAGGAAGTCAAAAACCACCTGGATGATTGGGTTCCATTTTAGGGCTAAACTTTGGGATGGATGTTGAACATTCAATGGAGGGCAACAGGGATGGGGAGGGCCCTTGAGACCATGGCTTGAACTGGGCATGTTTAGCTTGAAGAAGAGAAGATGTAGTAGGGGGACATGGGAAACATTTTCAAGAACTTGAAGAGCTGTCACATAGAAGAGGGATTGGATTTGGTCTTCTTGACTCTAGAGGACAGAACTAGGAACAGTGTGTGTGTATGTGTGTGTGTGTGTGTGTGTGTGTGAAAGGGGTGAAGTTGGGCATTTAAAGCCTGTCACAGTCTGGATCCTACCTTTTTAGGCAAATATCATGTACCACTTTTGATATTCTATATTCCAGTCCAACTGAGCCATTGATGCTTCTCACACATGACTCACTTACCACTTCCACGCCTTTGTACAGGCTGCCCCCAATGCCTAAATGTGCCCTCTCTTCAGTTCAGTCTTTGGAATCCCTAGCTTCCTTCGTAAGGTTCAGCTCGGGGCCCCTTCCTCAATGAAGCCTTTCCTAATCCCCCAACTGCTTTGCCTCCCCCTCCCCCTTTACCTTGGGCACACACTGTTTCTTTCCATAGAACGTAACCTCTGAGGGAGGGAAATGTTTTACCTTTGTCTTGGTACCCCCAGCATGGGGCACAGAAGCCGGCACAGAGTAAGTGCTTAATAAAGGTTTGTTGGATTGGATTCTAACTCTCCTGAGGACTGCCTGCAGTCCCGAGAGTGGTCACCAGATGGCAGGAATGCCTTAGTCAGTCAATTGACAAGCTTTTTTTTTTTTTAAATTTTTTAAGCACTTATGTGCCAGTCAATCCTTGGGCTCAGCATTGGGTATACAAAGAAAGGCAAAAAGTCCCTGCCCTCAAGGATCTTTCATTTGAATGGAGGTGGATGAACACATAGACACAACACATAGACACTAGGTACATGTCAGAAACTTCCAGAGTGGATGTAAGGGAATCTTGGAAGGGACGAATCCAGAAACTGCCACCCTCTCACAAAGGCCCCCTGTAGAACTTAGCATTTGCACTGAGTTTTGAAGGAAGCCACGGGTTTGAAGAGGGAGATGTGAACAGGGAGAACATTTTTGGAGTGCTTAAGGAACTGGATCCATTCTTTTCTTCATATGCTTCAAATAACCATTAAATATGGAGATCCCAATTTTAAATTAGACACAATGGCTTCCCTCAGGGAACTCACAGTTGAGGAGGGGATAAGATAGCAATGCAAAGTTATAATACAGTGCAATAATGCTGAACATTCAATGGAGGGCAACAGGGATGGGGAGGGCCCATAGTCTAGCAAGAGCTAGACTATAATAATAAGAACTGTAATAAATCTAATCTTTGAATTTCACTATGTCCCCCACCCCCATCCCAACCTCAGCCTCCTCCTTCATGATACCTTTTCCCACACACCAGCTAGAAGTGACCTCTCCATCCTCTGCACTTGCAGGAACACTTGACTTGTACCTGTCTGATGTTCCTTATGATGTTCTGATCTGATTGTTGGTGATTTTTTTAATCTCTTCATGTGATTTCATTGATGTACAGATATCCTGGTGGGGAAACTTCCTCTTTTGATGCAGACAGACAAGGCATCTTTGTAACTTTTAGTCTTAGTTACTTGGGCCACTGGTCGATGGAATGACTTGCTCTGGGTCACGAGGCCAGGACATTAGAGGGAGAACTGAGCCCAGGTCACCCTGACGCCAAGGCTTCCTTCTATTCACCACACCACCCTCCTTTTTGATCTATAATTTTCTCCACTCTAAGCCTCAGTTTATTAATCTGTAAAATGAGAATAATAATATTACCCTTACTTCACAGGGTAGATGTTGCAAAATTTGTGGGTAAATTACAAAACTTTTTAATACCCCCCGGACTTTTTATACTGGAGGTGCCTTCCACCCCTGCAGTCCATTTCTCTGATTGGTTGGTTCTTTTCAGAACCTCCAAGTCTTCAAGCCAGCCAAGTCTTCACCCTTTCTAGTCCCCACCAGGGCTGTCATGTTCCTGCTCAGGCACCATATTCCCCCTTTCGCATTCCCTGCTTTCTAGCTTCCCTTTATGTATTCTCTCATTAGAATGTAAGCTTCTTGAGGGCAGGGATTGTCTTTCAGTTTGAATTTTCATGGTATTCAGGGAGGATCAGCACCTCTG
The DNA here is from genome assembly GCF_900497805.2 of Vombatus ursinus. Taxonomy (NCBI): domain Eukaryota; kingdom Metazoa; phylum Chordata; class Mammalia; order Diprotodontia; family Vombatidae; genus Vombatus; species Vombatus ursinus. The sequence goes on from NW_020954603.1 coordinate 1,522,767, forward strand.
GTGGGAGGGCTGCCTAGCTCTTTTCAGAGCTGCTTATCTACCTTTGGTATCCACCTGTCACTCACCTCTCACCTGTGGCTCCAAGAAGTTGTAGCAAGTGCAGTGGCCATGTCCCAGTAAAACTGAGAAGGACAAGTGAAACAGGAGAGAAACAAACACCCCAAGAATCAGGGGCTGGGGGTGGGGGTGGGATGCCAATTCTCCATCCCATTTCAGTTCATGGCACCTTCACTGCAGGTATGTGATCTCCATTTTCTGGAAGCAGCAGGAAACAGAGTAATCCTCTGGTGGTCTTAAAATGCAGCCTGTTCTGGCTCTGCAGCAAGTTAAAGAAGGCCACTCTCCCCAGTGTGATAGGGAGTGCAGGGATGCAGGAGGTCTCCATGTTAGGTAGACTCCACTACACATACATAGTCAAGCAAAACACATTCCCACATTGGCCATGGCCAAAAACCACATGCCTCACTCCACATCCTGAGTTCATCACTTTTCACTCAGGAGTCAGATAGAATGCTTCATCATTCAGGAATCATGGTTGGTCTGAATCATGGTTCTGCTCACTTCACTGTATCAGTTCATACAAGTCTTCTCAGTTTGAGTTCTCCAAGGAGTGGAAATTAGAAAAAGAGGAGAGTATTACCAGAAAGGGGGAGGGAATCCTCTGGGAAAGTGCTAAGGGATAGAGGGATTGACATTCATGAGAAAAAGAAGAGGTTTAGGAGGAGAAAGGCTTAGGAAGAGAGGGGAGGAGAGGAGATTGTGATCAGATCAAGAAGCTTCAATGTTCTTGATCATGGAAGTGGAACATTTGTGAGTGATAGCAAGATCAAAAGGATGCCCATCTTAGGATATAACTGAGCCAGAGTGGAGGTTGTGAGAGTTTGGTAGCTCGAGGAATTGGGAAGTTAGGCTGTTTGAGAGAGCAATATCTCTGTTGAAGTCTCTTAGGATGAGGGCAGGGTTAGGGTGGAGAGGGAGACTTTGGGATAGCTGTTATAGTAGTAGGAAGTTTTTCTTTTATGAGAGTCTGAAATCTGCCTCCAGGTTCTTTCTAGGAATGCTTGGTCTCAACTTTTTTTTCATTTTTTATTAATTTATTTTTATTTATCAACGATCACTTCCATAAGCTTTTGAGGTTTAAATTTTTCTCCCCCTCCCTCCCCAAGACAGCACGCAATCTGATATAGGCTATACATATACATTCCTATTAAACATATTTTCACATTAGTCATGTTGCAAGGAAGAATTAGAACCAATAGAAGGAACCACAAGAAAGAGGAAACAAAACAAAACAGAAGAAAAAAGACCAAATAGTATGCTTCGATCTGCATTCACACTCCATGGTTCTTTCTTTGGATGTGGATAGGATTTTCCATCACAAGGCCTTTGGAGATATCTTAGATCCTTGTATTGCTGGGAAGAGCCAAGTCTATCAAAGTTAGCCATCGTATAATATGGCTGTTACTGTGTACAATGTTCTCTTGGTTCTGCTCACTTCACTCAGCATCAGTCCACATAAGTCTTGCCAGGTTTTTCTGAAGTCTGCCTGCTCATCATTTCTTATAGCACAATAGTATTCCATTGCATTTATATAACACAACCTGCTCAGCCATTCCCCAACTGATGGGCATCCCCTCAATTTTCAATTCTTTGCCACCACAAAAGAGCTGCTATAAATATTTTTGTACATGTGGATCCTTTCCCCGTTTTTATGATCTCTTTGGAATACAGCCTTAGAAGTGCTATTGCTGGGTCAAAGGATATGCACATTTTTATAGCCCTTTGGGCATAGTTCCAAGTTGCTCTCCAAAATGATTGGATCATTTCACAACTTTACCAACAATGCATTAGTGTTCCAATTTTCCCACATCTTCTCCAACATTTATCATTTTCCTCTTTTGTCATGTTGGCCTATCTGATATGTGTGATGTGATACATCTCAGAGTTGTTTTGATTTGCATTTCTCTAATCAATAGTGACTTAGAGCATTTTTTCATATGGCTATACATGGCTTTAATTTCTTCATCTGAGAACTGCCTGTTCATATCCTTTGTGGGTCTCAACTTTGAAAGAACAAGGCAGTTTCTGATGTTCTATGGAAGGATAAAAGAATCTCTAAACATGCTAGTGTGGCCAATGAGAAGAAGGGCCAGATTGTGGTCAGTTGGGTAACTCCTTGCTGAAAGGGATACTCTGACAGAACAAAAAGAAGAAACACGCAGGAAGTATGCTGTCTCTGGGGGCCTCTGTTCAGGACAGAGGGCATCCCAAGAGTCATCAAAGCTGAGGACTGCTACTCTTTAGGAGAATTAAAGTTACTACTAGGAGGAAACCAGCAAGCCTCGTGGGAGTGTGAAGTCTTTGGCAGAGAAGTGAAGGTCAGAGAAGCAGAGATAATGTTTGTCTCCTTCTGCTTAGTAAAGGATGGGACTTTGGCAGAGGAGGAAGGATATGAGAAGCATATATGAGAATAAATAGAAGGATATGAATGGGATAGAAAGTGATTTGAGTGGCTTTTGGCTTTCTGGTCCATGATGTAAGAAAGAAGGGCTTCTGGCCAGGGACAGAGTGAATTTGATGAGGGCCAGAAAGACTCTATTTGTCTGAGTACTGGCTGTTTTGATTAAAAGGGAGCTTAATTAAGAACAGAGGTGACAGTTGGGGTCGGGGAGGGGAGAAAGAAGAAAAGGGCCTAGATTCAGCTCCTTAGCATGATCCTGTAGAGAACAGCAGGCAGAATCAAATAAAAACAATCACAGTATGTGCATGAGTAACCTACAGGAGACAGTTTTTCCATGAGAGGCAACTTTTGGGTAGATTTCATCCAAACTTTCTAACCATGAGAGCTGTCCAAGGAAGAATAGGCTGCTTTGAGAGGGGTGGGCTCCCCCTTCCTGCAAGCTTCAGGCAGAGGCTGGAAGACCACTTCTGGATGGTCTAGTGGCAGTCTTTTCTGGGGGATGGATGGCTTGGACTGGATGGTCTCTGAAATTCTTTCCAGTTCTCAAATCCTGCAATTCTGTGGCCATGTCTGTGATGCGTCCTGCAAAGGCTGGGGTGGATCTCTAGGTTTTAAGTGACACAGTCTTCAGGCTACAGCAGGAAGAAGAAGGGATGAATGATCTTTTCAGAGGCCCTCTCCAGATTTGGCACTTGGGTTAAGCAAGGCTTTTGTCATTTGATCTAGTTTGTGGAGAACACCTAAGTCCCAACCCACACAACGGGGCAGCTCAGGAATGTGGGTGACAGCTATGAATTTTATAGCAAAGGATGGCATCTCAAGCAGGTGCATCTGATTGGTTCCTGAATTCTGATGCCACAGGCAGGGAGCCCACAGTTGGTGAGGGAGCTTGAAGCATGGACATTTCTATCATGAGACGTTCTAGGCATAGAAGCTCCCAGAAAAGAAAAGGCATGTTATTACATCATCCCAAGAAAGGTTAAGTTCAGAAACCAGAGAAGGTTGTTTTGGAGTACCACATTCTCCCCTCAACTGGCTGGCTATTCTCAGGACAACATGGCAGAACATATAAGCTTTCCAGTAGCAAGAACTCCAACTTGGCAGCCTCACAACGTCATGGAGCAGAGAGGAAAACTCCCAGTCAGGACACACCCTGGTAAACCATTTCAGCAGATGGGCTAAACCAGGGGTAAGTGACTGGCTTCAATCTCATCAGTGAGTTAGGGGAGCGTCTCCCCACCAAGTAAAGACTTCCTCTGGGGAATAGGTGGATGAGAACAATTTGTTCCCAAGGACATGAAGACAGCTGAAGGTGGTGCTGCGGAGCTTTTAGAGCTTGGTTTGATATCAAAGACACCAAGGTCATCCACTGCATCCCAGACCATCGCCAGTCTTCTTGTCTTGTGTCTTGCCACAGGATTCCAATGACCCCGGAAGAGAGAGTGAAGCCAATGACTTTGCCTCTGCCTCATTTAAATCCAATTTATGCGTGAGTCAAAAGATATCATCCATGCCATTTTACCTACCTCAAATCCCATGGCATCAGGCAAGAGACAAAGCAGCAGGTGCAGATACACTGGGAGCTGCAGTCACAACCCTGCACACAAGTAGCCCAGGCCATAGGATCATCTTCTCATTGGACTGAAGCAGCAGTGGGATTGGGCAGCCCCCAGGGTATCTGAGCAGCCTTTTTGTACTACTTCACTGCTCACCTCCTTGTATGAGGAAGGGGCTAAAAAGGAGCCCTAAAATCAATCAATAGTGAGCATTTCTTTATATAGCTCATTAAGCTTTGGAAAGGATTTACAAATATTATCTTGCTTTAACCTCACAACAGCCCTGTGAAGTAGATGCTATTATTATCCCAATTTTACAGAAAAGGAAACTGAGGCAGACAGCTATTTAAGTGACTTGTTCAAGATGAGCCAGGATTTGAAATCAGGTCTTCCTGACTCTAAATCCCACAGTGTGCCACTTACCTGCTTCTTAGTTAACAGCAATACTTCTACATTCATACAGAGATTCCAGGCCAATAGAAGACATTCCATATACTGCTCAGACAGCCAGGTTGTTGGAACACCAGATGGAAAAGCTCCCAGGGTAGACAGTGCATTTGTCCTTTTCCCTCAAATGATCTGTCCAAGGCTGTTTGAACTCCTGCCCAGCCTTCTAGTTGGGCCCCAACTTCTGCTCTGTGGGCACCTAAAGTTCAGTTGGTGGGAGCCCATTTGCACATAGATGCCTCCCAACCAAAGCAGATGGTGAGAAGCCAATGGCACCTCTCTTTTCAGTCTTGTACTGGGCTTCTCTCCAGGACTAAGGAGTTTTAGATCTCCCCCACCCTGGCTTCCATCCCCACTAAGGTGGGATAAAGGCTTGGCCAGGTATATTCTCAGTAGGAAGGAGCAGGTGGGGAGCTGGTTTTCTTCTTACCTACCTTACCTACTTGGAAAAAAGGAGAAACAAAATAATACTCCTTCTAGTTGGCCAACTGCCAACATCCCAGGTTAGTTACTGACAAATGAAGGAGTCAATGGAGAACCTCTCAAAATAGCTCCGGGGGTTCAGCATGAACTTCTGGGAGCATCGCACAGTGTTGCAGCTGGAGGGTTTGAGGCTTCTAGCCTCATACAAAGGATTCCCAATTCAGTTTTCTTCTGTTAATTGGTAAAGTGCCAAAGTAGTATGGAGAAGGAGGAAGGAGAGGAGAGAGGAGAAGAAGGAGGAGGAGAGACAGAGTAGGGAGGAGGGAGAGGGAGAGAGGAAGGATGGAGGAAAGGAAAGGAGAAGGGAAAAGGAAGATGAGGAGAGAGGGAGAGAGAGAAAGGCAGGGGAGAGGAGAGGAGACAAGAGGAAAGGAGAAAGAAAGAGGGAGAAAGGAAGAGATGGAGAAAGGGAGATGAGGATAGGGAGGAACAGGGAGTGAAAGGAGAGGAGAGACCAGCACAGGAACCTTTAGATCAGCTGTTTGAGAGGAATCAAAAGCAATTAATCCAGTGCTCAGCACAGTGCCTAGCACATAGTAGATGCTGTATAAATTTTTATTGATTGATACCCTTACCAGCTATCTGCACCTCCTGGTTGCTAGCCAGAATGTCAAACCTAGCCTGAATCATCATTACCAATCCTAAAACCAAAAATTGCCCCAGGCTACTCATGAAGCAAAGACTTTGAGAAGGAAGGGAAGAGTAGGGAATACGCATTTATATAATGTGGGAAGACCCTAAATGTGGCAAGGCCTCATGGGTTGCAAGGGCTGTCCTCGTGTGGCTCGAAGGGATGCAGAATAGACATCTCTCCCCTTCTCTTTCTCCACTCTTCTCCAAGGGAGACTAATTCTTGCCAGGAGTAGCAACAAGCTTCTGATCTGAAGCCACTCTGTTCTCCTCAGAGAAGGTACCAGGCTCGGACTATATCCATCTGCCCCCTTAAATATTTATTAGTTAGGGGACATGATCAGCTTCAATCTAACTTTTGATCATGGTGACATTAGGAGGGGGAGCAGGACCTCAAGCTCTTTATCCAAGTCTTGACCCCTTCCCCAGTTCCATAATGAACACACATAGTCCATAGCAAAAAAGACCCCATTTAACCAAATCATAGCAAAATAGAAATCAGAGACAGTCTATGTAAGAGAATATATACCCGGCAATACAGAATGAAGGAGCTTGCCCATTGGGAGTGAGATAACTCAGCTCAACCATGAGAGAGAGAAAGGGAGTCCTAGATCTCACCCATGGGAGAACTCCCTTCAGTCTCTAGAGAAGCCAGCTGGAGACAGGGACGTGATGGAGACTGCTGGCTTCATCCACACCTTCTCAGTCTTTTCCTTCAGCAACCTGGATACAATAGGGAGTCACCGGAGTTTGCTAAATAAGGGGATGATGTGGTAGGACCTGCACTTGAGATCACTTTGATAGTTGAGTGGAGGATAATAGAGTGGGGAGAGACTCAAGGCAGGGAAGGCACCTACAAGGCTATCACAACAGCAATAATAATGATACTACAATAATAATTTCTAAGGGCAACTAGGTAGCACAGTGGATAGAGTGCCAGGTTTGGAGTCAGGAAGATCTGACTTCAAATCCAACTTCAGACACTTATTTACCAGCTGGGTGACCCTTGAAAGTCACTCAACCCTGTTTACCTCAGTTTCCTCATCTGTAAAATGAGCTGGAGAAGGAAATGGCAAACCACTCCATATCTTAGACATGACTCAATAACAACAATGTTTGGTGAGTGGGATAATTGTCTAGGGAGGTTTGAAAGGATTGTCTTGCCATGGTAACATAAATTTGTAGTGGACCCAGTCAGTACTCTTCAGGCTGTAGGAGTTCTGATAGAACTAGCCATTGCCCAGTAGATAGCATTGGGTAGGGAATGTGAGAGATTCAGGGCAAAAGGGAAAGGCGGGGAAAGGTTCTGGCCAGGATTATAGTGTATTTGTGAGCTCACGTGTTTGGGCATAGCAGTCTGCCCACTCCTCAGTAATAGTTCCCACCATGCCACTTGCTCCCCACACAAAACAAATATTGCTCTTAGCATATCATTCCTTCAACAGAAGCCACTTTCTGACACCATTTGCAACAGGCCAAGGAGCCTTTGCTTAAACCTCTCCAATAAGAGGGAGCTCACTGTATCCTAAGGAAAATCTCTTCCACTTGTAGCTTTCTCTTGTTGTTAGACCTTTTTCCCCCTCCTGATATCAAGCCTAAATCTGTCTTGTTGCAATTTTCCCTCATTATTTTTTGCCAGGTGCCAAGCCCTTTGGAATATAGGTCAGAGGCACTCCTAGTTACCTAGCATCTGGAGCAAAGCATATCCTGATAGAGTTAAAAAGCCTGTTCCAGATGAGACTCTGAGGTAAAGGGGGAAAACTGACGAGGTTTTTCTTTTTTCCTGGAAAGAGATTTCTGTTGGTATGATGACTTAGTGCGGCCACTTTACTGAAAGAGATATGGAAAACCTTAGCTCTTTGGAGCTTGGGAAAAATCTTGGAAAATCTTGGATCTGCCAAAAGAGCATGGCAGAGACTACTCTTCTCAGTAGGAAGCACTCTGTCTGAGCAGTGACTCCAGTTGGAGCCGAAAGCTGGTAGCAGAGAGATGTTCCACAAATACGCGTCCAGCAGGGCTAGCAAAGCAATAGCCAGTACAGGCTACATGTGAGGCAGGGAGCACGTTTCCAGCAGATACAATGCTTCCAGAATAACATTGGTGGCCCAGCAGGATCAGAGCCACGAGTTCCTTACCTCACACCTGTATATGCCTTGACCACACATGTCCCCTACATTTACATACCTCTAAATGTGTTAGCCACACATTTTCCCTGTATTATCCCCCTTCATGCGATATCATTGACCCCATGTGTTCCTTACATGTACATACTTTTCCCACTAATAGTGTGTATATTTGTGGGAGAATAGGCTTCAGGAGTATTGGAGAAAGGCTTTATTGTTTCCTTTCTTTGTATTCTATTTCTTTAAATATCTTTGCTTTGACCTAATTTCCATCCTTTGACTGACTAATAAAGGTAAACACTGGCATGGGTCCATGAACTATGATTTTAAGTGGATGTGAGTACTATGAACCTGGGCTAGTCTTGTCTGGGGGACTCGTGTATGAAGTGGGAGATGATTCCAGTATAAGCAAGGAATTTTGCAAATCATCGGCCATGATAGTAATAGCATTCCTTAGCACAGAAATGGGCAGTTATATAACTATTAGTATTAACTTGGAAATTATCAAATAGCATGTCTTCATATGAAAATGTGACAGGGTGTGGAACACTGTGATGATGGGTACAGAGAGAAAAAGAAAATCAACAAGGCAACTAGCATTTATGACGTATTTACTATGTGTCAGGTACTGTGCTAAATGCTGGGGATACAAAGAATGGCAAAAGACAGCCTCTCCTCTCAAGGAGCTCACAAGGTATTGGCAGGATAAAAGGGAGATGATATCAGAGAGAAGACACTGAGATTAAGAAGGACTGGGAAAGGTTTCTTGCAGATTTTAGCAGGGACTTGTAGGAAGCCAGGAGGGAAGAATGAAGAGGGAGAACATTCCAGGCATGGGGGCCAACCAGTGAAAATGAGAACAAAGCAGCTCCAAAATATTTGAGATTGGAAGATAGAAACAACATCCAAAACAATAATAAAAATATTCAACTGCTGACCTCAGTGAGAAAGAAGAAAAATAGAGGGCATGAAAAGAAAACCAGTATGTTTCAAAATGGAAAAATTACATGTTTATAAATAATCATAAAACCTAATAAACTGTTTAAATTTCAAAAAAGTCAGTAAATAGCAGTTCTTCCCCAAAGATCAGAAACGGTATACTGTTTTTAGCTTTAAACTCAAAGCTATCAAGGAAAAAAATGCTTTAAATCAAAGTTATAAGATTCTCCTTTTCCATTTAGCTCACCAGTACTTTTGGTGACCAGGTCTCAAGCCTTGAACCTTTCTGAATTTCTCCCTAATAAAACCCAAGCTCTGTGCACCCCTGATGCAGCTCCTCAGTTCACAATTGAGGCAATCTCCAGATCAACAGTAGTTAGAGCAATCAGATTTGTTTAGCCAGCTCAATAAATGTAAACTACACAGAAACTGGAAAAGGAACTTCACAGAACTGAATGAACTTGAGAATGACTGTCTGCCCTACTCAAAGAGAAGGTGGGGAAGGAAGGGGAGATTATGCCTCACGGTTTGGTACTTATTCTCTGAAATGTAAAGTCATCAGCCATTGGGCCCATTCCGGTGCTGAGAGTGGAGGCTGATGCAGCACCCAGGGCTTCGGTAGTGGCCCCAAAGGGTCAGGGTGCAGCAGCAAAGGCAGGAAATGGAATGCCATGGTTAAGGAATAATAATAGGCCATTTTGACTAGAATGAAGAATGCATTGAAATATGGTTCTAAAGTTATGTACCATAAATGGAGGAGGGAATGAGGAGCAGCGAGGGAACACTTCCCAGCAGAGGGGCCCTGAGCAAGCATTGAATGAAGAGAGGGATTCTGAACAGTACAGAACAAAATATGTTGCTGCTCTGTGGTGTTGAGGAGGATAGGCTAAGAGATGCTGGGGCAGCAAAGCGCAGCAGAGGGCAGCAGCATGGGGGCCCCAGATCATAGGACAAAAGGAAAAATAAAGGAAGGAGGAAGGGTGATATGAAAAATTTTTTAAAAATCTTGTCTTTGTTTCTTTGGCACAGGTGCACCACATGTTGTTTACTGAGCTAAGCATTCTGAACACAAACACTTTCAGCTCAAACGAGGTCATTTGGAATGTGTTGGCACTTAGGAGACCAAGAGCATGCTGACTCAGAGTGGGTGCCACAGAACCAGTAGGAGGGCCTGTCACTGGCAGACCCATTAACTTGGGGGGGAGGGGCAGGATTTCAATAGCCATTCTCAGATCACTCTATTTCACACTCTTAGACTCACCATTAAGATCTGACAAAGACAAACAGCCCTGCCTGCTCTCAGAGGGTCCCTGGTGTGAGGGTCAGATAGACATGGCCTGTCCCCATGTTTAGGGGAGATGCAGCGAGTAACTAATGTTCTCTCTCTCTCCCTCTCCCTCCCTCCCTCCCTCCCTCCTATGTGTCGCACACTATGTGTGTTTTCATTGTGGAAATGGTATTAGATGGGATAGGGTCAAGCCTTGGATATAGAACTCAGGTTCCTGCTCCACCAGTAACAAAAAACAGCAATCAGAAGTTAGATTTTACTAGATCATATCCCCTAGACTAACAATATTCATTCATTCATTCATTCATTCATTCATTTATTTATTTAACAGTTTAAACAGTATTTTATTTTAATAACGGGCCATATCTCATCAATCTAATTATTTCATTATGAAAATTTCTTCATTGAAAAGTGACCATTTCTTCCAATCTTTATAGCAAGCACAGCTTTAGCAAGTCAAGTTTATATATCAATAACCTTGAGAAGTACTTAATCCTCCCTCTTATAATATTATTTCCCTTTTAAAAACTTGCTCTGGGTCATCGAATTTATAACACACAAGGCACATAATGCTACAGAAAATTCTTACAAAGATAACATAGTATATGTAGTATAAGAGAACAAAAGAACCTGTTCCAAAGATTTATTTTTTTCAATCAGATTCGGAAAATGTATTATTTCATAAATTAAACTATATTTCTGTGGTGTTTATATTCAATGGTTGACACAACACAAAAATATAATCCGTACCTACAAGGCACCTTAGCCTTTTGCATCTCCCCTAAAACAAACACTGATCTACAGACTTTAAAGATTTCTTACATATAGCTCCATAGTCCAGCATTTAACAAAAATGTAAAAACAAAGTCTCTTTAACATCAGCATTTTCTTCCTTGATAATTTCACCAACTGAACCCCATGAGATCTGTAAGGCAAGTTGGTTCTTTAGATGGACTGGAATATCCTACACTTGTAGTGATATCCGTTTATAGCAAAATAGTTCATTATAAAACTTAACAAACCAAGAATGAGGAGAAAAATATGTATTTTAGAGTTTCAAAGAACTGAAACTATTATTATTCATTTTGGAGTAGGCACCAAAATATTTTTTCTATGTAACCTTGTCGGAGATTGTCTCTTTGCTGTATAGTGCTTCATCATCAAGCTATTATTTATGAACAGCAGATAGCTCCATCCTCCCGAGAAACACTGTGCAAAGGAATGAGACTCTCACACTGTTCACTATCCTCTGGGACTCTCTGAATTCGATGTTTTCTACAGATAAAGGCAAAAATTCTTCTGACTCCCACCATCACTGGATCCCAGTTATTATAATGGCATAGTAGAGTTACAATGAAAAATGAAAAAAAAAAATACAGGGATAGCACCTGCAAAAAATAACCAGGAAAATTGCACCTTTTGCAAGCACATATCAGCTATTATGGTCAGAGGTACTGTAAGACTTAGTGCAAGTGCGCCAATCAGGGATGAGGTAAAAAAACAGCCCCATAACCACAGCAACTCTGAGAGAACTGTTCCAATTAGGCCGTTAATGACAATGCACATTAATACTAACTTGTTGGGAAACTCAAAGGCCTCAAATCCAGTATAATGAAGTAAAAAGAAGCCCGGCCATAACAGCAGGAGATTAAAGAGACCTACAAAACCAAAGAACATCGGTATATCCAATTTATCTTCTCTGTCTACTTTTCTCTTAATCATAACAATATAGACAGCATAAAGCATGTCACCAATAAGAGACCAAATGGAACCTATTGTTATCTTTTCCAGCTGATTTCTCAGACCCTGAAAGGTTTACCAGCACAACACCTCAATGCATAAAATGACAGCTAATAGTTTAGAAAGAGTAAATCTGTCTCCACTGTTACTTGGAAACACTGCAGCTAAGATTAAAGTAAAAAGCCCAGAAGCTGAAGACGAGATGTTAACTGTAGCAACTTGCGTGTCTGAAAGTGCTTCCTGATATGATAAATTGGCCAAAAACCGCACAAAGCAAAAGAAAAGGCTGATTTTTGCTACTTGAGTTGCAGTAAGTTTTCCTACAGTTTTCAGGATTGACTCTTGTTCTTTCACAGCAGGACATGACATTCGAGATAACTTGGCTTCCAGTGCACGGCTTGATGGAAGTTGTCGGACCTCCATAACGTCACTGAACCTTACACGATTTTTTAGGTGTTTTTTCATTCCCACCATTTGCACTCTCAGGTTTTTCACTTGCCAAGTCATGAAATTTCACAGGAACATACAGAGGTTCACTCAAAGAACTATTCATGGTATTACCTGTAGTGCAAGCATCGAAATAACCTTCAGCATCTGCAAAAAAAAAAGCAGCATGTCTTCCACGAAATCCTCGTGGGCATTGTTGCCTCCATGGCTTCCAAATAATAAAGCCCGAGAGGTATAAAACAAACATTGATGTTTTTGCAGAGGTGCTGAAGAATGGTTTATTATATTGAATAAAAACATATGAAGTAAGTTCTGATGAAGCAACCCATATAACGTCCACAAGTAGGAGAATAACAATTCCAAGAACCATTCGCCTCCACTGAGTAAAAGCACTGCTCTGGGAATTCATTCGGTTCATGATGAACACCCACACCATTTGCAGTCTCCCTTTAAAGGCCTTTTTCAGGTCTTGGAGAGAAAAGCTTGAAAGTTTTGCACAGTTGAGAATATTACAGGCTGAAGAATTCAAATCACCTGGCCGTCCTGCGCCGTGATGGCGTCGTGGCGATACCACGAGCGGCCCCGGCCGGGCCGGGCCGCGCGCCCTCCCCGCTGCTGCAGCTCAGTCCGCTGCGGCCGACGTCCTCTGAGGCGGCTCACTGAGCCCGCGTGCTCGTCATCTTTCCGACAGGGGAGGGGGGAGTCCAGGGTTCGCTAAAGTCTCCTGGGCTCCCACGGGAAGAGGGTTCCCCGAGACTAACAATATTTAAAGGGGCAGATATACATAATTCTAGCCTGGTACCAAATCTCTCTCTTTCTTTCCTTTAAAATTTTAAAAAATTTTCATTTCCAAATTCTCTCTTTCCTTCTAGTTCTGCTCACTTCACTTTGTGTTAGCTCATATTAAGTCTTCCCAGGTTTTTCTATAACCATCTTATTTTGTTTTTTAAAATTATTTGTAGCATTTTTTTCTTTTAAAGTTGAATTCCAAATTCTCTCCCTCCCTTTCAACCTTCCCTCACCCACTGAGAAGGTGAGCAAAATGATATATATTATAAATGTGAAATCATGCAAAATATATTTCCATATTGGCCACATCATTAAAAAAAGCAAAAAAAAAAGAGGTCAGAAAATTATACTTCAGTTTGCAGTAAGACTTCCTCAGTTCTCTCAAGGTGGATAGCATTTTTTCATCATGAATCCTTTGGAATTGTTTTGGATCATTGCATTCAACAGAGTAGTCAAGTCTTTCACAGTTGATCGTCATCATTACAACACTGCTATTACAGTGTACAATGATCTCCCAGTTCTTCACACTTCATTTTGCATCAGTTCATATAGGTCTTGCCATGTTTTTTTTTTTCCCTGAAACCATCCCATCCCCTGTCGTTTCTTATAGCACAACAGTACTTCATCACAATCATATGCCACAACTTGTTCAGCCATTCCCCAATTGATATTCTTTAACACCACAAAAAAAGCTTCTGTAATATTTTTTTGTATGTATGGGACCTTTTCCGTTTTCTTTGATCTCTTTGAGTTACAGATTTAGTAGTTGTATTGCTGGGTCACAGGGTATGTAGTTTTATAGCCCTTGGACATAGTTCCAAATTGTTCTCCAGAATGGTTGGACCAGTTTACAACTCCACCAACAGTTTATTAGTGTGCCTATTTTCCCTCATCCCCTCCAGCATTTGTAATTTCTGATAGATGTAAGGTGGTACCGCAGAATTGTTTTAATTTGCATTTCTCTAATTTTCATGTGACTATAAATAGCTTTGATTTATTATTTTGAAAACATGTTCATATCCTTTGGCCATTTATCAATTGGGAAATGGCTCTTATTTTTATAAATTTGCCTCAGTTCTCTATATATTTGAGAAAGGAGGGCTTTATCAGAGAAGCTTATTGTAAAATTTTTTGATATTATTTCATTATCTGTGGTACCTCTTAGCAAAATGTAGTTTTCCTGCTTATCTCTTTTAATTAGGTCTATTTTGCTAGGCAACTAAGTGGCACCTCGGATAGAATGCAGTGGTCAGGGGAGACTCATCTTCCTGAGTTCAAATCTGGCCTCAGACACATTAATTGTGTGACCCTGGGCAAGTCACTTAACCCTGAGTTTGCCTCAGTTTCTCATCTGTAAAAATGAGCTGGAGAAGGAAATGGCAAACCACTCCAGCATCTTTGCCAAGGAAACCCCAAATGGGGTCACAGAGAGTTGGACACAACTGAAATGACTGAATCACCACCACCACCACCACTGATGGGGGATAGGATTCATCCTGGACACCTAAAAGGACTCCAAAGCCCCTGACCCAACTCTCTGTCATTTGCATGAGGCACCTGGCCCATTCCAGTATAATCCTTTTAACTACCCTTTCACTGTGGCCCTCATTGTCTGCACCTGGCCCTACCCCAAGCTATTGGCCACTCTTTGATCACATCCAGATCTTCCCACAGTCTTTCTGTATATAGATCCATCTTGCCTCTCCCCCACATTAAATTGCTCAGATTTCGTAAGAGTCTGGCCTGCTTGTATTAGTGTCATAAATAGCACAGATTCTTAAAATCTTGCCCACCCCAACCAGTGATTTAATGAACCTTATCTCTGACTGAAAGAAGGCTTGAGTTGAATTCTTTCACGGCAAGACTTATGCCTTTTGCTCTTGAATTTTGGGGTTTTTAGAACCCCTAGACTGCAACACCACCACCACCATTAAAAAAAGAAAAAAAACCTTTTTGTTTTTGCTTTGTTCAAGGTCATGATCACCACCTCTGCCTTTTTTATGTCTTTCTGTTTCAAGTGTGTCTCCTATATGAAATATGTTGTTAGTTTCTGGTTTCTAATCCATTCTGCTATCTGCTTCCATTTTATAGGTGATCTTATCCCATTCACATTCACAATTATGATTAATAACTGTATTTTCCTTCATCTTATTTTCTTCTTTTTATCCTTCTCTCTTTCTTTTTATCCTGTTCCTCCTTAAAAGTCTGTTTTGCTTCTGACTACTGCCTCCCTTAATCTGCCTTCCCTTTTATCACCTCCCTTATGTATCTCTTATCCCCACCCTCATTTCTCTATTTGGTAAGATAGATTTCTACACCTAAGTATGTATATAAATTCTTCCCTCTTTGAACCAATTCTGATGTGAGTGAGGTTCAAGCATTGCCCCCCTCCCCATTTTCTCCTTCACTATAAAAGCTCTCCCTTGCATGCTTCTTTTATGTGAGAAATTTTCCTCATTTTACCTCTCACTTCTCTCTTCTCTCAGTGCATCCTTCTTTCTCACACCTGCTTTATTTTTTTTAGATCATCCTAACATAATTGATTCCAGAAAACCAGGATTTGATAAAGGCTATTGGGATTCAAATGGAGCTACTGGACTATGCCTTAAACCCAAATCACTCTGGCTCTCACTGATTAGCCAGTAATAGGTCCCAGCCCAACCCTCACTTGATCATAAACAATGGTTTTGATGGTTGAATGTAAATAGCAATTGGTTCTGTCTTGTCCAGAAATCCTGAGGGTCTTCCCCTTACAGATTGATTTTTTTTTGAGGAGGCAAACCAGGCCATCTTTTGTCTCATTTCTTACCTAGCCTTAAATCATGGAGTGGGTATTGACTCAGACAAACTGAGCCCTGGGAAAGACCTTAGCTTAAAAAGGCCGAGGTCTCCCCCTGCATCTGGGGCCATCTCCAGTTGTCCTGACCTATGTCTTATCACTGGACTCAGATGACTCTAGAGCAGAGAGTAAGGCTGATGACTCTGCACAGCCCTGCCTCACTTAAATCCAGTTCACTTGCAAGTCCAGACATCACCCTCTTGACGTCATTGATTCTCTTGGAGAAAGAAGGAGGAACAACAAACAACATAATTGACTAATATTCATGCCCTCTATCTATGTAGAGTCCTTCTAATTGCCCTAATAATGATAAGATTCTTAGGACAAGTTCTTACATATATCATCTTCCCATATAGTAATGTAAACAGTTTAACTTCATTGAGTCTGTTATGATTACTTTTTCGTGTTTATCTTTTTCTGTTTCTCTTGAGTCTTGTCAGATTGTGTTTGAATGTCAGATTTTCTATTCAGCTCTGGTCTTTTCATTAGGAAAGTTCAAAAGTCCTCTATTTCATTAAACATTCATTTCCCCCTGAAGGATCATCCTCAGTTTTGTTGCATAAGTTATTCTTTATTGTAATCCTACCACTTTTGCCTTTCAGAATATCATATTTCAAGCCCTCTGCTTCTTTAAAGTGGAAGCTGCTAAGTCTTATGTGATCCTGACTGTGGCTGCACAATATTTGATTTCTAGACACTTGCAATATTTTTTTCTTGACCTGGGAGCTCTGGAATTTGGCTATCATATTCTTGGTAATTTTCATTTTGGAATCTCTTTCAGGAAGTAATCAGTGGATTCTTTCAATTTCTTCTGATTCTAGAATATCGGGCAGTTTTCCTTGATAATTTCTTGAAATGGGATGTCTAGACTCTTTTTTTAAAAATTATGGCTTTCAGCTAGTCCATAATTCTTAAATTATCTCTCCTCTATCTATTTTCCAAGTCAGTTGTTTTTCCAATGAGATATTTCACATTTTTTTCTATTTTTTTTTCATTCTTTTGCCTTTGCTTTATTGTTTCTTGAAGTCTCCCGGAGTCATTAGCTTCCACTTGGAATTCTTTTCTTCAGTGAATTATTGTACTTCCTTTTCCATCTGACCTGTTATGCTTTCCTCCTATTATGCTTTTTAAGGGGTTCTTTTCTTCAGTTAATTTTTTGTACCTCTTTTACCATTAGACATTCTATTTTTAAGGTTATTTCCTTCAGTATTTTTTGTATCTCTTTTATCATGTTATTAATTCTCTTTACATAAATTTCTCACATTACTCTCATTTCTTTTTCCAATTTTCCCTTTACCACTCTTATTTCTCTCTTTAATTCTTCCAGGAATTCTTTCTGGGCTTGAGTTCACTTAGCATTTTTCTTTGAGGCTTTGCTTCTAGCTCTTTTTCACATTATTGCCTTCTTCTAAATTTATGTCTTGGTCTTCCCTGACACCTTAGTAGCTTCCTATGGTCAAGTTCTTTTTTTGTTCTTTACCCATTTTTTCCAGCCTATTTCTTGACTCTGAATTTTATTATAAAGTTGGACTCTGCTTACCTGGAGATGGGGAGGCACTATCCCAATCTTCAGGTTTTTTTTTCATGTTACTGTTTTTATAGCTAGTTCTGAGGGTCTGCCAATTTTCCATGCTTCCAAGGTGGTGTGATCCGGGAAGACATGTGGTCATTGTTCCCTTAGGTTTGTGCTTTGGTCTTTATCCAAGGGCCCCTATTCCCCTGCAGTGGCAAGTGCTAGCATTCCTCTTGACCCTAGAACGATGACCAGGTCCCCTGCTTCCTTGTGACTAACCACAACTGCTCCTCTCCACACTAGAATTGTGATACAGAACTGCATAAAGGCAATAGAGTTACCAGTCAGTGTCAACTGCACCTAATGTCAGTAAAGGGTCCCCGTAACCTTTTTAGAACCAGTTGTCTGACCCCTTTACTATCTCTAGACTGAGAACTCCTGAAGCTGCTGCTTCCATCACCCACTATTACAGCCTCTTCCAAGGACAACTGATGCTGTTACTGCATTCTGGGATAGATCCTAGCCCAGTGTCACAGACCTCTCTTGTTGACCTCCTAAGTTGTCTTAGGCTGGAAAAATGTCTCACTCTGACCTTTTGCTGGCTCTGTGGCTCCAACGTTTGATTTGAAGAGTTATATGTACTCTGCCATCTTGATTCCACCCCACTTCTTTATTGCTCCTTACAGCACAATAATATTCCATAACAATCATATTCCACAACTTGTTTGGCCATCCTGAATTGATGAGCATTGCCACAATTTCCAATTCTATGCCACCACAAAAAGACCTGCTACAAATATTTTTGTACAAATATGTTGCCCCCCCCCCAAAAAAAATCTTTTTAAAAAATCTCATTGGGATACAGACCTAGTAGCAGCATTGCTGGACCAAAGGGTTATGCACAGTTTTATAGTTCTTTGGGCATAGTTCCAAATTATTCTCTAGAATTGTTGAACCAATTTACAACTCCACCAACAGTACATTAGTGTTCTTATTTTTCCATATGCCCTCCAGCATTTGTCATTGTTCTTTTCCATCATGTTAACCAATTTGAAGGCATGAGATAGTGTGTCAGAGTTATTTTAATGTGCATTTCTCTAATTCTTCATGATTTACAGTATTTTTTTTACACAACTATTGATAGCTTTGATTTCTTCTTTTGAAAATTCCCTGTTCATATCTTTTGGCCATTTATCAATTGGGGAATGGTTCTTATTCTTATAAATTTGGCTCAGTCCCCTATATGTTTGAAAAATGAGGCCTTTATCAGAGAAGCTTACTGTAAACTCCACTCTCCGCCCCCAGTTTCCTGCTTTCCCTCTAATTTTGTCCGCATTTATCTGGTTTGTACAAAAGTTTTAAATTTAATATAATGATCATTTTACCTCCTGTGAACCTCTCTGTCTCTTGTTTCATCATGAAGTCTTCCCTTTTCCATAGATCTGACAGGTAATTTCCTCCCCTCCCCAATCTTATTAAATAGACTTCTAATTTGTCCCCATTATAGATAATGCTTGTTTTTGGTTTTAAGTAGGTACTACTTATCAGTTTAATAAAAGCTCCATTTATTCCTATGCTTTTTAGTGTTTTTAATAGGAATGGATACCCCTTCTGTTTGAGGAGAGCAGAGGGAACTCTGCCCCTGACTTTCTGTTTCCTCTCCTAATGAGAATTAAAGCTTCCCTTGGAGAAAGTTGAGGAGGGAAGAGGCTAAAGATATCTATTCTGCCTCCCTTTGGGCCGTAAGACATACCTTTGTACACATGAGCCTTGCCATTCTATCTGTAGTACAAGAACATTCCATAACTTTCATATACCACAAGTTAGTTTACTCAATTTTTTTTCCAGTGTGAGGGCATTCACTGAGTGTGAATGTCTGCTGGTGTCTGGAAATCTCTAGCTTTTTCTTCCTCCTCCAACCTCTGGGGATCTGCCTTGATGCTGTGACTGACCCATGTCAATCTCTGACTATCAAGTTAGCCACTCCCCTCCCCCCCTCTGCTAAGGGAGAGGAAGGGCTCAAGCCATGGAGAAGAGAGTCTGCACAGGACTGAATATATAAATGGCAGAGAAGCTCAGGGTGTGGGGTGGGAAGCAGCCCTACCAAGCAGCAAGAGAGTAGAAGCCATGGAGAATAGTTGTCATGGAAGTCAGATTGGGGTGCAGTGATGAAGTAGATGGATTAGAGCCATGAGATTCGACTAAGAGGAGCCTGTTTTTGCTAAACTCACTCGGTGGCTCAAGTCCAAGGCTGGTGATTTCTCATCCCTATCCATCCTTTCTTCCCCTCCACCTCCCTGAACCTGCTTCTTTCTTTTTAGGAGTGTGTGTTTATGTGTGTCTTTCTAAAATTTATCTGTTTCTTGAAAATGTATTTACCCTCTTGTTCATCTCTCTTTAAAGTCAATTTTTAAGAGATATGGTTAACAATTATATTATGGATCTGTGAGTTTCATTGCTGAAATGCAGCAGAGAAAGACAGTGGGGGTAAGCTACTGGGAAAAGAGAGAGGAACATATTTTTTTTTTCAATTGAAACACATCTTTACCAGGGCCAATCTCCTGCTGGGCCCTGAAAGCTATAAATGGAGAATTACTGATTTAGTGTCTTGAATACAGTGTCTGGCACTTAATATCAGGCATTTAATAAATGCTTGTGGATTGACTGATTCTTGGATTGGTCATGAAATACAACAGATATGTTCATCTAATGGCAATCCTTGTCATTGAATGTGGTAAAGAATAGGGAATTTCTCTTCATGGAACCAAAGTGAGAAGGAACACAGGGCAGGTATCTGAAGTTCTTGAAAACGTGATTTATTGGAATGTGGTATTGATAAAACCTGATGGAGGGGTGACCTGAAGACAGCTCAGACATTCTTGGTGATTATCATTGTGAGCATTTACATCTTAGAAATAGGGAAATATGACAGATTTGGGTTTGATTTATTGCTTCATTGATTGTCTAGACTGGAGAAAGTGATGGAGAAAATAATGCAGGTTAAACTTAAAAGTGTGTCATGGTACCATCCCTCCTCCTGAGAACTGGCTGTTAAACACTTACCAGTCTACCCTGCCTGACAGCCAAAGTGAGGGTGGTTCAATGTTCTTGTTGATATTTAAAGAATAGAGCCACCTGGCTTCTCATTTTTGATTCACCACATGAACTTCTGTAAGCAGACTTTCAGAAAGAACTCAACAAACTTCGGTGGGAAGAAGCAAATGATGGTCATGTATGTGTGGATGGTCACGTCTTGGCAACAAATTGAATATAGGGGGTGAGAGAGAGAAGTTGAGGATGACACCTAGGTTGTGACTGGGTAACTGGGAGAATAGTGGTACCTTCAATAATAATAGGGAAGTTTGGAAGGAGGGGCAAAGTTTTTCTTTTTGGGAAAGACAATGAACTCAATTTTGGAGGTGTTGAGTTTAAGATGTTGGTGGGACATGTAGTTGAAGATATCCAAAAGGTAGTAGGAGATGGGGCAGGATAGGTAGATTTGAGAATCGCCAGCATAGGGATGGTAATTAAATCCACAGGAGCTGATGAGATCACCATGAAATAATATAGAAGGATAAGAGAAGAGACCCAAGGACATAACTGTGCTAATACACACATGATTAGTGAGTGTGATATGGATGAAGATCCAGGAAAGGAGATAGGGAAGCAGTCGGACAAGTAGGAGGAAAACCAGGAGGAAGCAGCGTCACAAAAATCTACAGAGAAGAGATTATATAGGAGAAAAAAAGGTAGTCCACAGTGTCAAAGGCTGCAGAGATGTCAAGAAGGATGAAGATGAAAAAAAGGCCTTTGGATTTGGCAATTAAGAGATCATTGGTAACTTGGGAGAGAGCAGTTTTGGTGGAATGATGAGATTGGAAACCAGATTTCAGTGGGTTAAGAAGAGAGTAAGAGGAAAGGAAATGGAGGTACCCACTGTACATGACCTTCCCAAGATATTTAGCCACAAAGGGTAGGAAAGATGAGAAAATAGTTAGCAGGGATGGATGGATCAAGTGAGGCAGTTTTAAGGATGAGAGAGTCATGAAGATGTTTGTAGGCAGTAGAGAAGCAACCAGTAGACAGGGAGAGATTGAAGAAAAGTAAGAAAGTAGAGATGATGGGGTGGGCAACCTGCTGGAGAAGACAGGATGGAAGGGGGTCGCTTCTGAATGTAGAACACAAGACTCATGTTAAGTGCCAGATCCAATGGGGAAAGCTTTCCTGATCTCCTTAGTGGTGGAGGCTTTCTCTCTCCTCAGACTACTATGTCTATGTATCTTTATATGTTGCATCTCCCAATTCCCCTTCCAAAAATGCAGTCTCCTGGAGGGCAGAGGCTAATTCTTCTGTATCCTCAGTGCCTGGAACATAATCAAATATTCAAAAGGATTTTTGATCTTATCCCTTTGTATAGTCTCTCCCTCATGCTTGCCCATCTTGCATGACTCTTGTTCATATGCTGCCATAAATTCAACACAGAAGTCCCCACAGTGTTCTGGGGCTTTTCTCTCTTTTCCATAACACCCAGAGGTTACTCAGGGTGTCCACTTGTTCCCCATTGCCCTATCATAAAGCAAGTGCTTACTGATTAGCAATATTAATCAAAGAGCTTTTGTTTTACAAAGTACTTTCCACACTTCATCTTGTTTTAGTCCTGACAATAGCCCTGTGAAAAAGATGCTTATGATCATCATGTTATAGATGAGGAACCCGAAGCTCAGAAAGGTTAAATGATTTGTGCACTGCTAGAAATGTCTGATTCAGGAACAAAACTCAAACTTGCCTCTTTCTGACTCCAAGTCCAGCACTTTCCTCACCAGTTTAAAATTCCCTTTGGATCCTGTAATACTCTGTTGCAATAATTAGCATTGAAGTTGAATCTTAATGGTTTAAGCATTGGAGAAAGTGCAATATGATATTCTCTAAGGTCCACTTGGTTCCTTCCTTTGTGGTTTTAGTGAGTTTTAGATGAAAATTTCTGAGTTCAGTCACAATAGCTCTGAGCCCCCAGTTAGGAAAATTCCCAACATTGTTGCCTTTAATATATATATATATATATATATATAAATATAAACTCTGGCCTTTTTGTGGTTGAGGCAAAACTCAGTTTATTGGAAATTTTGGGCAGTAAAACAGCAGATTATATTGTAGTGACTGTGGATAGACAAACATGGTTAGGAGAAGTTGGGGAAAGAACTGACCTTTTCTTGGAATTTCCCTCAGCCTAGAGTCCCCCACTTTGAGATGTTTGTAGAGTCAGTGGCTCCTCTTGATATCTTCTATCTCTGTCACAGCTCAGTCCTTCCACATTTGTTCTAATCTCTTGAATCCAGATATTTAGCATCTCTTTCCCCCCAGATTTTGGGATAGCTTCTCACTTTTGTAAAAGACTTTAGGGGTGACTGAGTCTCTTACCTAATGGCTTTGACTTACACAAGGAATTTTACAGATTCTGTTCACACTTAATTCTAATTGTTTGATTAGACAAAAAGTGTTTTATCTTGCCAAGGCACCAGACTTGAAAAAGGATGATACTGTCCTTACAGTCTGATTAGACTGGATTGAGTGGTTCCTAGCTCTTGGTTTGGGGTGGATATGGGCTCACTCAGAATTTCCCATCATCTTTCATTCCACAGCAAACTCCAACATCCATGGAGGCACCAGGATCCCCTTGAGGATGCTTTTTCCCTACTTTCTTTGCCATCATTCACCTATCATTTAACCCATTTATCTATACCCCTCCACAGCCACATCTTATGTGTGAGTAACTGTATTGTTAGCATGTGACACTGTGCATATGTATGCATGTTTTAGAGAAAGTGCATTTATATGTATATGTATATGTAAGTTATATATATATGTATATATATATATATATATAATTTATATGTATATATAAGTTCCCACTAGAGTAAGAAGCCATAAAGTCAAGGAACAAATATTTACCTGGTAATGAATTACAGTTCCATAATTAATAATGGCTGAAGTTTAATGGCCCTAGGTATGGAGATTGATAGGGAAAGATTAACCTGATAGACAATCAGTGGATGTTAACTCCTGGACAGGAGGTTTCACAGGCATTGTACACTTATGGATGGGGACCTTGTGGCACCACTGCCCCTTTGGTAAGGTATGAATTCCTTGTTTTATTCTCAGGTCAACACTATGTTTGAAATGATAGATTGATTCCAAGGCTACTCCTTTGTGCTTGGCCTTTTAAAAATGAGACTGGGGATAAGAGATGTACAGAAAGGAAGGACCAAACCTGGATGGTAGGACCAAAGGAAACCATCATGTCCAAAAAGACTTGATTCCCTAGAGACAAGCTGGGGGTGGGGGAACATGGCAGCAAAATAATGACTCTAAAGGGGATGAGTTTGCCTCTCCATGCTTTTATTCAACTATAAACAATTTATTGTTATTTGTTCCATCTGAGCAATAGTCCTTAGAAAGGAATAATAGCAAGGCAGCAACTTGTCTCAGGACCATTTCTCTCTGAACAGGGAAAGATAACAGAGAGATAACAAAGACAACAAAAACCACAATGATAGTGGGATAGTAGTGCTAGGCTACATGGTGGTGCAGTAGATAGAATTCTACACTAGAAGTCCAGAAGACCTAAATTCAAATCCCGTCTTCACACTTACTAGCTCTGTGACCCTGGGAAAGTTACTTAATTTCTGTTTGTCTCAGTTTCCTTATCTATAAAATGTGGGTGACAATAATAATATTTATCTTCTAGGGTTGTTGTGAGGGTAAAATGAAATAATATTTTGTAATGTACTTCACATACCTTAACTACTAGCTATTATCTGGCAAGCATCTAGGTGACATAGTGGATAGAGTGCCAGGCCTAGCGTCAGGAAGACTGCGCCAGTGTATTTCCCATGTCTCACAATCTGTATTAAAGAGAGTGAGTGGGAGTGACCATGTATTGTTTCTTCTGATCTCTGTGTGAGTGCTTGCCTTGTGTGAGTTCTTTGTAAAATAGTCTTTTAGGCAAACATATCTTTGGCATTCAAACAACATGGCCAGCCCAATGATGTTGTGCTCTCTGCAGCAGAGTTTGAATGTTTGGCAGTTTAGTTGGAGAAAAGACCTCAGTGTTTGACACCTTATCTTGCCAGGTGATCTTCAGAATCTTCCTAAGACAATTCAAATAGAAGCAATTTAGTTTCCTGGCATGGCACTGGTAGACTGTCCAGGTTTTACAAGCATACATCAATGAAGTCAGCACACCATCTCTGCTGACCTTCAGTTTGGTATTCAGTCTAATATGTCTTCTCTCCCACTTTCCTTCTGAGCCTCCCAAATGCTGAACTAACTCTGGCAATGCATGAGTCAAGCTCACCATGTGTGGGGACATCCCTGGAAAGTATATGCCAAGCTAAGTGAACTTATCCACAGCATTTAAATTTCTTTATTTACTGTAAGCAACGATTCCATATATGGATGGTGCAGTGCTGGCTGGTGGAGAACCTCTGTTTTTTTGGTGTTGACTGTGAGGCCAAAATTAGCATAAGCAACAGAGAATAGATCCACACTCTGCTGTATCTCAGCCCCACAGGCTGCACTGAGTGCACAATCATCTGTGAACAAAACAATCACACACCAACTCTCCTTCTACTTGAGTCTTGGCTTGTAGCCTTTTCAAGTTAGCTAATTTATCATCAGTGCAGTAGCTTCCTTGATGCAGTTTTCATCCTTGTTGAAAGCATCCAAAAACGTTGCAGGAAACATGCTAAAAAGCATGGGAGCAAACAGTCCTGGTGTGTGCTCCATCGGTGACTGGGAAAGCAGGAGAGCAGCATCCTTTATCCAGAACCCATGTAAGCTTGCCATCATAAGACTGGTGTATAATACTGATGAACTTTTCTGGGCAACAAAATTTCTCCATTATCTTCCACAAGCCTTCATGACTGATAGTATCAAAGACCTTGGTTAGATTGATGAATGTTGTGTACAGACTTCTATTCTGCTCCTGGCATTTCTCCTGGACTTATCGGGCAGTAAACACCATATTGACCATTCCTTAGCCTTTTCTGAAGCCACACTGGCTCTCAGATAGATTACCATCTTCCAAAGGTGCTAGTCTTCCCTGAACACCCTATATATCCCCAAAGTTAGTCAGTTAATCATTCAATGTCAACTTGGCAAGAGCTTTCCAGTATAGTGTTTCATGGATTTGTGGTTGCTATGTAATATTTTTTTTTATCAATGACTTATATGAGAGCATACAAAGCATGTTCATTATATTTTGAGATACCACAAAGCTGAGAGGGAGAACTAATAGTGGGTGACAGATTCTGGATACCAACCCCCCCCCCAAAAACCCCCAACACTTGAAAGGTTAGAAGGTGACTTGATTCAGTTTATGAGGGAAAAAGACAAAGAAATAAGAGATGTATATGTAGAGATGAGGAGAATGAGATGAGAAAGTAAAAGGAGGGGAAAGAGAAAATATAGAGGATGAAGAGATGGTGGTGGAAGATATGGGAAGAAAGAGGTAAGGAAAAAGAGATGAGGGAATCAGGAAAGGGAAAAGAGATGGAGAGAGAAGGGATTGTAGAGGTAAAGATAAATGGAGAATCAAGTCACCTTACCGAAGTGAACATTCCAAGGTACTGATCAAAAAGAATGGTGGATGTGATTTGTGAGTTGTTGTCAGTTAAATCTAAGTGATTATGGAGAACATAAGTGGTACTGGAAAAGGTTAAGTGTGCTGATTTTTAAACCCTTGAAAGAGTGTGCTGTTGGGGCAGCTAGGTGGCACAGTGGATAGAATACCAGCCCTGAAGTCAGGAGAACCTGAGTTCAAATCCAACCTCACACTAAACACTTGACACTTAATAGCTGTGTTATTCTGGGCAAATCTCTTAACCCCAATTGCCTAAAAAAAAAAGGTGAATAGTACTTCACAAACAAACAAGAAAAAGAAAATGTGTGCTGTCTTCAAAAAAGGAAGACAATGAAATTTGTAAACTATAGATTAGTGAGCTTGACTTTGATTTCTTTCAAAATTCTACAACATGCCATTAAAGAGATGGCTAGTGAACATCTGCAAAGGAAGTGATCATCACAGCAAATCAACCTGGCCTTAAAAAAAGATCATGCCAGACTAATTTTATTTCCTTTTTTGATAGGGTTATTAAACTAGTGGATAAGTGATTAAATTGCTGTCGGTATAGCTTACCTAGATTTTAGCATAGAAATTGATCAAACATTTCATGCTACTTTTATAGAAAAGATGGAGAAATTTGAGTTGGATGATATGTGTATTCAGAACTGGCTAAACAGATGAATTTAAACTAGTCATTAATGCCTTTATAGAAACTTGTTGTAGGTTTTCAGTGGAGTATCCCAGGAACCTGTGCTCGGCTAGTTGTTATTTAACATTTATACAAATGACTTGGATGTGGCACAGATGATATCCTTTTCAAATACATCAATGATACAAAGTTAGGAAGGATTAGTTAACACAAGGGATGACAGGTTCAGTCCCTAAAAGATCCTGACCAGGTTAACATTGGACTAAATGTTAAAAGATGAAATGTAACAAGGACAAATGGAAAGTCATCTATTGGTACAAAAAATTAACATCAGAAGTACAAGATTGTGGGGAACAGAGGTTGGCCAGATATCATTTTGTCTGAAAAAGGTCTGCTGTGGAAGCCAAAAATTTAATGTGATTTCCAGTTACATTAAGAAAGGAAGAGGACTTAGAAATGAGGGAGATGATAGTTCCACTGTACTATGTCATGGACAGACAATATTTGGAATATTGTGTTCAGTCCTGGGCACTGCCTTCTAGAAATTGATGAGCTGGTAAGTGATCAAAGAAGAGCGTCTTGATTAATGAAAGGCCTCATATCCATACCTTGAGGACAGGAGTGGGGATGTTCAGCCTAGAAAGAGAAGGCACAGGAGGATAATTGTCATCATGTAATTGAAAGGCTGTGGCATGTGGAAGACTATATGTCTGTTTGGTCCCGCAGAGAAGAACCAGGGGAAACTGGTAGAGGGTTTAAAGAGACAACTTTAGTTTTAATATGAGGGAAAATTTCCTAACATTAGAGCTATCCAAATGGAGAATGGGCTACATTGGGAGGTAGTGGGATTACCCTCACTGAAGATCTTGAAGCCAGGCTTCAACTGAATGACCACTTGGCAGTACGTTTTGGTGAGTTTCTCAGATATGTTTAAAGTACAGACTGGAATAGATGGCTGATGACATCGCTTGAAACTCAAATTCTATGATTCTGTGATTGCTGTTTCCCTCATTTCTATCCCTTCCTATTCTTAGTCTCCCTCATTTCCTTTTCCATCTTATTTACCTTTTTCTTCCCATATCTTCTTCCCACATCTTTCCCTTACACATCCACTTCTCCCTGGACTTCTTCCTCCATCTAGTCTTCCCCTTGGATTTCATTATTTGTTTGACAGACAGCTCATTCACTGATTGAAAGACCTGCCACCTGTCATAATATGTATAGAATTCTCTATCTTGTGGGAATTGGTTTTTCTCCTCTTCTGACCTCTAGTAACCTGGTTTCTGTGTTCTCTCTTCCCTTCCCCCTTCCCCAATTGCAGATGAAGAGAGAAGGAGAATTGGACAAGGTTCTGTCATGGGCCAACATTTACCCCTGTGCACACCAGCTGTGGATGGGGAATTTTATCAGTTTCCTGAACATCTATGACCCTGACTACACCAAGGTTGTGTACAGTCGAGGAGGTAAGGGAACTCAAAACTTCTCAATAGAGTCTTTGTCTAAAGGGGAACTTGAAGGGTAAATATGGGAAAGAATGAATGGAGAAGGGGAATGGGAGGGTGTAATGGAGAGGGACCCTAAGCATTAGGATGGACAGAAGCCTGAACTGAAAGCCTTGGCTGAGGTAGTAGAGGTGATAACTATCATTAGGGCTTATGCTTTCTCTGGCAAAAAAACAGTCTATGAACTGAAAAAGATCAAGAAAAAAATGGCAAATAGAGAATTGAAGATCAAAATAAATGGGGAGAGAAGACAGTGCCTGGCTGCTTTTTACTAAGGTTGAATCATTAGTCCCAGGCAAATTCCTTGACAGGGTCCTAAGAGAATGGGATATATGAATATTAAGCCATTGGTAAAGTTTTTTGAGATTGTGGAAAATGAGAGAAGTGCTACAGATGAGGAGAAGGAGAAAGGTCCCAGGTTTTTTTTTTTTTTAAAAACCCACAACAGCAATAGAGTTTAGTCTTCAAGTCAGTGAGCTTGACTTCAATACTTGTCAAGATTATAGAATATACTATCAAAGAGATGGTTGGTGAACATCTGGAAAAGAAAGCAGCCATGGAGTCAACATGGCCTTATCAAGAACAGGTTATGTCAGACTAATCTTGCTTCCTTTTTGATAGGCTTCCCAGATTGGTACACCATTCATCTCACTCCCACACAAGAGATTCTCTGTATCTCACCATCACTCAGAAGTGTTCTACTTCCATGCAGATCTTAGTACAGTGCCTGGCACATAGGATACAATAAATAACTGCTTGTGTCTGTTACTAATTAAATCTGAAATTCTTCTTCCTGGCCACATCTTATTCTTCCAGTTCTCATTTTGCCTCAGTCTCCCAAATTGGTTGTGACCTCTAGTCACTCACCCCTCTCTGCTCTCACAGTCCACCACCCATGCTCTCCTCTTAACTTTCTTCTTTTTTTATCCTTGTCCCTATACTTAAGCAGTTCAACTTCTCGTTGTCCTAGAACCTTGAGGTCCTCACCTTCTGCTCATGCCTTGCTAAATCCTAACTCTGAGTTGCCTTCCCAGCCATGTTCTCCACCTGGCCTTGAGGCTGCTGATTGGCACTGGATTAAATCACACAAACATGCTGGCTGAGTCCACTTTAAATTTGTGGCATCTAATCATAGTGAGGGCCTGTGTTTGACAACAATCCTTTTACTTTTCAGTGACTGACCTATCACACTCCCTTCTGTTGCAGTTGTTTTAAAGCTTCTGCTCTCTTCTTAAACTTAAATGTTGTTCCTGACCAGCAAAGAATCTATCCTTCTCTTTTAGTGAAAAGGGTGATCATCTGCCAAACACTTCATCTCCTGTTCTTTTCTTCTTTGCTCCAATCTCTGAGGAAGAGGTAATTCTTCTCCTTGGCAAGCTCAATTCCTGTGCTTGCTTCCTTGATTCCACCCTTTCTCATCTCTTCTAGGAATTTGTCCCCTTGACAATCCCCCCCTTACCTTTGTTCTCTGATTATCTCTTGGCCCCTTCCCTTCTAATGGCAATGTGGGCAGGTCTTTGAATGGATTTTCCTATGCTTGAAGTGTTCTCATGCCTCACCTCCTGTTCTTAGAACCCTTACCTTCCTTCAAAGCTCATCTGAACTGTAATTTTTAATTGGAGACCATCTCTGACCCCCTGTATTTTCAGTGTGCTTTTCCTCTTCAAGTTTTCCTGAATTTCCACATCTGTGTATATATAGTATCCCCATAGGTAAATATAAAAGGAGGGTCAGTGGCTTCACTTTGCCTTTCTAGCACCTAGGACAGTTCCTTGCCCGTAATTGGTGTTTAAAATTGCTTGTCAAATTTAATCACACTTTTTTGAATCTGTGGGTTACTGTAGACAGAATTAAGCTGAATTTCAGCAAAACATTTGTCAGTTTGCCTGATGTTTTGCTTGTACATGTGATGGAGAAATGTGGTATAGGTTACAGTCCAGTTAGGCGGATTTAGAACTGTTTGAATGGGTGGACCTAACTCTAGTTATAGGATTATGGCTGGTGAACTGGAAGTCTCATAAGCTCATAGACTTATACCTAGAATCTAGGGATTATAGAGGTTATTGAGTCCTACTTCCTCATTCCCCCTATCCCCATGGAGGCCTAAATAGCAGAGTGACCTATCCAAGATCCTACAGATAGTAAGTAGCAGAATCAGGATTTTTAACCTATATCTCTTTAGACTTCTTTTCTTACTGCATTATTTTATAATTGTTAATGATATAGGGTCTCTCATAGGGGCTCCCTGAGATCTGTTATTGACCCTGGTCAGTTTCAAGTTTTTTCCATTACTTGGATAAAGACATTGATGACAAGTTCATTAACTTTGGGAGGGAGAATTAGCACAGGGGACAGTAAAGTCAAGGCTCTAAAAAAGTTAAAATATTCAAATGTTGGGCCAAATATGAGATGAAATGTAACAGAAGCAAATATAAGCTCTTACAGTTGAGTTAAAGCAAAATCACCTTTGCTTGTGAAAGATGGTGAGAGCATAGCTTCATAGCAGTTCATCTGAACTGGAGGTTTGAGTGGACTGCAAGGTTGCTGTGAGGGATGTGGCCACAAGAAAGCTCATATAAACCAAGGCTACATTGAAAGGCAGGGCCTCCAGGACTAAGGAGGTGACAGTTCCCTTGTCCTCTGCCTACATTGGATCCCATAGAGGGTCTTGTGTTCAGTTCTTAGAGACCACAGTTTGGAAAGGACACTGATTAGGTAAAGAATGTCCAGAAGAGGGTAACTAGGTTGGTGAAGAACTGTGAGTTCATGACATATGATGATAGGGTGGAAAAAGCACTGGATAAGGAGTCAGAGGAATTGAGTCCAAATCTTGTCTCTGTTATTGCCTTGTGACCTGGAGCAAGTCATTTAACTACTTTGGGCCTCACTTTCTTCTACTGTAAAATATGTGATTTGAAACAGTCCCCAATGTTTCTTCTAGCTCTAAATCCACGATCCTATTCATTGGAGGGGACAGCTAGTTGGCACAGACTTATCTTCCTCAGTTCAAATCCAGTCTCAGACTCCTATTAACTGTGTGACCTTGAAGAAGTCACTTAACCCTGTTTGCCTCAGTTTACTCATCTGTTGTAAATGTGCTGGAGAAGGAAATGGCAAACCTTTCCTGTATCTTTGCCAAAAAAAGTCAGACAAGACTGAAAAATAACTTAACAATAACAACAACAACAACATTCATTGGAGGTGTTTTGATTGGAGAAGAGAAGACTTAGAGGTGAAATGTTAACGTTCTTCAAGAATTTGAAGGGCTCTTGTATAGAAGAGGGACCATCCTTGCTCTGCTTGGTCCTGGAGGGGTGAACTAAGAGTAGAGGGGAAAGAGTTGCAGAAAGGCAGCTTTCATCTTGATGTCAATATGGCAGGAGCATGGAGTGCTCTACCCACAGTGTAGCTTCTCCTATCTCTCACATAGGCATGTGGACACTTACTCAGTCTCTGGGCTGTTTATTTCACTCCCATCTAGTTTCCCATCTATGAACTACTGCTTTGTTGGCACACTAAAACGCTCTCAGAGTCCTAGAGGTCACTCTATTAAGGGATAAATCCACTCTTCCTATAGACCACTCTAACTATTTAGCCTTCGCTGGTACATTTCTATTTGAACAATCAGTCACTCAAAATGAAATTTCTAGATCTTTAGCAGAAGATTTGACTTAATAGTAAGGCAAAAGAAATAGTGATGACAATATTACAGGTAGTCATATTTTAAAGCAGATAAATATATCACAATCCACATATAAACCTGGCTCACACACTCTCACAAAACCAATCAATATCTATTGGCAAGAGTGGAACACAATTACAGAAATATGCCAAGGAGGCACACAAGCAAGAAAAACTTATGTGCCCAAGGTAACACAACTTTGGAGCTATAAAATTCAGTGTGTTCTTTCTGTCTCAGGATCTGTTCAGAAAAATTATTTGATGAATGTAATTTATGTGTTGAAAATTTATTTCAGCTACTAAGTTCAGCTGAAACTGTACTTTGACTAATACCTTACTGGGCAACATTTCAGTCAATGTAGCTGATAAAATTCCAAAGGCTGTCCTTCCCCTCCCCCTACAGTCTCTCCCTTTTTTTCTTTTCTTCCTCTATCTCCACCTCATTACATTTCTGTTCTGGGTTAGACTATGGTCAAATTGATTATATTTGTGCCATAATAATACAACAGCTCTGGTTTTCATATTTTCCCAGATGTTGACCTAAATGTCCTAATCACTGACATTGATTGTGTTTTCCATTTGCTCTAAACTTCACAAGCTTGTTACCTTCAAAACTGAGCAACAAACAACTCAGAATTCAATCAGAGAGCCATTGTGTGAATAGCTACAACTCTCATAGGTTTCTGAGCATGCTTAACTCAGCAACAAGTACACACACATGCATTTGTTTATCAGGTGTTTACTGTGTTCCAGGCATAGAGCTAAGGGCTGGGGATACAATGAAAGGCAAGAAAGCCTTTGACCTCAATTTGTTTACCACCTAATCCTAATACAACAAAACTTAAGAGGATAGTACAATAATCAAGAAAAACTTTCTAAGAATTAGAATTAACCATGAGGGGAATGGGCTTCCTGGCGATGTGTGAGGGAAGGGGCAGCTTCTAACCGAAGGTTCTGAAGTCAAGGCAGGCTGGCCACTTGTCACTGATGCTGGAAAGGAGCTTCTTATTTGGGCATTGGTTGGATTTAATGACCACTGGAAATCTTTCCACCCTCGAGATGCTGTGCTTCTGAACCTCTGGGCTCCTAGACACTGGACCTTGTATCCTCAGGGTAAGGACAGGATTGGTCCTGTTCTCTGTCAACCTGATCCTGCTTTGGCTTCTCAGAGTTGGCCTCTCTGACAGCACTTTTTTTCCCTCTATAGATCCCAAGGCCATGGATATATATAGTTTCTTCTTACCATGGACTGGTGAGTGGGATTCCTCTGCCTCCCCTAACTCTCTCACCCACCTTAGGTAGAAAGCAGAAGTGCAGGTCTGAATAGTGGGGTACCTGGTTCTGGTGAAAGAAGCAGAAGTATCCAACCTCTTTTTCCTCTCCCTCCCCATTACACACTCTTTCAGTCCTCACCTTACCCCTATTCCTAGCCCTGTGCCAAATCCTGGGCTTGACCAGGCAGAAATTGGGCTCTTGCTTTCCAGGAGTTCCTAGTCTACCTGAGAAGGTAAATCACACTTCTGCCATCTTCCTAATGCTGAAAAAAAGCCTTAAATGGGAACTCAGGAAACCTGGGTCCTAGCTCTGGCTCTGCCCCCACACTACCATGTGATCTTAGGCAAGACTCCTCCTCTCTCTGGACCTTTTTCCTCCTTTATAATAGAGGAATAATAATACGTCCTCTGGTCCTTATAGGGTGGCTGTGAAGAGAGCCACATGTATGACCTCTTGAAGAATGATAGCTATGTGAAATATTATCAGCGCAATCTGTCAAATGATCATACCAGGCAGCAGTATATCCTGGGGCCTCTTCTGCTTCATATTTCACCTCTGGTCATTTCTGTGACACTCTTTGTACGCCTCCTTGGGACCATCCTATATCTCTTCTCCCTTTCACAGCCACAATTACCATCTTTACTCACCTTTCAACACCTTGCAACGGCTTCCGACTCTTTCACTCCATTGAACTTACTTTCTCCAAGACTACCAATGATCTCTTCTTAAATACTATATCCAGTGGCCTTTTTTCAATCCTCATTCTTCTAGATTTCTCTGCAGCTTTCATGACTGTTGGCCACTCTGGCCTTCTGGATATTCTTTCTTTCCTTTGCATCTGTGAAAATACTCTTTCCTGATTCTTCTGCTCCTTCTTCTATCACTTCTCAGTCTCCTTTGCTGGATTATCATGCAGCAAAGTATTCTATTTTTTCAACAAACATTCAGCAAATACTTGTTGAATTGGATTGAATTTGTGGTTGCATCAGCTCTCTAGTTTGACACTCTAAAGCAGATTTAAATATTCAATCAATCATCAGTTATTTATTAAGCCCTTACTACAAAGATACAAAGATAAATATGAACAGTCCTTGTCCCAGGGAACTTACATTCTTGGGGGTGCAGGAAGCAACATGAACAAGGCAAGTAAGTAGAAAGTGTAATGTCCAGTGGTGGTGGAAGACCCCTAGGAGCTGGGTGTGGGTGCTAGGGGGTGGGGGGTGGCAGGGATCTTTCCAGTCTTCTTTTTCACACACTACATGCATTCTGGCCGAATTTCTTCCAGCATTTCTCCGTATATGCCATTCTACAGCCAATCCTCAACTTTGGCAGGGGTAAAGTTCCTAGAAAACGGTGCAAAAGTAAAAACTGCAAATGTTGATACAATGAATATATGGAAAATAAGGGCTGAAGTTCCTTTGCAAGTAAAAACTGTAATCTTTCACCAAAGATTGCTGAAGATTTGTTTTTGTCTGCCTTTACTTCTCTATAACCAAACATTAATGCTGATAATATGCCCTTTCTGGAGCAAGTTTATGAACACTTTTGTGAATGCTTTCCTCCTTTTTGTGTATATAACAAACGGTTCTAAATTCATTCATTAAACAAATTCATTAAGACAAAATGGGGTTGGAAAGCAGCTGCAGACATTCTAGCATGATGTTTATTTAACCTTTATTTTCTCACTGAGCAACTTGACAGACTTTGCACACTTGGCCTTAGAGCCCAAAGAACTTGCATAATGCTTTGGGAGCAGGATTGCAATGCAAAACTTGAGTGTTGAAGACAAACAGTGAAAGTATGCAATGAATGCTTGAGGAGCTCTTTACAATGGTAGGGTGAACAATCCCAGTGAAGGGCCTAGTAGGATAAGAAGCAAGGGTCCTTACCAAAGACTCGCTCCCAAACTGATGAAGCCAAGAAAATTAATTTATTGATGTTTTTGCAAAAATGGGCATGCTATGTGAATAGACACACCCAACCTAATACAACAAAGCCTTTTATCCTTATCACCAGCCACAAGGTCCCTCCTCTGTTTCCCCATTGGCTGGATATTACAGAGCGTACAACTTCCTGGTATGCTTACTACATGTTGCCCCTTGATATGTTCTTCCTCCTGCCACATACGTCACGTGAGCAGAATATGGCATCTAAACACTGCTTGGGGCAGAGAAGTTAATATATATGAAGTTGTTTAGCATGCACATTCTCTTTCATGCTTCATCAAACCCGTATCTTTTTTTTTTTTTTTTAGGCAGTTGGGGTTAAGTGATTTGCCCAGGGTCACACAGCAGTAAGTGTCAAGTGTTTGGTCTGAGGCCAGATTTGAGCTCAGGTCCTCCTGACTTCAGGGCCAGTGCTCTATCCACTGCACCACCTAGCTGCCCCATCAAACCCCTATCTTGCCACAGAGATCATGTCCAAAATGGTTCCTACTGGTCATTTTCCTGCTTTTTTCAAAAACATCCTGGTGACCCAAGACAAAGAGTTCAAATTTTGAAAACTCTATGCTAAATATTGTGAAAATTAAACTTAACCCTTTCTCTCATTAGCTGCTCCACAAACTTGTATGTATCACACCTCTCATACAGTACATAACTGTGAAAGTGTGTGGTTGCTAACACAAAAATAAAAATAAAGTTACTAATAAAATCACGTGAATAATTGAAGTCATGAAAATTAAACACGTGAATGCTGAAGATTGATTGCATCTCAGTACCTTTGCATAAGCTGGCCTGAATGCCTGTATAACTTTTTCTCCTCACCTCCAGCTCTTGGAATCCTCAGCCTCCTTCATGACTCAGCTTAGCTGACACATTCCATGGGAAGCCTTTTCTGGTCCTCCCAGGGGTTCTTCCTCTCCTCTCATTACCTTGCATTTACTTTTCTTAGGATGCTCACAATCCATTAGATTGTAAGGTCCTTGAGGGCAGGGACTGTCTTTTGCCTTTTTTATCCCCATTGTTTAGCACAGTGCCTAACACATAGTAGGGGTTTAATAAATGTTTATTGATTAATTGATACTTCTCACATCCCCCAGAAGAATGTGAATCCCTCCAGTGTGGAGATTTGGAGGGGGTCACTGTGGAGAGAAGATAAGGATTTTTGTTCTATCCCCATAGTGCTATGTGTTCTAATCTCCCTCCCAGCTCTAGCATTCTCTTTCATATGTTCCAAAGTCCCTTCAAATTTGAGCATTCTGTATTCTGTGGCTCAAGGTCATTCTCAGCACTGCCATTCTGTCATTCTCTTTGTATGTTTTCTTAAGTAGGTTAAACCTCCCCAATGAAGTCTTATTCCATGACTAAGGTCTTCATAAAACCCCTTCAATTTCAATTTTATTGAGGACTGTGTGCTCCCAGAAGGGGGAATAGGCTCATTGTTCCTCACAAGTTTTCCATGTGCCTGGATACTGGACAAGAAGTGACTGTCTTAATGAGAAGGTGCTGTTTTCTCATGTATTCTCCTTCCTAATCCCAGGGAAGGGGCTAGTGCTCTTGGATGGGCCCAAGTGGTTTCAGCATTGGAAACTGCTCATGCCTGCCTTTCACTCAGAGGTCCTGAAGCCATACGTGGATCTGTTTGTGGAGTCTACCAAAGCCATGGTGGTGAGAGGCTCCTTCAGGCTTTGCTCTGATCCTTGCCCCATCCATTTTAAAACTTAGTTGGAGCTAGCTTGGGGCAGGGGATAGCTTAGGTTGGGGCCTGTAGTGCTCCACTGGACAGAAGGAAACTGGACATTTGGGGAAGGGGTACAGAAAGAGGGGTGTGCCCTGGGAATAAGCCCTGTGGGTCTATGGGTCTTGGGGCTGGAAGGGGTCTCTGATTTCCTGTCTTTTTCAGGACAAATGGGACAAGAATATTCAGAAGGACAAGTGTGTAAACATCTACCCAGATGTGGGTCACATGACTCTGGTCAGTCTGATTAAATGTATCTTTGGAAGGAGCAGTAAAAGTCATGTACAGAGGTTAGGGAAAGGGCCCTGATTGTCCTGGGGGAACTCTCTTTACCTGGCCCATAGGGAGCAAGCACCTAGTCTGAGAGGAGACACAGCTCTGTCCTGGGGAGCCCCTTGTTTGGGGAGGGGAGAGAGAAAAACACCACAGGGAAATATCATTGAGGTCTAGATGGTAAGAATCCTGGTGGAAGATATGGGGTTTTGAGTGGTCTCCCCTCCTGCCCCCAGTACAGAGCTTAGTCTTCCAAGGTGGCTAGGTGGAGGAGGGAAGGGAATAAATAGTCAAAGTGCCAAAACACAACCATTCCCACTTCCCTCCTTCTCCACCTTATTGCTTCAGTTCTTCCTCTCTTTGGCCCCTGCAGTGGACACCAGATACCATCAGGCCATTGGGGAACTCACCCTGTTGATGCAAGAGCGACTGGCAATCTTCCAGTATCACAACGACTTCTTCTATTATTGGTTCACGCTACATGTCTGGAAGTTCCTTCAGGCCTGCAAGATTGCTCATGACCACACTGGTGTGTCTCCAGCCTGGGGCTGCCCTTCTTTTATCCTTCCTTCTCTCTCCCTCTGTTCATTTCTTCCTTCCTTTCTTCCTTCTTTCCTTCTTCCTTTTCCCCCTCCCTCCTTCCCTCTCACTGTTCTTCCTTCCTTCCTTTTTTCTTTCCTTCCTTTTTTTCCTGTACTTCCTTCTTTCCTTCCTCTTCCTCATAGGCTCTAGGCCCAAGTCTACCTATTTGGTATCCCCAAGGGTTATTCCTCATTACCCTCCATGAAGTGCGGCCTTTTTGTGGCCCTGTGGCCTTCTGTCCTTTACCCCTTCCCTAACCAAATCATATCACGTGACTCTTCCATTTGAAGTAGGAGGCAGTATTTCACAAATCACATAATCTCCGAGTTGGAAGAAACATCAGAGAACATGTAGTACAACCTCTATTTGAGGAGGAAAGCTTACTACAGCATTTCCAACAAGGGGTTATCTAACCCTTGTTTGAGGATGTCAAAAGAAAGGGAACTCACTAGTACTCCAGGCATCCCAGTTCCACCTTTGGACAGCTCCAATTTTCAGGAAGTTTTTTCTTATATCAAGGACAAATCTGCCTCTCTGAAATTTCCACCATTTGGTCCTGGCTCTGCTTTCAGAGGCTGAGAAGAATAAGCCTTCCTTCCCACCTGATAGCCATCCAAATACTTGAACACATGGCCACCCCTCCTAGAAATCTTCCCTTCTCCAGGCCAAACATCTTTACTCCCTTCAATTAATCCTCATATCTCATGGTCTCAAAGTCCTTTTCTGAATGCTCTCCTGCTTATCAATGTCCTTGCTAAAATGTGGGGCCCAGAACCAATCCCAGTCCTGTAGATGAGATCAGAAAAGATCAGCAGATAACAGGACTATCAGCTGCATCATTATGGCCTCTATGCCTTTCTTGAAGCAAACTGAGATCACATTAGCTTTTAATTAGCTCCTCAACTCTTATTATCTTTGTAGCTCTCTCAGACACTCAGATCTTTTTCAGATGAACAGGATTATCTCACACATCTTGTAATTGTGAAGTTGATTTTTTGAACCAGAGCATAAAACTTTACATTTATCTATCCATATAAAATTTAATTTTCTTATATTTGGCTTATCATTATATCCTTTGAAGATTTTTTTTTGGTTTTCGTCTCTATGGCTAAATGTTGTCAAGCTATCTTTTTCAGCTTTATGATATCTTCATGTTTTATAAGCAAATTATCTAGATCTTTATGCAAGTAACTAATAAAACTGTTAAAAAGTACATAATTGACTGGAGAACAGATTCCCAAGGAAGTCTGTCTGAGATCTCCTTCAAAGTTGATACTGAGGCATTAATAATGACTATCCTTTGGATTTAGCCAAAGTGGGATATCCAGTATTGCTAGCATCAAGTCCATTTTGCCCAAAAGAAAAGTATGGGAGAATTTTCCAAATGCTTTATTAAAATTTAGATCAACCATATCTGTAGCATTTCCTGAATTAACCAGCCTGATAATACTGTCAAATAAGGAAATGAAGCTACCCTGGCATAACCTGTCTTGATGACCTCATGTAGGTTTTTTATCATCACCACTTCCTTGCTAAAAAACAATAAAATGTTTTAAGTATAACTTTCATTTTTTTACTAGATATTTTCTAACAGTTTTCATTACTGGGTGTTTTCTAGTAATACAGGCAATTTGTAGATATAACCTTTCCTCCCATCCTCAATCTTCACCACCTAGAATTCAACACTGACATGTGAGAAGAAATACACTTAAGCAAAAGATGGCTGTATGTGACAATATATGCAACCTTATTTCCTTGTGGTCCTTGACATTTCTGCCAAGAGAAATGACATGGATCATTACTTGTTTTCAGGGAACAGGTAATGATTTTTGTTGACACTTCCTTAGAATTTGGCTTCCTTTTTATGATCTTTCCATTTTCATTGTTGTAGTCATTGTGCATATCATTCATCTATTTCTACTTATTTCACTTTGGATCTCTTCATACAAATCTTCTGATGTTTCTTTGGCTTCCTCATAGCTATCACGTCTTGCTGAGTAAGGACATTTCATCATGTTCACATGCCACCTTTCCTAGCCATTTTCTAAATGATGGGTACTCACTTTGTTTCCAATTCTCTGCTATAAATGAAAAGAAAAAGGTGTAGCTATGACCATATTGGTATATATTGGAGCCATGTTTCTGTCTTTGACCTCTACAAGCTATCTGCCTAGTAGTGGGAACACTGGGTTAAAAGTTATGAACAATTCAGTCATATTTATTGTATAATTCCATATTGTTATCCAGAACCTCCTGAAAACTTAAAATTTACATTTCTTGAATCATTATCTATTTGAAATATATTTTATATAGCTTTTTGTAATTTATAATTTATTTTACATGTTTAAATCTTCTGATTCTTTATTGATTGAAAAATGACTCTTGGCATTATAAATTTATGTTAATTCCCTATAA
This sequence comes from Vombatus ursinus, assembly GCF_900497805.2. Lineage (NCBI taxonomy): Eukaryota > Metazoa > Chordata > Mammalia > Diprotodontia > Vombatidae > Vombatus > Vombatus ursinus. The sequence continues at coordinate 1,562,700 of NW_020954603.1, forward strand.
TGTCTTGGATATCAGACTTTTATCTGTAATAGCTGATGCAAAGATTTTCCACATTCAGTAGTTTCTCTTCTTGTTCTCTCTGCATTGACTTTATTTGTGTGAAAGATTTTACATGTTATTAATAAAAGTTATTCATCTTGTCTTTTAGGTGCATCTCTATCCCAACACAGCATAAAGGTTAGAGAGCTGTCCTTGTAGCCAGGAAGAAATGGGTTCAAATTCCACCTCTGACACACACTTGTTGAGTCATTCTGGGCAAATTACTTAACCCCTCTGTTCTAAAGGACTCTTTAGGACTATATATAAGTTACAGTGAAGGAGCTGATCTGTGTGGTAGAGAGAATTTTTTCACCCAGGAGTGCCCTGAGTTTTATACCAATGAAATCACAGGTCCATTCCATAATCATAATCTCTCTCTCTCTCCCTCCATCCCTCCTTCTGTCTCTGTCTCTCTGTCTCCATATATATGTATATATGTGATGTATGTAATGATATGTCATTATTCTATATTTAAGTTTTATATTCATTTGTAGCCAATTTTGTTTTACAAGAATTCCATGAAGTGGTTTACTTAAGTAGGTAGGCTCAAGGTACTGGTATAAATCCATGTTTTTTTCTGGATGTTTACTAGCCATATAATTATATATGAAGTCAAGTTGGTTCCTAGTTAAATTCAATTCAACATACATTTGTTTAACGGTAATAGCTTCCTTCTCTAAATGATCACAAAAAATACCTTGAATATTTTATTCTGGAATTCTAACAAGAAACATTTAACTGATGAGTCTGGCTTTTTTTTTTTTTTTCATTAAATAACATTACCTGCTTCCTTTCTTTGAAAATCAAGATCACATTGACTATTCTCCAGTCTGGTAGCATTTCTTCTGTTTTCTCTGATATTTCTAAGACCATTAACTATGGCACAGCCTGCACACCCACCCATTCTCATTGGTTCACCTAGGTCAGGTGACACATAGGAACTCATTGTGGTTTTCTTAGTACCATTTCCTTACTAATCTTAGTTTTCAACTCCTTTTTGACATTTTTTATTCTATCTTTTTTACTGGGAAAAAGATTTCTACATATGAATGAAAACCAAAGCAAAAATAATGGTTGAATGGATCTGTCCTTTCTCTCCTCAGTTAATTACAGTCATTGCCACCCTGGACAGTGGACTTTCCTGTCCCTTGATCTTACTTTTCCCCTTTTTTATTGTCCTTAGTATTCTTCACCAGTCTCAGCTCATTCTGAAATAATAATAATAATAACTAACATTAATATATCATTGTAAAGTTTGCAAAGCCAATGTATATATATGCCTATTTATATACATATTTACATATATATACACACATACACATGTATATGTGTGTGTATATGCCTATTTGTTTAAAATTTGTTCCTCACAACAATTATAGGTCCTTTTATTATCCCCGTTTTGCAGAGGAGGAAGCTAAGTCTGAGAGAAGTTAAATGTCTTAAGTAGAGTTATATAGCTAGTAAGAATTTGAAGCCAGATTTGAACTCAAGCCTGCCTGACCACAGGTCTGACATTCTATCCACTGGGCCACATTCCTTTCTAATTTGACACTACACTTTAAGACCAGGAGCTTATATTCATCTCATCCTTCCATCATCTTTAACTTCTCTAATTCTTCAGTGAATCTATATTCTCATCAATATAGCTATTCCCCTCAAAGATGCAGATCCCAACCTATGCATCGCAACTGATCCTGCACATGTGTCTTAAATTGAAGTAAATTGATGAGTTCCCTGTGTATCCGCATTGGTTTACTTAGGTATCATCCTTCCTTTCCTCTTTATTAGAACTATTTTTCTTTTGTCTTTAGGATTTGATTCCTAAGAGCCTTGAATCCTTCTTCAGATAACTTCCTTTGTGTAATTTTAGGCCATTAGATCCTATTTATTTTTTATTTGAACCCTTTGAAATCCATTCTCTTTAAATCCAAGGATTGTCAGGCTATTCCCATCTTTTGATGACAAATATAAAATGGAGAGGTAACTTCTCCCTAAGGTTCCCATCATTTCAACACAGAAGAGTGTATGTCCCAGAGGGAGAAAACCTCCTAGTTTCCTCTTTCTTGCCCACTTTCTTTTACAGTTATGAAGTTCTTTGCCCATATAAAGGACCTTTTCCTCTTGTTCTGTGAATTAGAACTCCTGATAGGAAGACTTCTCTAGCTAACTAGAATAAGGGTTGGAGACTGCTCCCAGTGGTGCTTTCAGCAGTGGTGAATTCTGAATAATTTACTGAGGTGAGGGCTTGGCTGAGGCATCTATAACCCTAAGACAGCGTATTTGGAGGAAAGAGCCCTAGGTAGGGTATCAGGAGACCTGATTCTTCCACTCGCTCCATTTGATTCCATGACTTTGCCTCAACCATTCCCCTCACTAGGATTTATTTTCCCTTCTGCAAGTTGGGTGCTTGAACACATGATTTCTCCCACCTTTTCCAGCACTAACACTAATTTTCTTGCACAGACAAGGTGATTAGGGCCAGAAAGGCTGCCCTGAAGGAGGAGGAGGAGCAGGAGAAGATTCAGGAGAAGAAATGCCTGGATTTCCTGGACATTCTTCTTGGGGCTGGAGTGAGTCTGAGGGCTTCTAAGGGACGGGTTCATCCGGGGTTCCATTCAGGCAAAGCTAAAGTGAGTCTTTAGGGCTCCCCTTGCTCCAAGGAGTGTCTGTCTCCTGTTCCTGCTTCTCTCCTTGTGCATTTGCTCATTCATTAAATAGGTAGAGAGATCAGTGGGGAAAAGTACTGCCCACCCAAGCCCTCCTGGGGGAACTGGGGAAGGGTGGGTAACTTGAACTTGACTTTGATTGGTACACAAGATACAGATAGGCACAGTGAAAATGAGTATAAAAGCATGCTGGATTTGGCATCAAAAGCAATGGATTCAAATCCTGGTTCTGACACTTACCACCTGTGTGGCTTTGATCAAGTCACTGCCCCCATGTGAGCCTCTCTTTCCTCCTCTGTAAAATGAGATTTGGCTCAAAAGTCTCTAAGGCCCCTTTCAGTTCTCAATCTTATGCATAAAAGGGCAATTCAGGTGGAAGGATGGTCCAGCCCCATCAAAAAAGAAGATCCCATTTCCTTCCTATTCAGGTCCTTTTTCTCTAATTTAGCAGCTTTTATTGAGGGGAAGTTCTCCCTGAAATCTACTTTGAGTCCCTCCTATTGTGCCATCTACTCACTTTTGTCACCTCAATTTCTTCCTGAAGGATGAGAACAGGAATAAATTGTCAGATGCAGACTCATGGGGTGAGGTGGACACATTCATGTTTGAGGGTCATGACACCACTGCCAGTGGCATCTCCTGGTTCCTGTACTGCATGGCTCTCTACCCAGAGCACCAGCAGCTATGCCGGCAGGAGGTCCAGGACATCTTGGGAAATTGTGACGCTATCCAATGGCCTGCTCTGTCTCAAAAATGACTGAGAAGTGTGCCAGGGGATGCAGGGATCCTGCCAGGATCTGCCCTGCTCCCTCAGGCTCTGCCACTTGTTACTGTGGTCATGCCAAGTCTCTTCCCACTTCTGGGCCTCAGTTTCCTCATCTATAAAGTAAGGGTATTGAACTAATGGATCACTAAGGAATCTTGAAGGGCTACATCTCAGATCCAGTGACTGCATTCCTCTGGTTGACTCCAAGGTCTTACTAGCCCTTGATCTGCTCCATTGGCAGAGTTTGGGGAGCTCACCCTTCTGGGACAAGTCTTCCTCCTAACCTTCCCATTACCCTCCCTACCCCACGAAGGGCCAGTTCCAGCCCTGGGCTTGAGGTCTCCTGGCAGTGAGACTGCAGCTTCCTGGGGAACCATCTCATCTACTTGGGTCTACCCAGTCTCCAGATCCAAGGCTTGAGTGTTTCATTATTTTCTAAATCTTCCTTAGTCTCTTGACTATTTGACAAATTCTCTCTTGTTGTTCTTCCAAGAATCACAGAATTTAGGAGTTGGAAGAGACCCCAGCAGTCATCTGGTACAACCTGAGCTTGAAAGGAACGTCCAGTTTAATGTGCCCAACTACGTGATTGTGTCTCTGCTTGGAGACCTCCAGTTGAGGGGAAGCCCACTAGCCCTGGGGACAGCCCACTCTACTTTGGCACAACCCATTGTTAGAGAGTTCTTTCTGGCCTCCAGAAGCCTTTGCAACTTCTCTCTCTACTTCTCCTTTTGACTGCTGAGGACAAGCAGGAACAAACTGATCCCTTTCGCACAGGGTAGCCCTTCAATCACTTGAGGACAGTTAGGTTCTTCTTGCATCTTCTCTTCTCTAGCTGGAACACGCCTAGTTCTTTCAACTGCTTTGTCCTTGATGGGGACTCAAAGCCCTTCCCCATCCTAGTGGGCCTCCCCTAGACACTCCATTCTATCAGTGTCCTTCTTAAATCATGGCACCCGGAATCAACACAATATTCTGGAAGCTATGTTAGCATCTATAATATTTCAAGGTTTGCAAAACATTTTGCATATATTAACTCATGATGGGCTCACAATCTCTGTGAGATTGATTCTATTATTATCACCCCCATTTTACTGATGAAGAAACTGAGATACAGAGAGGCTAAGTGACTGCTCAGGATTATACAGAAAGAAAACATCTGAGGCAAAATTTGAACTCAGGTCTTCCTGACTCCAAGTCCAATGACCTAACCACCATACTACTTAGATTTATATGCCTCTCTTAATGTAGCCCAAGATCACATTAGTTATTTGGGCTGCTGTATCACACTGATGACACATACTGAACTTGAGGCCCACTAAAACCCTCAGATCTTTTTCACATAATTTGATAACTATGTCTACCTCATCTTGTATTGATAACTTTTTTTTTTTTTGCCAAATTGTGACTGTATTTTGGTTCTCAGATTTCATCTCATTATATTGAGTCCAATGTTCTGGCCTGTCAAAATCCCTTTGGATCCTAACTGTGTTAGCTTTTCCTTTCAACCTTAAGCTATCTGCAAATTTGGTGAACACACCATCTGTGCTTTCATCCAAATCATTAATACACACATTAAATAGCCCAGGGCCAAGCACAGATTCCCTGTGGTATCCCACTGGTAACCTCCTGCCATGTTCAATAACTACTCTTTTGAATCCTGCCATCCAAGAAGTTCTGAATCCATCTAATTGCATTACCATCTAGTCCACATCTTTCAATCTTCTACACCAGACTAACATGAGATAACATTATTAAAAACTTGGCTGAAAACTAGGTAAATTGTATCCAGAGTATTGCCCTCAACCACCAGTTTAGTAATCCTGTCCAAAATAGAAAGATGTGAGCCTGGCATGACCTGCTCTTGATAAAGCCAAGAACGTACTTTAGGATCACTGCTTCTTTTTCTAGATGTTTGTTAACTACAAACATCTTCCTAAAATTGGTGTAGAGGTTTCCCCAAGAATTCAGGAGAAGCACACTGATTTATAGTTTGTAGAATCTATTCTCTTTCTCACTCCACTCCTTTAAAAAATTCTGGACATTAGTCTCTCTCTATCTTGTAGTACCTTCCCTGTTTTCCATGATCTTTCAAAGATCATGGACAATCTGGTGGCCCAGATTCCAGCAAAGAGCATCTTTGAGCTGACCTGAGCTGGTTCTTGAATGATAGGACCACACTCTAAGCCTCTTCAGCTTGAGGGGACGTGCCAAGGCTTTTTGTGTTATGCTGGCCAGGCCTTGGAGAAGTCAGGGTCTGTCCCTCACTTCCCTCACCATGCCAAGAGAAGGCCTCAGAGGAGGACCATAGTGTGGCTTCATTCATAGGGCACTCTATGGCTTACAAGACCATTGACCAAGGTCATAGAATCACAGAATTTGAGGCCAATAAGGGCCCCACTTCGGCAACATCCCTGAGAAATGCCCATCTAGCCACTGCCAGAAGACCTCCAATGAAGGAAGACTCCCCACCTCCCAAGGCAGTAGCCCAATTCACTTTTCTCAGTTCTAATTGGTACACAGCTAAGAAGAATGAATCCAGAATTTCTACCCAGGTCTTTGAATTCCAAACCAAGTGTTCTTTCTACTCCTGGTCCCTGCTGGAAGGCCTGGGTCATTTCCCTTCTCTTATCCTCAGTTCTTAGCAGAGGGTTCTGCATACAGCAGATAATTGATTCCTATTTGTTCAGTTGAATTGAGCAAAGCCCTGTTCAAGGTCTCCATGTGTCTTTCTTTCCTGAGCCCCCTTGGGCCTAGCTCCATGCTAAGCACTGAAGGAGTGATCAGAAGCAATCAGGGAGCTCTCATTCTGATGGGAACAAGGAGGAAATGTTGAGGGGTCATTTGTGTGATCACAGGCTGAAGCAAAGGGCACAGGCTCTGTGTGCCTGAGGGGCTCAGATGTCACATGCTGGGGTGCTCCTGGAGGGCTTACATCAAAGATGCACATGCAGGACCTTAAAGGGAGGGTAGGAAGAGGGAAGCAAGAAGAGACAGGGCATTCTAGGTGGGGGTAACCTGGGCAAAGATGCGGAGGAAAGAGACTTGGTCAAGAGGGAGGGAGGACCAGCAGACAGATTCAGAATTAGGACTGGACACTTGGGCAGGTCCATCACTAGGGATAATGTGGGGTATTCCAGACCCTCCCCTTGTCTCTTCAAGCTAGCTGGAAGGTGGATCTGGGGTGTCTGGGGAATCCAAGTGGCAGGGCTGGGGACCTGCTGCACCTGCTCCACACTGACTGGGGGCTCTGGTCTCTGCTCTCTTTCCATGCAGGGAAGACCTGGGGAAAATGACCTACCTTACCATGTGCATCAAGGGGAGTTTCCGCCTATATCCCCCAGTGCCCCAGGTATATTGCCAGCTCAGCAAGCCTGTTACCTTCATGGATGGGCGGTCGCTACCTGAAGGTAGGGTAAGGGTGAGCTTGGGTGTGGGAGGTGGAAGACCTGGGTAACGTCCTGACTATTAGGAAGTTCTTGAGTGTTTGGCCAGGGCCTTCTCCCAGGGTGCCATACTTGGAGAAATCCCATTCACCTAAACTTCCAGCCAGAAGCTCATCTAATCCAGTGCAGGCCTAGATCTCAGGAGCAGCAGGAAATGCACCCAGCAATGATGAGCTCTCTGAGTCCTTCTGCTGGCCACAAAGACAGAGCTTTCTTTCCAGGGGTGAGCTAAGTGATTTATATACAGTACTAAGCCTCACACACCAACTCACACAATTGGGAGGGAGATTGCAGCATTTTGAAGGAAGGAGTATGAGGGTTTGGGGGGCATCTCATTTGCAAAAGGTGGTGGGTTGCAAGAAATAATAACTGCCTTCACCTGCACCAGAAGTTCTGAACCTGGATCTGTGAACTTTTTTGTTAATTAAAAAAAATTAATAACTGTATTTTAATATAATTGGGTTCCCTTGCAATTGCAAAAATGATATTTTATGCATTTAAAAACATCCTTCTGAGAAGGGGTCCATAGGCTTCCCCAGTCATCCTGGGGGGTCCATGACACACAAACAGGGTAAGAACAGCCCACCTAAATAGAGCAGAGGAACCAGGTCCAGAATATCAGCGGGAGGGCAACTTTGAAGCTGATTCTCACAATCTTTCCTTGGGGGAAGGGAGAAGATGTTAGCCAAGGAGTCCCAGTCTCTGCTGCCTGATGTTCCTGCTTTCCTTTCTTTGGCCCACTGTGTTTAGAATCACTGACAGGGTAAAGGTTCCCTGAGGGGATGGGTATATGGCTAAGCTTGTGTGGCTCTGGTTATACCTAACAGCCTGGCTCAGGAGCTGTGACCTTGTTCTCAGTCACTTATCATTGACATAGAGTGACTACAGTTTTGGCTCCTCCTCCCATTGTCCCTGGGGCCTCTTACTGGTTCCTATGCTCCAGGGATTCCTATGGGATCTCAAGTGACTCTCATACCAGGACTGGTCTGTCTGGTCCCTTGTGGCTGCCACCAGCATTGCCTTCTGTGGGCCCATTGGTCCCTGTCTCAAGCCCCAGAAAAAGGCAGAGTCTCCATTAAAGTCACTTCCCCCTTTCTCTGTTTTTTTAAAATTTATTTTGATTTGTCAATAATCATTTCCATGGGGCAGCTAGGTGGCACAGTGGATAGAGCACCGGCCCTGAAGTCAGGAGGACCTGAGTTCAAATCCGACCTCAGACCAAACACTTGACAAGTACTAGCTGTGTGACCTTGGGCAAGTTGCTTAACCCCGATTGCCTCACTAAAAAAAAATAATCACTTCCATACGCTTTTGAGCTTAAAATTTTTCTCCCCCTTCCTCCTCACCACCCTCCCCAAGACGGTGCACAATCTGATATATGCTATACATTTACATTCATATTAAACATATTTTCACATTAGTGATGTTGTAAGTAGAAATTGAAACCAGTAGGAGGAACCATCGGAAAGAGGAAACAAAACTCAACAGAAGAGAAAAAAAAAACAATTGGGCTTCCATAGTTCTTTCTTTGGGTGTGGATAGCATTTTCCATCACAAGGCCTCTGGAGATGTCTTAGATCCTTGTATTGCCAGGAAGGGTTAAGTTTATCAATATTAGTCATCATACAACATGGCTGTTATTGTGTATAATGTTCTCTTGGTTCTGCTCATTTCACTCAGCATCAGACCATACAAGTCCTTCCAGGTTTTTCTGAAGTCAGCCTGTTCATCATTTCTTATAGCACAATAGTATTCCATCACATTCATATACCACAACTTGCTCAGCCATTCCCCAATTGATGGGCACCCTCTCAATTTCCAATTCTTTGCCATCACAAAAAGAGCTGCTATGAATATTTTTGTACATGTAGGTCCCTTTCCCATTTGTGTGATCTCTTTGGGATATAGCCCTAGAAGTGCTATTGCTGGGTCAAAGGGTATGCACATTTTGATAACCCTTTGGGCATAGTTCCAAATTGCTCTCCAAAATGGTTGGATCATTTCACAACTCCACCAACAATGCATTAGTGTTCCAATTTTCCCACATCTTCTCCAACATTTATCATTTTCCTGTTTTGTCATGTTGGCCATTCTGATAGGTGTGATGTGGTACCTCGGAGTTGTTTTGATTTGCATTTCTCTAATCAATAGTGATTTAGAGCATTTTTTTGTGTGACTATAGATGGCTTTAATTTCTTCATCTGAGAACTGTCTGTTCATATCCTTTGACCACTTATCAATTGGGGAATGGCTTGTATTCTTATAAATTTGACTTAATTCTCTATGTATTTTAGAAATGAGGCCCTTATCAGAGAGACTGGTTGTAAAAATTCTTTCCCAATTTTCTACCTTCCTTCTAATCTTAGTTGCATTGACTTTGTTTGTGCAAAAACTTTTCAATTTAATGTAATCAAAATTATCTATTTTGCTTTTTGTAATGTTCTCTATCTCCTGTTTGGTCATGAATTCTTCTCTTCTCCATAGATCTGACAGGTAAACTATTCCTTGCTCTTTCAGTTTTCTTTTAGTATCAGCCTTTCTATCTAAATCATGAACCCACTTTGACTTTATTTTGGTATATGGTATGAGATTTTGGTCTATGCCTAGTTTCTGCCATACTCTTTTCTGGTTTTCCCAGCAGTTTTTTTCAAAGAGTAGGTTCTTATCCCAGAAGCTGGGGTCTTTGGGTTTATCAAATAATATATTACTATAGTCATTGACTACTGTGTCTTGCATGCTTAACCTATTCCACCGATCCACCCCTCTATTTCTTAGCCAGTACCAAGCAGTTTTGATGACTGCTGCTTTATAATACAATTTAAGATCTGGAATGGCTAGGCTACCTTCCCCTGCATTGCTTTTCATTAGTTCTTTTGATATTCTGGACCTTTTGTTCTTCCAAATGAATCTTGTTATTATTTTTTTCTAGCTCTGTAAAATAATTTTGGTAGTTTGATTGGTATGGCACTGAATAAGTAAATTAGCTTCCCCTTCCTCTGTTCTTGCCTCAGTCTGAAGTCATCCCATTGGTTTCTCAAGGTTCATTAGGGTTTGTTTGTTTTGTTTGTTTGTTTTTCCTCTTGTTTTATTGCTGCCAAGTCCAGAGAAATTAAAATCCTGGTCCTGCAGATATTTTGGAAAGTTCTTCAGTTGTTCTCCTTGAGGTCACTTCCTTCTTGAAAAACTGATCTGCCACCCCAGTGTAGTCCTAATTCCCTCCACTTTCCCCCAAGTAAACCTCTGCCACAATTTGTGAAATTTGTTGGGCCCTGGGGAGTCGAAGGAGATCCAGTCACCTCTCACAGAACACCCTAGACCACCCTCCATTCCAGTGTTTTCAGCTTTGCAGAGGAAAACCCTAGACTAGGAGTCATGAGAGCTGAGTGCAAGTCCCCACACAGTTAAAGACATTACCAGAATCACTTCCATTCTCAGGGATTAGTTTGCTCATTTGTAAATCCCCATCTTAGTTACTAGATGGGGTTAGCAGCATGGTATAGTGGACAGAAGTCTGGCCTTGGAGTCAGGAAGACCTGGGTTCTGGTCCAGTTATTTAACTTCTCAGTGGCTTCTAAGACTTTTAGTTAGATTATGAGTGGCCTGTCTGTGTCGGTGGAGAGGCTGACCCCACCAGGAGTTTCCCATACCAATGAAATCACAAGACTGTTCTCCTGGAGCATCTTTCTCCCTGTCCCACAGGCAGCTTGGTCTCTCTCCACATCTATGCACTCCACAGGAACCCAGCCCTGTGGGACAAGCCTGAGGTATCTTTAAACATCACTTCTGGGCCAGAGGAGAGCATTCCCAGAGGGGGAGGGGAATGGGAAGGCTCATGTATGTTGGGGGTAGGGGATGACCTGCCTAAGCAGGCTCAGGAAGTCAGCTTGAGGGGCTTGGGTGGAGGAGGATCTGGGGCTCCTCCTGCTAGGAAAGAGTCTATTAAGTTTCCCTCTGACATGCTTTTCCTCCTGCTTTCACTGTCTCTGCCTGTACCCCCACCACTCTCTTCCTTTCCCGTGTCTTTAACCTTGAAGGTATCTTAGACTCATCCCTCTTCCTCCTGTTCCCCTCCAATCAGCTCCCAGGGGTCTATTCACTCTCCCTCGGTGGAAATGGATGGATGCCATCTCTTAAATCCATCCCCCTTTCTCTATTTCCACAGCCTTATACAGACTCCTAGGACCATCTGCCTGGGTGATGACCATTCTAATCCATCTCTTTGTCTGCCCTCATTTCCCCTTATAATCCATTTATTGAAGGAGTAAGGGAAGGACAGTCTTGCTTCTTTGAAGATCTTTGTAAACTAGGGCATTCCTCTAGTCAAAAATCTTTAGTAGTTCCTGATTTCTCTCAAGTGAGGTTCAGATGCTTCTGCCTGACATCCTCCAACCACCCAATTCCCATTCCTTGGCACCATGTTAGCTCTCCAAGCTTATATGAGATTACTCATATGTGTATATACTGTGCTCTCACCAGCAGATACTATATTACTATTACATCCCAAGCATGCTCTGTGTCCCCCAGCCTCTGGGCCCTAGATCCAACTTTGCCTTGTGTGTGAGGGATTGTCTGATGTTGACTACGTGCCACGTGGGGGTTGTGGCAAGATGGGGCAGGGACAGGATATAGGAAGTAACCGGAGCTCATGCTCCCGAGGCAGGGGGCTGTGCCATGTGGAGTTGTGGTGAACTGGGGTAGGAACAGGATACAGGAAAGTAGCTGGAGCATGTGCTCCTGAGGCAGGGGGCTGTGCCACGTGGGAGTGGGATGGCAGAGAACGAGCTCCCTTTGTCTAGTCCTCTCCCTAGGTGCAGCGCTAACCCCAGACATCTCCTTCCGGTATCCGGGCCTACCTTCCTTTGTCACGCCCTCTCCCTTTGTGCAGCGCTAGCCCCAGACGCCTCCTTCCAGTATCTAGGCCTAGCTTCCTTTGTCACGTCCTCTCCCTTGGTACAGCGCTAACCCCAGACATCCCCTTCCAGTATCTGATCCTACAACCAATCACTAGTAGGAGGGCTGAGGAGGAGGGGCTAGGAAGGTATATAAGGGGCGGTAGGGATCGGAGCTCGTTCTCTTGCTCCTGCTCTTGCTTTCCTGCTTGGCCTTGCTGTGATGGTCTCTGAATAAAGTTCGAGAGCTTGCACCTCCTGATCGGCTCGTCTCTGTGTTTATCCGGGTGGGCTCCGAGGACTGGTGAGTATGACCCTGGCAGCCTGCTCCTGTTAGAAGGAGAGTGCATGGCCCGACCGGCACACTTGTGTCTGGAATTTATTCCATCTCTAGAATCACAGAGTCTTAGGCTGCCAAAGTTACATGAGACATCAGGGGCCTCTGGCCCAGCCCCTTGTTGAGTTTCACCCACCTAGCCATTGTCAGAGGAGGGATTTGAACTCAGGTCTTCCTTCCTTTTGTTGTAGGTGTTTGACCCCCAGTGCTTCTCTTCAGAGAATTCCTCTACCCGTCACCCCTATGCATTCATTCCCTTCTCAGCTGGACCCAGGTAGGTACTGTCACCCAGCATGCTTCAACTACAGTCTTTCAAATATAGCCACCTGAATACTCTCCCGGGCAGACCTGGGAGAAATCTGCCTCATTCTCAGCCCACCCTGCACCTCCCACACAGGTTGCTTGGGGTGGGGCTCTGAGTAAAGATGGCTTCCTAGGAGCCTGGGAAGAAAGAGAGCTTGGCATACTGAGGGGAGAAGTATTTCGACTTCAGTGCATAATTGAGAGTGGGGGAAAGGAAAAGGTTGGGTTTTGCCTCTATTTGAGAGGCAGCTAAGAATGCTTCCCATGGAGTCAGGGAGACCTGAGTTCAAATTCTGCCTTTAATGTCTATTAAGTTTACAACCTACTTGTCCAGCTCTTGTGCCAGGCTCTGTGAGCCTGAGCTTATTTCTGACTCCAGCCATGGAGCAATCCTGGCAATGATGCTGATTCAGTGTTTCTCTCCCTCTCTGACTGCAGGAACTGCATTGGGCAGCAGTTTGCCATGACAGAGATGAAAGTGGTCACAGCCCTCTGTCTCCTTCACTTTGAGTTTTCTCTAGAGCCCTCGAGGCCGTCCATCAAATGGCTTCAGCTCGTCCTGGGCTATCAGAATGGCATGTAACTTTACTTGAAGAAGCTGACCTAGGAAGGAGCAGAGCCCAGAGCTGTCTTTTGCATAGTGCGGGATGGGGGTGGGACAGCGGTGTGGTGCTGAAGTGCCTTTGCTGATGCACATTGAACATGGCCCTGGCCTCCTGGGAGCTTAGAGTCCAGAACAGGACTGAAGATAGACACAGGTCCTAGAATGTTGATTTTTCTCTTTACTTGGACATACATATATAGTTACACATGCAAGAAATATCTTCTAATAGTATAGAAACATCTCATATCATACCATATTGTATCAGTTTGCAAGACCTCTTTAATGTCTGTAGTTCAAACTCTTCATATTACAGGGTAGGGAACTGAGGTTCTGAGTTAACTTGCCTTCCTTCAAAGCCTGGTTCAGGTGCCACCTCCTCCAGGAAGCCTGTCTCAATCTCCCCAACTGTTAGCACTCATCCTTTGTAATTTATATTGTGTGATATTATATACACTTAGCAACTACTTAATGGACATTTTTTATTCTTGGGTAGAATGGAGCCCTTTGAGGGCAGGGCTTGATTCAGTTTTGTCTTTGTATTTCCAACACTTACCACAGTGCCTGATATAGCAGAGAATCCCAATAAATGTTTCTGAAATAAATTAGACAGAGGACAGTGTGGACAAAGGCAGAGAGGCTGGAGAACGCTGGGCATTTACAGGGGGCAGGGAGTTCAATTTAGGTGGAGTTTGGAGAACATGGTCTGTCTATGTAAGGCTAGTGTTGCAAGGAGGAATAATAGTAATAAAAATACCTATATTTATGTATCATTTTAACATTTACAAAGTACTTTATATACATTATCTTATCTGAGTCTTACAACAGCACTGTGATGTAGGTGTTATCAGTAGCTCCATTTTACAGATAAGGAAACTGAGACTGAAAGAGGTTAAAGGCCTTGACCAGGATCACACAAATAGCAAGTGTCAGAGGAAGGATTTGAACCTAGGTCTTCCTGACTCCTTGGGACAGTTAGGTGGTACAGTGGCTGGACCTGGAATCAGGAAGACCTGAGTTCAAATCCAGCATCGGCCACTTAATAGCTGTGTGACCCTGGGTAAGTCACTTTACCCTGTTTGTCTCAGCTTCCTCACTTGTAAAATGAGCTGAAGAAGGAAATGACAAACCACTTCAACACGTTTGCCAAGAAAACCCCAAATAGGGTCACAAAGAGTTGAACATAACTGAAAAATGACTAAACAGTTTCCTGACTCCAAGTCTGTAAAGGCAAGCTGGTATCAAATTTTGGAAGTCCTTAATGTAAGGAAAAAGAGTTTAGACTTTGTACAAATGGTAATAGGGAGCCCTTGAAGACCATTGAGCAGGGGACCCTGCTTTTTCCCAAACCTGTGTATTAGAAAGATGAGATCAATGAAGAATGGATGGGGGAGGGGAGGGACTTGCTAGGACACCCTGACCAGTAATGATGAGGATTGGGCTCTAGTGGTGGCCCCGGGAGTTGAGAGGAAAGGATCAATGTGAAAGATGTGGAGGTGTAATTGATGGAACTTGGTAACTTAGTGGATATAAGAGGTGAAGGATAGCAGAATGGAAGACTCCTCCAGGTTTGACTGTGGGAGGATGGGTGACCAGTGAAATGAAGAAGTCAGCAAGAACAGATTTCAGGGTGAAAAGGATGAGCTTGATTTGGGCATGTTGGGTTTATGGGCTAGCCAAGTGGAAAAGGAACAGAAGCCAAGAGGAATACTCACAGTGAGGAGCTGGGGAAAGGGAAAGGAGCCAGTGTCAGAAACAGAGAAGGAGAAATCAGATAAGTGGGGTGTCTCTGAAACTAAGGAAAGAGATGAAATAAAGGAAGCAGCTAAGTGGCACAGTGGTTAAAGTGTCGGGCATGGAGTTATGAAGACTTGGTTTCAAATCCTGTCCCAGACACTTTACTAGCTGACACTGAGCAAGTCATTCCCCTTTTCAGAGTTTCAGTGTTAACTAGGGATAATTAATAATAATAACAAAAATAATAATAATAACAACAACCCTAATGGGGCTCAAGAGGGTGAAGATCAGATGACCCAATGCAATGAAGGGAATGGGGGTGGTGGGGAGGGTTAGGGGAGAAACATTTCCCAGGCTCTTCCACAAGGTAGGGGCTTAATAAAATGTCTGTGGACTAGAGTGTTTTTTCAGGTGATTGCTATTAGCTTCCCCCCTTTCTTCTCTCTCCCTTCACCCCAAACACACACCCACTCACACTGCAAGGTAAAGGAAGAAAACTGATCAGTTGGGGAGACAAGGTCTGTGGCTGTTCGGCCAATTCTGGATGCCATTGTTTGCATGTTAGACTCTAACTTCTATGTGTTCTGCTTTAAGGTCCTTTGCTGGCAACATTGTACAATGCTTGGAGTCAGGCAACACCTGGGTTTGAATCACACCTCAGACAACTACTAAAGGCATTTAACATTGTCCCTCCCAGCTCTCACACTCTAGCTTCTAAAATCTCTCCCACCTCTCACATTCTGGAAGATCCCTCCCACCTCTGACCTTCTAGGTTCTGAGATCCCTCCCACCTCAGACATTCTAGATTCTGAGATACCTCCCACCTCTGACCTTCTAGGTTCTGAGATCCCTCCCACCTCTGACATTCTA
>NW_020954603.1:1578363-1589939 GCF_900497805.2 Vombatus ursinus
CCTCTGACATTCTAAATTCTGAGATCCCTCCCACCTCTGACATTCTAGGTTCTGAGATTCCTCCCACCTCTCACATTCTGGGTTCTTAGATTCATCCTTGCTGTCACATTCTAGTTTCTAAGATCTCCCCACCTCTCACATTCTGGGTTCTAAGATCCCTCCCACCTCTCACATTCTGGATTCTAAGATCCCACCACCTCTTCCATTCTGGGATCTAAGATCCTCACTACCCTCTCCCCCTCAGCCCTCACATTCTCTTTTTTATTTTCTGAGGCTCTGAAGGGTCAGACCTTTTCTTGTCCCTGCCCAGGCCTTCAGCTTCCCTCTTTTGTGTTGTTTTCCCTAATTAGAATGTAAGCTCCTTGAGGGGTCCTATTTGTATCCCCAGCAGTTAGCATTGTGCCAGGCACAAAGCAATGCTGGTGTAAACACATGCTTTACTGATCTATCTAGCTAGATGTCCTTCCCACAAGTGTTCCACCTGGGATCATAGTTTTTAGTTCAGTTCTATCCTTTTTCAGGTAAAAAATTACTGAGGTCCAGGCTTGCCCAAGATCACACAACCAGTAGTAATAGCATTCACACAGAACTTTAAGGCTGTTTTAGCTTACACATTCCCCACAATCCTGTGAGGTTGGTGCTATTATTATTATTATCCCCATTTCACAAATGAGGAAACTGAGGCTCACAGAGGCTAAGTGACTGGTCCAGGGGTCACAGAGTTGGCAGAATCCAGGTTCAGCACTCTATGCACAGTGGCATGTAGCTACTCTGAGGTAGGATTTGAACTAAAGTCCTTTGACAACAGACCCATGACTCCTTCCAGCAGGGCACCACACTTCTTGTAGAAATCAAAGTTTTTGTAATTCCTTTTTGTGCCTGAAATCTCTTTGTATTCCATTTCTCCCTATAACTCATTTCTTCTAGCCCTAAAAGAGCTTGATGAGGATGAAAACACCCTCATCATTACTTCCAGTCCTTCCATACTCAGTACTCATCATTGCTTTTGCTCTGGCTTCCTTTTGCTCTCTTTCCAATTTTCATACCCTATCTAGAGTTCAACTCTAGATCCTTCTCTACTCTTTTCATCCCCTGCCCCCTTGTCCTATAACTAATTGATGGCTCATGCCTGCATAACACTCACCATCTGTCTTCTCTGCACCTGTTCTTGAACAGAGCAGGACAAAATCATGCAGTCAAGCTGCCTGGGTCTGCAACACATTTATATTATCTAATCTCAAGAGGTTTTATGGTATAGGGAGCTCTGAAATATACTGGCCGTGTGACCCTAAACAAGTCTCCTTTGAGTGCCCCAAGCAGCCTTCAGAGACTGTTCATAACAAAGCAGGTGCTGAACTGCATGGGGAGAGGGGCTCTTCTTACCAGTGGAGTCACAAATCTGGTAGAACAAGACCTCATCTTGGCTCTAACTGCAACAACACTATCCTTTTATACCTCTAGAAATGATTCCCATCTTTCTAAGACAATTCCAAGCCTTCTCTTCTCTCTTCAAGCCTTCCACCACCTCACTCCTTTTCAGCAGAAGACCTGGCATCGTAAGTGACTGAGAAAACAAAGACATTTACTTCTTCCCTCCTCTACATCTCAAGACCTCTTCATCATCCCATGATCTCTTCTCCTTTATTCTGGTCTCTGATGAAGAGATGGCCCTTCTCAAAAGGCCAACTTTACCACCCCTCTCTCATTTCTTTGATTCCATACCTCTATTGTAGCCTCTGGGAGATGGTTCTCACTTTCCTTCTCTTTGTTTCATCTTTAGTCTCTCCAAATCTTCAGGTTCCCTCCCTACAGCCTATAAATATCCCTTAACTGCCAAAGCTAACAGACTTTCTGAATCCTCCTCCTTTGTGGCATTTGACATTATGGACTAATCTCTCCTTTGGATACTCTCTTCTCTCTGGATTTTAGCCACTTTGCTCTCTCTCTCTCTCTCTCTCTCTCTCTCTCTCTCTCTCTCTCTCTCTGTCTTTCTCTCTGTCTCTGTCTCTCTCTTCTTTCTTCTACTTAACTGGCTGCTCTTTCTCATTCCCTTTTGCTGGATTATCACCCATCTTCTGTCTCTAAACTCTTGTTCTCTCAGTCATGGAAAACATGAATCTTAGAAAAATGGGTAAACCTGCCTGTCTCAAAGGTCAGTTTCCTCCCCAAAGTCTCTTTGCTCTTTGTGGGCATGGGCAAAATCAGGTTACATTCTGTAGCCACTGTCCCCAAAGCTTCATTCTTACCCAATAGAGCTCCTCAGTTGCCAAGATTGTTGTTGATATCTCCACAACATCTTTGACCTCTGACTTTTCCTCTCTACTCATTCAGCTGCCACACCAATTCAGGCCCCAATCAATCTTCACCAGGAATATGGCAACAGCCTCTCACTTGGTCTCCTCTTCTTTTTCTTTCATCTTCAAACCAGTCCTCCATACAACTGCCAAAAGTGATTTTCCTCCGGCATAGATCTGGCCACATCACCCCATTTCTCAAACTCTAGTGGCTCCATATCACAGCCAGGATCAAAGTTAAGCAATCTTCTGTTGACACTTAAAATGCTTCACACATTGGCTTCAGCCTACCTTTCCAGATGGATTGCACATCACTCCCCTCCCCTAAAATAGTGGCAGAGCAGCTCTGGCTTAGACTCTGCATCGTGAGGCCCTGTTGAGCTGACTGATACAGTATGCCCAGGAAATGGTTTATCCAGTTTGCCCTAACTATAAAGCATCAAACTTTTATCTCCCTCTTGGCTTGGTCTTGACAGCCCTTGTTAGCAGCACCTCCAACCTAAGATAGCCTAATGGGAGTGGGGTTCCTGGGCTATCTGTGCTGAAGAAGAAGGCAGCAGCTACTGAGACTGGCCAAGGATGACTCATTATTCTGTCCTGCCCTGTCCAGTCAGGGCCATGAGTTGAAAAGCATTTCATGGACTTAACTTCCAGAGGCACCTGGGCTGTCCAAATAAATCCAAGATGGGGGAGGGGGGATCTGTCTGCCAATCCATGCACTGCTTCCCTGTCAGCTTTATGTGAAGACCAGCACATCCAGTGCTGGGGGAATTTTTTTTTTAAATAGGAGCAAGAACTAAGACTTGAGGTGATTTTTACATGTATGTGTGGGCCAATGTAGAACTGTTTTATTCAATCTATTATATTTTAAAACCATTAATGATTTCAAAGCTTAATTTTTATGCATGAACATGTTTCCTGTTAGCTACAAGTAGTGTCTTTATATATCTATTTTGATCACTAAAGTCTCTCAATAATTAATTAGACTAATTAATTAGTCCTGAGCCTCCACTCCATTTGATTAAATATTGCTTGTCTGATAAATGAGAAAATCTCTTTCCCCATAATCTTTGAATTATCTCTCTACATATAACCTGCCTAATCTCCTGGTTTTAAATAAACACTAAGATTCCTAACTATACTTTTTACTAAAAATAATAAATCCCAATAAAACAAATAAACTTATTCTTATTTTCAATGTCTCAGTTTCAATACAACTGCAAATTTCTCCTTAATTCTGGAAACACTTTCACATCACTTTCTTTTCTCAGGACACCAATTAAAGTCTCTTTTTTATAATTTATTGATTTTTTATAAGATAGAGTTAAATTCAGTTCTCTCAGGAAATGAGTTCTCTCAGTCCCTTCTCTCCATCTTCCCATAATTTTGTCTTCAGTTGTCACAGATGTCTCCAGGATGTCAGTTAAACTATTAAGTGAAATTTAGCTCCACAGTTATAGTCCTTACTGTTTTGAGCAGCAGCCCACATTAAAAGAATGCCAGTTTTTGTATGGGACAATGAGTTTCACTGTCACCTAATCCTCCTTTGACAAAGGTAATGATTTTCTGATGACCATCCCCATATTTTTGTAAGACTGCTCCTGCCTTCCCAGCTAGCATCTGTTTATAGGACAAAAGACTTGTTTTACCCTACATAGGCCAACATTGATTCATGTGTGAGATAAGTGATCAACTCTTTACAAGCTCTATACACCCATACAAACATGCATGCATGCATACACACACATACATATATTTGCATATACATATATGTGTGTATATACACTTACATACATACATATATGTATATATCTGGCCCACCCTCTCCAAAAGTTTTTGAGTATATTAATCTTTCATACACTTCTGGTTTGGTTCACTTTAATCATATATCCACATGTAAGATTATTCAGGAGTCGAACAAAGAGATGTCATTCTTTTCAAATTTGCTATAGTAAAATATAAATCTTAGAAACATTTTAAAACCTTTTAGGTTCTTTGGAAGTGGCCATTTAAGGAGTGTTTTTTTTTTATTTTCTCTGGATCAATGCTCACTCCTTTTCGAGTTAGCAAATATAAAAGACACAGGACATGCTTCAATTTTCTCTTCCTGATGGATTATGCAGAGAAGGTACATATATTTTCTGCCTATTTCTAATCCACCATTTAGAATTTAGGGGAGCTATTTCCAGCCATGGTTGACTATTACTTTGTGTTTGCTATTACTAATTTTTTGTCTTTATAATAGTGCTATTACTATATAAATTGTTCCCTTGGCTCTATTAACTTCACTAATTCACTAATTCACTCAAACTAATTCATATGTCTTACCAGCTTCTCTTTTTTTTTCTGGAACCATCCCCTTTATCCTTTCTTACAGCATAATAGTATTCCATCATGTTTATATACTATGATTTGTTCAATCATTCCCCAATTAATGGGTATCTCCTCAGTTTCTAATTCTTTTCCAGCACAAAAAGAATTATTGTAAATATTTTTGTAAATATAGGTTTGTTTTTGCTTTTAAAAATCTCTTTGAGGGTATAGATCTAATACTGGTATCATTGAGCTGAAGAGTAGGTACAGTTTAATAGCTTTTTGGGCATAATTTCAAATTGCTTTCTAGAATGGCTAAACCAGTTCATAGTTCTGACAAAAGTGAATAAATGTATCTATTTCCCACAGCCCCTATAGAATTTATTTTCCTTTTTTTGTCACCTGAGAAAATCTAATAGGTGTGAGATAGAACCTCATTTTGAATTTCTTTAATTATTAGTGATCTAGAACATTTTTCCATATGGTTGTTGAAAGCTTAAATGTCTTCCTCTTGAAATTGCCTGTTCAAATCCCACCATTTATCAGTTAGGGAATGACTCTTTTTCTTATGCATTTGAATAAATTCCCTTTATGTCTTTGATGATGATGATGATGATGATGACAATATTTATCAGAAAAATCAGAGTCTATTCCCATTGGACTAATTTTTCTTCTTTGGCCCACCTCAACCTTCCCTACCCCATAGACAGACCATTCCCAGTGTCTGGCCCAGACTTTCCAGGACATAGAGTAAGAGGAGACAGGGTCATGCTACTAAAAGGCCTGCAGATCAGGTGAGAAGAGATGAGGATGGAAGAAAAGAGCCTGTGGAACCCTGACTCTAATCCTTACAACAGAAACTGGTGTGAGTCTGAATTATTCTTTTTATCAAAGTGATGATATATACAGGAAATACCTTTGATGTTGTTTCTGGGCATGAAGTAGAGGAGAAATCTGGCTAGCCAAAGCCTGTGTAAGAACTTGGCCATGGTGTCTTGCTAACAGACATCCTAATATGCCTGAAATGACCTCCTTTTCCCTATCTATTTAATTTTCGCATGTCCTTTCTACTCAATAGGCAAGATACTCACTCTGACCTGTGATTTCATTGATTCAAACATTCTCTCCACCATTACTCATATGGGTTCTGCTTTCTTAATTAGAAATGGTAACATGAAGTTATATGACAATAATATCCCATCATTCTATCTTTCCCAATGTTTCACCCTTCTTAAATCTATTCTTAACTTTCTTTGAAGTCTCTAGTCCCTCCACCTCTCAGTCATTAGTTCTGACTTTATTTTCTTCTCATTCTCCACCCTATAATTTGCCTTTCAACTCTAAACTATTTTAGGCTCTCAAATCCTGGCAGCTGATTTCTTGCCAAATCTTAGCTCTGGTTACGCCTACCATTCATCTCTGCAATTACACTCATGAGCTCCTGAATGAAGATGGGTGAAGTCATACGACTGTGCTGATTGCATACATTATAAATCCATGTTGTCTTATTTGCATTGGGCCCTCACTGCAGTAAAGCAGTTCTTTTATTCCTGCCTAATTGATTCCTCATCTCGTTCTCTATAGAAGCTGCTCCAAACCTCTTCCATTTTCAAGCCTTCTACATCTCCTCCTGTCTTCTCTCTCAGCTCAGGACCTCAACACTTTCCCAGTTCTCCTCTTGCCTCTCTGAGCACTCCTTCTCAGCCTCCTTGTCTGGATCCAGGGCATGGGTATCTCCCAGGGCTCTGTCCTGGACCCTCTTTTCTTCTCTCTCTAGCCTATTTCACTTGGTGACCTCATCAACTCCCATGGCTTCAATTATCATCCCTATACTGATGATTCCCAAATCTACTCATCCAGCCTTAACCTCTCTACTGACTTCCATCTCCAACTGCCTATTGGGCATCTCAAACTGGATGTCCCATAGACATCTTAAACTCAATATGTCCCAAACTGAACTTTATTGTGTTATCTTTCCTCCCAAACCCATCCTCCTTCCTAGGAAAGGGTGTTCTAAGAGCTATTAAAGTTTAAACCTGTCATGGGAAGTGTAGACAAATATATGTAGCAGGCATGGAAGGAAATACATTAAAAATTGGTATTGCCAGGGGACATGCAGGAAGAGATGCTCTATGGGTGACCCACATGGGCAAGTCACAGACTTGAAGGGGTGAGTCACAAAGCCCATTTGGAGGGACACTGATGTCTTCTAGTCATGGCATCTTGCTGCTGCCAGAGCACCTGGTCCCCATGGATTGCTTAGTCTCCCAGGCTGGGTGCTGCTCAGTCAGCTGCTACTCTCCCGGATGTAGCCCTTGGCTCTGCTGGGCATTGCTCATAGGATGTCCTTCAGTCTCCAGCTTCTGGCTCAGCTGATGTCCTGGACCATCTCTTCCTCAAGAGAAGAAAGCAGGTGCTACCATACTTCATCTTCAGCTCGAGCATTTACATGTTTTCCCAAGATAGTTATGCTATAGGAATATGCCCAAGCACCATGAGTATTTGCATGTTGAAGTTAAAGCAGCTTTAATTCTGCCAAATGTTGCTATTATGCCCTATTTATTCCATGGAGCACTCTTTGAGGTGCATTTGGGAAGGCTTACTTTTTTTGAAAAATAAATAGCATCTGGCAAGTTGGCTCAAGTTTATCACCATCTAAAGCATATATGTTGAAGCTTTGCCCTGCTGTTTTAGAAAGGGCACAAACCCTTGACTAGGACCAGCAAAAATCCTTCCCATTGGTTCTCTGGTCTTGTTGCCTTCAAAAACCTCTTAGTAGGCAATTCTCAGTCCTCCCTCCCTCCCTCCAAGCTCTTTAAAACAAAGAACTGGGTGGACCCATATGGTTAATGTGCCCAGGCTTGATTTTTTTTTTTTTTAGGTTTTCCTGGTCATTGGGTTTGGTGTCAACACACTCCAATTCTGCTGTCAGAGGCATCTTGCCCTGGACCATGAAGGTAAGTGTGCCAATAAACTCCTGCTCAGATCATATCAGGAGTATTGTGTTTCATTTGAGGCACCATATTTCAGGAAGGATACTAATAAGCTGGTGAAGGTCCAGAGGTGGGTGATCAGGAAGATCAGAGACCTTGAATTCATGCCATATTAAAAAAAAAACTGGCAGAGAAGACTGAGGGGATACATGAGAACCATGTAAGAGTATTTGAAGCCCTGTATTAAATGCAAGAAGGATTAGGTTTGCTCTGCTTGGCCCCAGAGTGCATAATCCAGAGCCCTGGAGGCGGTGCAAGAAAGGTGTAGAGAGAGGAGAGGACTCTATTGCTTCAATGTAAAGAAAGTCTTCCCTATCATGCTGAAGCTATCTCAAATGGGGATGCACAAGCTTGGCAAGAAGTAGTGGTCTGTCTCTCCCCAGAAATTTGCCAAGAAAAGGTGGATGGCCTCTCATCAGGAATTCCTAGGAAATTGTGGAATAACCTCTGAGTCTCCTCACGACTTTGAGATTCCCTGAAAAATGACTGATGGATGGGCTAACCCTCTAGATACAATCTGTTCCATGTCATGAAGAAGCACCAGAGAATGATATTCAGTACATGATAATCAGGTCTTACAGTCAGAGGCTTGGCTAAAAGGTACAAAGACTATAAGGACCCTCTGCGGTCATTGGAAATTAAGTATAACGATAAATTGTACTAAATAAGCAAAACACTATCTTAAAGGCTCCTCAATAAGGTTCCTCCCTTGCATATGTTAACATCATACAAGCATCTTTGATAGATAAAAACTTTAGAGAAAATATTATTTGATGGTCCTCTGACTATCAGTACCAAACAGGGAGATGTGTGCTCACTGAATTATTTTTCACTGAAATGAAGGATATCCAAATGGAAGAGGAATTATCTATCTCTTGTAACACCCTCCAGATGGTCCTTTTTAAAGGTGCTGATTGCATTGAGCCCTATACCTCTGAAATTTGGTTCATAGCCACTCAAAAGGGGTCAGTGGAACAATCCATGTGGAAAATATTAAATGGATGAAGAATTCCTGTTTTCCAGACTACTTCATGTAATAAAATGGACAGCCCCCTGAATAAGCCCGCCAGTGCATTTATAGCAAATGGATCGACATTGAGAGGGACTTGGGATTAAAGGAGAGAGGACAGGCTGGATCGCCTTTGGGAAATCGAACAGCAATTCCACAACCCAAAGCTGACTCCTGGCAGCAGAGTCTATCTGCTCTCACCAATATGCTTTGTGACCATGATCCATGGAATGCCATAAATTCACCAAAATCATATCCACAGGGGACCCAAAGGGCAGTGAAGAGGTACATGGCAAGAATGAGAGGGTTATCACATATTGACAGCCATAGAATACAGTGCAAAAGACAGGGCATTCATGTCTGGAAAAGGAGTCAGGCCAGTCTTGTTCCAAGAGGGAGGGATAGCAAATAAACAGACAGCATGGCACATTGACATCCATGATGTATTCTGAGGACCAGAGGTGGGCCTCCAGCTTGTTGGGTAGATCCACTTATGGTATGACATAAGATGATATGGCATGGTTTAGCTGTGATCTACATCAATGGAAAAAATGTTCATAAGGATGAGGTTGCAGACTGATCAGAGTCACAGAGCAGTTGCACAGTTTACCAAGTCAATGTAATGTATTTGGAAAGACTTTTGACGAAAGTGTATCCATGGGGTGTCACTGTGAGTGTGCTCTTGTGTGTGTGGCAATGACAACATACATAGGGTATCTCTTCTTTGAAGGCCCCTCTCCTCTACACCTTCCTTGTTCCCTCTAACTGAAAGTGGTCCTTCTTTCCTCCATTGTTCCAGGAGCACTTTTTCTCATGTCCCTATCACCCTCTTCCTTGTATTTTACTCATCTCTATTAATACTCATTTCACTAATGTCTTCTGACAATGCCTCTTCCCACCATAGAAAGGAAGACCACAAGCTCTGATAGATTCTTCCAAACTAGTTGGCTTCAAATATGGCTCCAAAGATGGATAGTGTGTCTGCTTTCCGGGGACCAGCCAAGGGCTGTTAATGTGAGCAAGCCCCATGGTGGCTTTGTTGGGGTGGAGTTTTGGACCATATCTACTGAGTGATGGGGAATGGGGAATGGGGGTAGAGGTAGGAAGGGTTAAGATCTCTGTGAGGGGAGGGAGCAGCCTCAGAGATGGAGCTACAGTTTCTGGGAGTATTTAAATATTGGAAAAATAATGGCAGGGAAGGATGTGATGCATTTGGAAAGTCTCCTGACAGTGATAGATAAATCAGGTATTCCAGGCTTTGTACAACATACATATGAATATCTCTTTCTTCAAGGCTTAGTTTTGGGTACCACTTCCTTCAGAAAACCTTCTCTGATCTCCCAGCTGAAAGTGGGATATTTTGCTTCTAGATCCATTGGCCTGATTCTCTCCCCTCTTCGCCCAGCCACACTCTCTTATACAGGTTGAGTGCATGTCATTTCTCCCCAGTAGAATGCAGATTTGTTGAGGGTATAATTGTTGGTTTCCTAATGCTGAGCAGAGGGCCCTATACACATGAAGTGATTAGCAAAGGATGGACAGTGAGTTGAATGGTAAGTAACATGTGGATATTATATATATATATATATATATATATATCCACATGTGTATTAATATAGTATGTATATATGCCCAAATATAATATATCCATACATATATGTATGTGTGTAAGTGTAGATATATATATACATATACATATTTATGCTATAAAACCGTGCATACCCCTTGATCCAAAAATACCACTGCTAGGTCTATATCCCAAAGACATCCCAAAAAAAGGGAAAAGAATCTATTTGTACAAAATATTTATAGCAGCTCTTTTTGTGGTGGCTAAGAATTGGAAATCAAACGGACGCCCATCAATTGGAGAATGGCTAAACAAGCTATAGTATTTCATTATAATGGAATATTATTGTGCTATGAGACATGACAAACAAGATGATTTCAGAAAAGTCTGTAAAGGCTTACGTGAACTGATGCATAGTGAAGTGAACAGAACCAGGAGAACTGTACACAGTTACAGAAATATTTTTTTTTGATGCTGCAGTTTATTTTTATTTTTTTAGATCATTAAGATGATTTTTTTTCATTTTTTTTGTTTTCAACATTTACTTCCACAAGATTTGAGTTCCAAATTTTCACCCCATCTCACCCCTCCCCCACCCCAAGATGGCATGCATTCTGAATACCCCTTCCTCTAGTCTGCCTTTCCTTCTATCTCTCCCCCCCTTCTCTTATCCCCTTCCCCTTCAATTTTCCTATAGGGCAGGATAGATTTCTGTACCCCATTTCCTGTATTTCTTATTTCCCAGTTGCATATGAAAACATTATTTTAGAACATGTATTTTTAAAACTTTGGGTTCCAGATTTTCTCCCTTCCTCCCTCCCCACCCGCCCTCATTGATAAGGCAAGCAACTAAATGTAGGTTGTATACGTGCAGTTATGCAAAACACTTCCATAGTAGACATGCTGTGAAAAACTAGCTCTATTTCCCTTAATCTTATCCTGCCTCCCCCATTTATTCTATTCTTTCTTTTGACCCTGTCCCTCCTCAGAAGTATTTGCTTCTGATTACCCCCTTTCCCAATCTGCCCTCCTCTCTGTCATCCCCCTACTCTCTTGTCCCCTTCCCCCCTATTTTCCTGTAGGGTAAGACAGATTTCCATAACCAATTGAGTGTGCATGTTTTCCCTCCTAAAGTCAAATCCTATGAGAATAAGATTCACTCATTCCCTCTCACCTTCCCCCATTTCCCCTCCACTGTAAGAGCTTTTTCTTTTCTGTTGTTTTTTTTTTTTTGTGTGGGATAATTTACCCCGTTCTACCTCTCCTTTTCTCCTTCTCCTAGTACAATCCTCTCTCACCCTTTAATTTTATTCTCCAGATATGATCCCTTCATCTTCAACTCACCCTGTGCCCTCTATCTATCTATCTATCTATCTATCTATCTATCTATCTATCTATCT
>NW_020954603.1:1589949-1667696 GCF_900497805.2 Vombatus ursinus
TCTATCTATCTATCTATCTATCTATCTATCTATCTATCTATCTATCTATCTATCTATCTCTATATATATGTACATATAATTTTTTCCCCTCCAACTACCCTAACATTGACAAAGGTCTCATGAGTTACAAATATCATCTTTCTATGCAGGAATGTAAACAGTTCAACCTTAATAAATCTGTTATGATTTTCTCTTTCCTGTTTCTCTTTTTATGTTCCATTTGAGTCTTGTATTTGAAAATCAAATTTTCTATTCAGCTCTGGTCTTTTCATCAAGAATGCTTGAAAGTCCTCTACTTCACTGAATGACCATTTTTTCCCCTGTAGGAGTATACTCAGTTTTGCTGGGTAGGTGATTCTTGGTTGCAATCCTATCTCCTTTGCCCTCCAGAATATTATATTCCATGCCCTGTGGTCCCTTACTGTAGAAGTTGCTAAATCTTGTGTTATCCTGATTGTGTTTTCACAATACCTGAATTGTTTCTTTCTGGCTGCTTGTAATATTTTCTCCTTGACCTGGGAACTCTGGAATTTGGCTACAATATTCCTAGGAGTTTTCCTTTGGGGATCTCTTTCAGGAGGAGATCGGTGGATTCTTTTAATTTCTGTTTTGCCCTCTGGTTCTGAAATATCAGGGCAGTTTTCCCGGATAATTTCTTTAAAGATGATGTCTAGCCTCTTTTTTTGATCCTGATTTTCAGATAGTCCAGTAATTTTTAGATTCTCTCTCCTGGATCTATTTTCCAGGTCAGTTGTTTTTCCAATGAGATATTTCACATTGTTTTCTAATGTTTCATTCTTTTGGATTTGTTTTACAGTGTCTTGATTTCTCATAAAGTCACTAGCTTCCAATTGCTCTATTCTAATTTTTAAGGAAGTATTTTCTTCAGTAATCTTTTGGACTTCCTTTTCCATTTGGCCAATTTGCTTTTTAGGGCATTCTTCTCCTCATTGGCTTTTTGGACCTCTTCTGCCATTTGGGTTAGCCTATTTTTTAAGGTGTTATTTTCTTCAGTGTTTTTTTGGGTCTCCTTTAGCAAGCTGTTGACTTGTTTTTCATGATTTTCTTGCATCACTCTCAGTTTTTCCTCTACTTCTCTTACTTGCTTCTCAAAATCCCTTTTGAGCTCTTCCAAGACCTGGGACTGATTCATATTTTTCTTGGAGGCTTTGGATGTAGGAGCTTTGACTTTGTTGTCTTCTTCTGGTTGTATGTTTTGATCTTCTTTGTCACCAAAGTAAGATAATATAGTCTGACTCTTTTTGCGCTGCTTACTCATGATCCCAGCCAATTACTTGAGTTTTAAACTCTTTGTTAAGGTAAGAGTCTGTTTCCAATGTGAAGAATATACTGTCCCAAGCTTCAGGGCTTTGTACAGCTGTTTTCAGAGATACTTCTAGGGACCTGAAAATTTTCAGTTCTTCCAAGGTGGTATGTTTCCTCTCCACCACCACAACAAGCTCTACCACGCCAGTGCTCCTCCTCGCCCCAGGACCACCCCTCAGAATTGTGACCCAGATCCAAGCACGGGCAAAGCAAGAGATTCCTGCCTCAGCACTGGCAAGGAGATCCCTGCAATCTCCCTCTGATCAGTCACTCAATTCCCTCTCAGTCTGTGGGCTGGAAGCTCAGGAAACAGTTGCGGTCCTGGGCCGTGCTCGAGACTGGTGGCTGAGACTTAGCTCCTCTCTCACCGCAGTCACAGACTTTTCCCACTGACCTTCCAAGTTGTCTTTGGTGTTTGCAGGTTGAGAAGTCTGGAAACCTCCACAGCTGCCTGCGATTCAGTCCTCTGAGGCCTGTGCACTCACGCCGAACTGTGCTCCTCTCCCCGCCTGGCGCAGTATGCCTTTCTGATCAACCATCCAGGTTATCTTGGGCTGGAAATTTGTTTTGCTCTGTCTTTTTGTGGGTTCTGCTGCTTTAGAATTTGTTTAGAGCCACTTTTTATAGGTATTTGGAGGAGTTTGGGGAGAGAGCTCAAGCAAGTCACTGCTTTCCCTCTGCCATCTTGGCTCCGCCCCCCCAGAAATATTTTTTGATGAAGAACTGTGAAAGACTTAGCTATTCTCCACAATACCATGATCCCAGAGAATCCTAAAGGACTCATGATGAAGCATACTATTTGCCTCCAGAGGAAGAACTGATATTGATTGAATACAGATGGGAGCAAGCTATTTTTCACTTTCTTTCTTTCATTTTTTCTTTTATTCAAGTCTTCTTGTACAAAATAACTAATATGGAAGTGTTTTACATGATTGCACATGTATTACCTATATCTGATTGCTTACTGTCTCAGGGAGAGGGGAGGAAAGGGAGAGAGAAAATTTAGAAATCAAAATTTTAAATAAAAATGTTAAAAAATTGAAAAACATATAGTATATATAGATCTAGCTAGTGTACCTCCTTAAAGACCACAAAGCTCCCCACTATTCCTCTATTTCCTTTCCTAAGTGCTCTGAATGCTTATATACACCCAACATATATTCTCTTAAATTCCTATGTCTGTCTTTCTTTCTGCTCTTGTGAGTTCCTATGGGGTAGGGATGGGTGGGCAGGAACTCTGCCTTTTCTTCCCCATCCACTGTCCCAAATTTCCCCTTGGAGGTCCAGGAAGGTGCTCTGGTCTCCATCACTAGGTCAGCCTCTTCAGGTGGAGGTGAATGCCATTCTTGGAACGCAGAACCAGCTGTAGCTGCTTGATGGGTGGCTGAGTGGGGCTTGGGGAGAATTCAAAGTGTAGCAGGCAGAGGGCTGTGACCACCTTCATCTCTGTCATGGCAAACTGCTGTCCAATGAAATTCCTGTAGTCCAAGTCAAGAGAAAAATAGCCTCAGTCCTAAGTTCAGAAAGGCAGGAACAAGCTCATGCCTGAAGAGTCTGGCTTCACGGGAGTCACAAGAGCTGGCAAAATACTCCATACCCACACACTCACACACACACACACACACACACAATCTCATTGGAGCTACTCAGCAATGTCATGATTTGCATCCTATAGGAATTATTATACCCATTTTAAGGGTGAGGAAGCCAAGACCCCATGGTCACCCACCTTAAAGGTATGATTTGAACTGACTCTAGTCCCACCCTTTATCCATGAAACTATAATACTACTTTAATAAAAACTGAAGAAGGTTGAATGAAAATGGGGTGGACACCTTCATGAAAAGAAGTCAGTGGGTGTAGCAGCAAAAGGGGAATTACACCCTGCTTTGGGGATGCAATCAGCCAGCCACTGAGTCAGTAAGTATTAAGTGCCTACTAAGTGCCAAGCATTGTACCAAGTGCTGGAGATACAGAGAGAGGTCAAAGATGGTTCCTGCCCTCAAGGATCTCCTGATCTAATAAGAGAGACAACATGCCAACACAAACAAGAAATATATGGTGATTCTCATAGAAATCAGCATCTGCCCTGACTAGGAACAGGGGGTCTAGACAGTAGCGATCCTCCTGCTCCCAAACTGGACCCCAACGTAATAACAGTAATAAGAGCTGGCATAGATAGAACCCTTTAAGGTTTACACAGTCCTTTATAAGTGTCATCTCATTAGAGCCAACCCTGTGAGGTAGGAGCTATTATTATCCCCATTTATACAGGTGAGGAAACTGAGACAGAGGTCAAATGACTTACCCAAGGTCACACAGCTAGTTTTGAACTCAGGGCTTCCTGATTTTACTGTACTGACCTAGATCAGAATATACTGCCTGGGTAGTCAAGTCAAGTCAAGTCAAGTAGTATTTCTTAAAAATCAACTAGATGTCAGGCACTGGTCTGGTGCTTAAACTGAGCACAGTGCCTGGAACAAAGCAAGGGCTTAATAAATGCTGGTTGACTTGACTTGACTTGTCTGGCTCAGCCCACTAAACTCCATTCCTTCACTTGTTCCTATAATCCAACCTTATTCTCCTCTCTGACATATCTCCACCTACATAAGGGTGGGAAGCAGGCTGATTGCAAAGCTGGCTTCTCTCCACCCTGCACTTCTGAAGGAAGGAAAAAAAGAACTTTTGGGGGAGAGACTTAGATGGCCTAATCTAGTTAGGTGATGTAGTGAATGGAACATGGAACCTAGAGTGATCCTGGACAATTCACTTAACCTCTTTCTGCCTCAGTTTCCTCAACTGTAAAATGGGGGTGATAATAGCATCTGCCTTCTAGGGTTGTTTCGAGGATCAAAAAAGATAATATTTGTAAAGTGCTTAGAACAGTACATAGTAAGTGCTTAATAAATGATTGTTCCTTTCTTCCTTCCTAATGCTGGGATTCCCTGCAATTTCCCACTTCCAGCACACTGAGGGTCATCACTGACCTGGGCCCAGCTGAGAAGGGCATGAAGGCAAAGGGATGACGTCCTGAGGAATTCTCGGGAGTGAAACGCTGGGGGTCAAATACCTGCAACAGAAGAGGGGAGTTGGCTTAGACATCTCCTTAGCACCCCAGTCCAGGGAACAGGAGGTGAAAGACTGAATCCCAGCTCTGACCCTGGAGAATCACCTCCTTGTGGATTTCAACACCTACTTATTAGGCACCTAATGTGTATAAAGCACTGTTTTAGAGGGAGAGGGGACAGAGAGATAATCGAAAGAGGAGGCAGAAGTGTTGGCTGACTTCTTCACTGCCAGTGACATCTGACAGATCTTGGGGAGGAGGAGACACATTACACCCATCAAAGGACAAATCACACAACCACTTTCTTTCTTTCTTTCTTTCTTTTTTTTGGCGAGGCAATGGGGTTAAGTGACTTGCCCAGGGTCACACAGCTAGTAATTGCTATGTGTCTGAGGCCAGATTTGAACTCATGTCTTCCTGAATCCAGGGCCGGTGCTCTATCCATTGTACCACCTAGCTGCCCCTATATGTCCACTTTCAAAAAAAGAAAGAGAGAAGGATTCACAAACTATAGTTTGTAGCGAGTTGACTTCTGTACCTGGTTAATTCTAGATTCTATTATCAAAGGGATGGTTGTTCAATGTCTAGAAAAGGAAGCAATGATCACAAAGAGCAACTTGATTTCAGCAAGATCTGACCCTTCCTTCCTTTCTTTTTCTCTTTTTTCTTCCCTCCCTTCTCCCTTCTTTCCTTCCTCCTCTTCCTCCCTCCCTCCTTCATTCCTTTCCTCCCTCCCTCCTTCCTTTCTCTTTCTTTTTCTTCCTTTCTTTCTTCCTTCTTTCCTTCCTTCCTCCCTTTCCTTCCTTTCTTTACTTCTTTTCCTTTCTTTCTCTTCTTTCCTACTTTCTTTCTCCCTCCTTCCCTTTCTTCATTTCTTTCTTCCTCTTCCTCCTTGTCATCCTCATCTTCATCCTTGTTTTCATCTCTCTTCTTCTTCTTCTTCTTCTTCTTCTCTTCCTCCTCCACTTCCTCCTCCTCCCTCTTCTTTTCAAGGTTACTAAATTGGTAGGTCAAAGGAATTCTGTAGACATTTAAATTTTATTGAGATCTTAGTAAATCATTTCTAAAGTGTCTCTGTTCTTATAACTAGATGAAGTTGGATGTGATTATAAGGCTGGGCCCAGAGTGAATTATCATTAGCTTGATGTTGACTTGGCAGGAGGCCTTCAATGTAGCATCTTGGGGGTTGATATTTGATCCTGGGTCATTTAACAGTTTTATTATAGATGAAGGCATAAATGGCATGATTTCCAAATTTGTGGATGATAAAACTTTGGGAGGGAAGGGTTAACACATTGAATGACTGAGAATAAAAAAAATCCTGATGGGGTAGAAAGTTAAGTTGAAGCTAGTAAGTTGAAATTCATGGGGGAAATTGCAAAGTCTTCCATGCAGACCAAACAAAGCAACTTCATAAGAACATCAAGGAGGGTTTTCTCAGCAAGAGTCTTCCTGAAAAATGCCTGTGTGTGCTTCAGTGCCTGGACACACTAGAGTAGGCATCTGGGCATCAGCAGTGTGCTGTGGCAGCCACACAAACTAAGGTGACCTTGGCCTACATTGCAATGCAAGACTGCCATGAATAAGGAGTTTACCCTCCACACTCTGCCCTGAACAAACCAGATACATACCATTCTGGGCATCTCATTTTAAGGACATTGGTCAACTGAAGAAATGTCCAGAGGAGAGTGACTGGGGTGGTGAAGGATCTAAGATCATGCCATATGAAGACCATTGAAAGGAAGTAAGCATATGCAGCCTGGAGTAGAGAAGATTCAGGGAAACATGAAAGCTGCCTTCAAGTATTAGAAGGGATGTCATATGGGAGGGAGGATTAGCCTTGGTCTGTTTGGTTCCAGATGGAATAACCAAGAGAAGACCTAGGCTCAAGGCTAGGAAGACCTTCCTGACAATGACTGCTGCCTCAAAGCAAAATGAGCAGCCTCAGGCCGGCTCCATTGGAGCATTCCTCTTGGGAAGTCAGCCTTCAAGCAGAGTCTATGTGGAAGCTTGTGAGAGATGGTGCAGAAGGGGTTTTCATTCAGATAGCAGTTGGATTTGAAGATCTCTGATCCTCTGTAGCTTGGGGGTTCTGTGGTTCTGATAGCTGAATGGACCTGAGTAGTGAGGTTTGGGAAAGCGTCCAAGCTCAGAGTGTCAGAGGAGATCTGGTGAATGGTTTGGGAAGAGATTGGGAAGTCAGCAGGAGGAGCAAAGCAAAGAGATACTTTCCTTTCCCTGGACTCGCTGCCTCTCAGTCTCTGCCCTGTCTCCCTGTATCCCTGGAGTGGCATTAGGAAATGGCAGCCTCCTTCAGTCCTTCTCCTTCCCCCCATCTTCCACCCTCTGCCTCTGCCTTGTCCAGAGACAAACATCTTCTCTGGGAACAGCCACCCTTGGTCTATGTGGAACCTCCCCTTAGGGACACAGAAAACAGAGGTACCTCAGGATCAGTCCAGACAGTGGGGTTCCTGTGGAGAGCATAAATGTGCAAAGAAACCAGGCTTCCTATAGAACAGGGAGAGAAGCAGAAGATTAGTGCCAACAATCTTGGTAATACCCTCACATGTGTCCGTCATTTAGCAGGCCAACCCCCCCAACCATTCCCTGCATACAATAGCCCCGTTGCCTACCTTCCCAAGCCATTTCCACTCCTCCTTTCTATGGAGGGAACCACCATGCATCCCCAGCATCTCCCAGGCTTGAAATATCAGCATCATCCCTTGGAGCTCTCCCTCCCTATCCCCATCCTCAAGCTTAGAAGTCTTCAAGTCTTGTTGATTCTACTTCCCCTTCTCTCTACTCACATAGCCACTCCCCTAACCTTATCATCTCTTCTTGACTGTTGCCTCCTAATTGTCTCCTTGCTTCTAATTTCTTTCCTCTCCCATCTATCTTCCTTCCCTTGCTGATAACACAAGTAAGGTCATGCTACTCCTCTGCTCAAAACCTTTCAATGACTCCCAGTTGTGAAATCTTTGACCTGGCATTCAAGGCCTTCCACAATCTGCCTCCCACCTCTCCTAGCTTTGTGTCATTCTGTTCCCCTTCATGTATTCTAGGTTTAGCTGAACTGGAGTACTCACTGTTCTGCCCCCCCAGACACTTGGACAAGCCATCCCCGAGGCCTGAGATGCATGCCTTCTTCAGGAGGAACCTCTTGGAATTCTTGTATTCTTTCAAAACTCAGCCCTGGTACTACTAACTCTGCGATCATCCCACCTCCCAGCCTCAGGTATTATGCTTTTTCATACCTTTATCTTCTGTCTAATATATTTTATTTCTGTGCATGTTGTTTTCCTCTGTAAAACAGAAGCTACATGAAGGCAGGGGCTGACTCCCATCTTGCCTTTGTACCCCTAGAACATAGTACAGTGCCTGGCATATACTAGGTGTTTAATAAATGCTCTTTGGATTGTGGGTTAGTTAGAACCTGTTATCACACAGGGCTGTGAGGGAGGAGTTATTGGCCCCTTTTTATGGGAGAGGAAATTGAAGCCCAGAGAAGATGTGGACTGTCCAAGTGTCATGGAATGAGCCGAGGGAATCAGAAATAGGAAACACCAGTTTCGATAGTCTTTGCCACAGACGCTATATTCAGTCAATCAGTCAGTCAGTTTATAAACATTTATTATTAAGCACCTACTATGTGTTAGGCACTGTGCTAAGCACTGGGGATACAAAGAAAGGCAAAAACACTATAGATTTTCTTCAATGACCTCACAGGCTAAATGGGAGACAACTTTCAAGCAATTATGTACATATAGAATAAGTGCTGTTGTACATACAGGATAAGTGTGGTTGTTGTTTGTCCTTTGTTCTCAAAGAGGATCATGACGTCAGGAAGGTGGTGCCATGACATGCAAGTGAATTGGATTTAAGTGAGGGAGGACTGGGCAAAGTCACCAGCCTGGAGCCATCTGGGTCCAGTGGCCAGATACGGATCAAGATGACTGGAGATGGCCCTGGATACAGTGGGGGACCCAGATGCAAAGTCAAGGTAAGTGGAAAGTAAGATCAGGGGGAGGCACTAGCAGAGGCGGGAGCAGGATTGGGAAACGCTTCTCAAAAAAGATAGGCTTCGAGCTGAGATGTGAAGGAAGCCAGGGGAGCTATGAGGTAGAAGTGAGAAAGGAGAGCACTTCAGGCATGGGGCACATCCGGGACAAAGACATAGAGGGGAGAGGGTCATACAGGGTCATACAGCTAGTAAGTGCCTGAGGAGTATCAGGGGTGTGCAGTAGCAAGTAAGCCAGTGTAATAGGAACAAATGTGTAGATGAGGGTCTAGTGTGAGACCGGAAAGATGGGAAGGGTTTGGGTTATGAATAGCTTTACATTCCAAATAGTGGATTTTATATTTGATCCTGAGGTAATAGGGAATTAAACCGAATAAAGTTATCAAGCATTTATTAAGGGCTTACTAGGTGCCAGGCACTATGCTAAGCTCTGAGGATACATATACGGGAAGAAAACAAAAAGCTTGTTACTGTATCTTTAAGATACTATGGAATTTTTGAGTATGAAGTCATTTTCTAGGTGTCTGTGCAAGCACTGAGACTTTGTTATTCAGGAAAGACTGCAAAATGACAGCTGAAAGGTGGACAGAAGAAAAGGACTAAGAAAAGTGAGTTAACACATGGTGTAAAGAAACATAAAGACAATTTTTGAGCAGAGATTTTTATATAAGCATCATGAGAAAATTAAGTAATAAGAATTGGCTTCCGGAAGTGAGAAGTCAGGAGCTGTAGTGGTGGTGAAAGGTGATCTTTTTTTTTTTTTTATAAATGATAGAATGTAAATAAATCATTTATCTTTGTTTTATTGCCACAGTCTCAACAAAAAGTAATAATGATAACAATCACTAGCTTATAGCACCTTAAGGTTTGCAAGGTTTATCCATATTATCTCATTTTATCCTCACAGCAACATTGAGAGGGATATGCATCCCCATTTTAGAGATGAGGAAAGTGAGGCACAGGAGAAGTCAGGTTCTTTGCTCAGGGTCACACAGTTAGTAAGTGCCTGAGGCTGGATTTGAACCTAGACCTTCTGGTGATAAAGTCAGCATTTTGTCCATTATGCCAGTACAGGCTATGACTCCTAGGGTCTGGGTCACCCTCAGCCTACCTTCAGGCAATGACCTTCCATCTGTGAAGGTGACAGGTTTGCTGAGCTGGCGGTAGACCTGGGGCACAGTGGGATACAGGCGGAAACTTTCTTTGATGCAATAGGTGAGGTAGGTCATTTTTGCAAGGTCTTCCCTGTGGAGTACATGGTTTCCCTTTTAAGAGGGGTTCAGAAAAGACAGAGGGCGCTGTAAAGAATCTCCCGCTCCAACTCTATAGCACCTTTTTGCTCCCTATAGCCCCATGTTCTAGCTTCCTTGGGGATTCAAGGCAGGGATGGGGATGCTCAGGGATGCTCAGGCTGGGACCCTTCCCAGTTATTCAGCCCCAGCCCTATCTCTATTGTTCCTCCCACCCCTCCACCCCTCTACCTCAGCCCCTAAGGTCTCCCGGCCCTCCTGGGTACACATTAGACTAAGTCTGACCTCTGTATTTGCTCAGGTCAATAATCCACCCCGAGTGCCTCCACCTTCTCTCTGCCTCCATATGTCCTGCCTGTTCTCCAGGACCCAGCCTGAAGCCTCTTGGTGGACACCTTCTCTGACCTTCCGAGCTTCCAGTCTATGAGTTTCTGACATCTTCACTTCCTGAGCCATCCAGGTCAGCCCCTGATCACACACTATCCCATCCCCTGTGGGTGAGCATTGCCCTCCCAGCCTAAGGGCTGCCTGAGCACAGGGGAGTTCTCCTCTGTACCTGCCTCCCCCATAGGGCTGGGAATTCAGGAGAGACTGGGAGAGCCTGGCTAACTGATACAGAGGGGTGGTTGCACTTTCATATTTCAAATTCAACAGACATTTATTAAGCACTTATTCTATCCAGGGCTCCACCTGCAAACACAAAGTTGACATGATTTAGTTCCTGCCTTCCAGCCTGGATTTTAAATTCAAGGACATGAAATGGGTAAAAATGCTCCTTGACTTTGGCCAGGTCTCTAACCTTCTCTGGGCCTTGGTTTCCCCATTTGTAAAGTGAAAGGGTTAGAGTAGATGATCTCTAGGGTTGGTATAGCTTGAAAACCGGTGACCTTAAGGAAATGACAATTTAATGTAGGTGAGGAGAGGGAAGGAAGGTGTAAGACGCCTTAAGAGAAAAAGTCAGTACACATTTGGGGTTCCAAAAGGGAATAAGGTGACAGGCCCAGGAGGTTCAAAGGCAAAGCTTTGGGGCCTTCTCAGTAGCTTAAATCAACAACTGGGGAAGCAAACATTTCAGTCCTTTAAGTTTTTTCCAAGCCCTCCACCAGTGCAGAGAAAGAAGAAATGACTTTGGATTTATAGAATCCAGGGTTCCGATGCTGCCTATGATTTACTACCTACACCTGTGTGACCTTGGGTAAGTCACTTCTCTCTGGGACTCAGCTTCCTCATCTGTAAAATGAGGGGGTTAGACTCAGTGGCCTTTAAGTTTCCATGCAATTCTAAAGCTAGGAGCCTTGTGCCTAAGCCCTTTTCCAGGCTACACTGGGAGGAGGGTGAAGGGAGATGAAACCAGAAGGAAGAGAAGGAGACAGGTACATTTCAGAATGTCAGAGCTGGGTGGGGGGAAGCCTAGATAGGGGTCACCTAGTTAAATACCCTCACTCTACAGATGGGAAAATGGAGGCCCAAAGGCGTTAAGCTCACGTGACAAGTTAGTGGCAGACCTGCTACTATGATTTGATCCCTGACCTAAGGCCAGGACAGTGTCCAGGCTTCCTGGGCAGTCTTCCCCCAAGGCAACACCCTCATTATTTGCTCTTGATTTCCTTTCACCTGAGTGTCCCAAGCCTAAGGCAGATCATTGCTGGCTTTCCATAGGGAGGCATACACCTCCTTCCTGCTGAAATTGAGGACTGTCCTCTGATGGCCCCTCATTGTGGCCCTGGGCAGAGTCAGGCCCAGCATGATGGATATAGAATTAGGGTTAGGGGGTCTAATGGGTCAGTGTCCAGTGGGACTAATTCAAGAGGGTTTGGGCCTGACCATCATCCTGCATTCTACTGGCCATGTTGTCTATTTGGAATCCACATATCTATCCTATCGGCTGGATAGGAATTAGTTGGAGCCAAGCTGAACTGCCATTGCTTCCCTGACTGCCAGGGAATTCTCCATGTCCACACATACCTGGCCCTGTGCCTGGAATGGGCCATTCTTCATTCTTGCCTATTAAAATCCTTCCCTTCCTCCAATTGAATTCAGTAGAATATAGATTAATTTCCTACCTGGTACAAAGCCCTTCTGGGTGCTGAGGGCACAGAAGACAGAAAGGAAAATCACTTGTCCTCAAGGCGTTTATATTTGAAATCTTCCTTCAAGGCACACCGTCTCCAAGAAGCCCTTACTGAGCCTCCATCTGCACCCCACCAGGGACCCCAGAGAGAATGGAGCAGGAGCAGGAGAAGGCTGGTTCCTGTAGCCCCTGGGACACTCCAAGCCAGAAGTGTGTGTGTGGGGTGGGGGGAGATGGGGAGGTTTCCCTCACCACTGGAAGGTGTCACGACCCTGTAGAATTTCCTGGATCTCCTTCCGGCAGAGGCGCTGGTGCTCTGGGTAGAGGGCCATACAGTACAGGAACCAGGAGATGCTGGTGGTGGTGGTGTCATGGCCTTCAAACATGAACGTGTCCACTTCAGCCCGTAGGTCCATGTCTGACAGGTTGGTCTTGTTCTCATCCTTCAGGGGCAGGGAAGGGATGGATGGAAGAGGAACACAGACAGAGCTCAATTTTCCATTTTATGAACTATTTGTACCTAAAAAGTTTCCTTCAAGGTCAGCTTCCTTTCAGGCCCCTCCTTCAGCTCTGGGATCCCTCCTCATCCCCTTCTTAGCCCCTTCCTCTCGATCTCCCTCAGTATCCCTGCACACCATCTCCAGAGACCCTCTCACAGACCTCCCACACTCAGGCCCTCAGTGAACTCGGCCTCAAGCTTGGCATGTCTGGCGTTTCCTCATTGCCTCACCAGGTCCCAAGTCCTGATTTCACCTCCACAACATCCCCACCTGGTTGCCCCCTCCTCTCCCTTCCCTCAGCCAGCCACCACCTTGTTTCTGGTCTCCTTATAACCTGCCTCCACTATTCTTGCCAAGGCTTCTGACTGATCTATCCCCTCCCACGCCCTAGTTACAAGCTACCTGGGCCACTTCACAGTGCCCCTCCCCCCTCCCAAGGCCCTTAAGTAGCCCTCCATTGTGTGGGGGATAAAGGACAAACTCCTGGCCCTGGCTTTCCCTGCCTTTCACAATCAGCCCCCAGTCAACATTTTTAGCTTTATTTTACATTTCCACATTTTTATGCCTATTTTTACAGGTAAGAAAACTGAGGCTCAGAATGGCCTAAGGCCATACAGCCAACAAGTATAGGAGTAAAGATGGAACATAGATCTCAGGAGACGTTGTCCAGTTTGTTTGTTTGCACCACACTGTGCTGCCTTTCTCCTGACTTCTTTATTCATTGAAATCTCTCCCTTCCTTCCATGCTCATCAAGTAACTCCTTGTGAGAAGCTTTTCTTGATCCCCTCCCTTTCCCAGGTAGCAGCAATCTTTCCCTTCATGAATCTCTTTCTTCAAAATCTGCCTTCTCACCTCCCATTCTCCCTTTCATCATAATTATCTCAGTACAGAGCTCTCCCTCCCCCAGCTACACAGTAAGCTCTTTCTGGGCAGGGACTATTTTGATTAACATCTTTGTGTGCCCAGGTCTGAGCACAGGATGCCAGCTTTACTTCTAAGAGTTGAGACTCCAGCAGGAGTCTTCCCTCCACATCTTAAAATTGTCTTCACTGGTCTTTAGTCACAAGTATTCAGCCCCTGCGGACAAACTTTCTGGAAAGGACCCTTTCCATTCATAGCCAGGATGGGCCTCAGACAAGAGACATAGGATTGTCATGAGGACAGAGGGCACCAAAGCTTGGCAGGACCTGCCAAGAGTGTGCCCTACTGGCAGAGACCTCAAGAGCTAAAGGCCCCTCCATCACAGGAGGGATCAAGTGGGGGAATTCCACACCATATACACTTCAATGACTGCTTACGAAATTGATCTAACATCCAATGGTGTCAAAGGGAATTGGGAAGTTATCACTGACTTCAACACTTAATAAAGTTGACATTTTATTTTGGTGGCCAGTGCCTCAACCACAGCTGATCACAATTAGCCCCGGGGCTCCTCCTATACCTGCTTTTGTATCCTCAGTGACTTTCACATTGCCTGGCACTTTGGGCCTTAATTCATGCTTTTTGACTGATTGGATGACCAATCCTGCCCATTTCCCATCATCATCTACCGGTAGACATCTTTTAGACCTCTTATAACGAACAAAGCATCTTCAGTCATGCACTTCAACCTACATACACTGACTATGTGCCCCGCTTTGCCATTTGAATTCTTTGGAGATAGTGGTCTTCCATGATTCACAGCTTTAGAAGAGTACCCAGAATGTTGGTGTTCAAGAAGGAGCTTAGTCTGGGAGAAGCTTGGCATCCTTTGGAAGCCCTGGGCACTTTCTAAGTGTGCTCCACTCCTTTACTTCTGGCTCCTGTTCCCTTCTTGACCCAGCTCTTTATTCATCCAGAGGGCCTGTCCCCAAATATATGTGTTAGTGGGTTAACTTAGCTGCCAATACAAATGCTTACCATAGTCTGCACAAGAGTCACTGTTCATTTGACCACTATCTCTCAGAATACTTCAATGCTCAACCCAGGTACCAACTCTTTTTTATAGCATTTGCTGGTCCTCCCAGGTGATAGGTCTCCCTCCCTACTCTAATTACCTTGTATTTACTTAGGATCACCAATATGGGACTGGAAAAGACCTTTTTGGAGTCTTATGTGCATGTAGGTTCCCATTAGTGGAATGTAAGTTTCTTGACCGCATGGTCTGTTTCATTTTCACCATTGCATCTCTAGCCCTAGTCAAGGGCCCTACTTCTATGAAGGGTTTGCTGAGTTTGAATTGGTTTTTCCCTATGTATATTAGACAGATGGTCCCTTCTCCACTCCCTATATAAACACAACAAGGAGGCTCTTTACTATTCCAGTCATGATGCTCTTAGTACAACCCATAACCTGTCATCTGCAGTCAATCATCTGCAACCTGGACTGACTGGAGAACTTTGCTGTTTATAGGGAATCCTTCCCCGCTTTGGAATCTGGGAAGAATCTTCTTCACGCCAGTGGAAGACCCTTGGTGAGCCGCCACCTCTTTATTTTATGCCTTACTTAATATTAGTCACCAGAGAATCATTGGATAAAGTTAACAATGTTAACAAAGTTAACAATCTAATATTGTGTAGGAAGTGGGGTGGAGGGTGGGCTAGATGAGCTGACTCCTGAAGTCTCTTCTGGGTTTGAAGCTCTCCATTTCCAAAAATTCTTTCTAGCTTTCCAGGAGCTGAAAGTCAATGAGGTGATAGGGCACCATTTAGGCTTATTTTGATAAAAGGTTTTGAAGGCAGAGAAAGGTCCAGAGATGAGAATTCTGCCCATTGAGAATAGGCTGAGAGGGATAGTGGGAAGCTGGGGTATAATGAAGGCCTGAATGTCAAGGGAAGGGGAGAGGACAGAGACAGGAACATTGGAGAGGAAAAGGTTCAGAGCTGGCACGGAGAAAATCCCTGAGGGCAAATATTGGCTCCTTCCTCCAGATGGTCCTTCCCACAGAGGCCTCCCTGACTCACCTTGACTCCAAGCAGAATGTCCAGGAAATCCAAATGTCTCTTCTTTTGTATCTTCTCCAGTTCCTCCCCCTTCAGGGCAGCTTTTCTTTCCCTAATCACTTTGTCTGTGTCAGGGAATTATAAAATCACAAAATGTTAATCCCAGAAGGAACTTTATAGACAACATAGTCCAACTCCCCATTTCTAATTTCATAGAGGAGAAACTAAGGCCTAGAGAGGGAAAGTGACTGGCTGACAGTCACATAGCACATCAACGGCAAAGCAAAATTAGAATGTGGTCTCCTGAAAGTGCCCACCCTGGACACCTTCCACTATAGCAACTTGTCACCTCAGACTTAACGTTATTGATGCCCAGCCCCAATCAATTTCCCACTAGTAGCCATATGTCCAACCTTGGTCCAATATCTACATTAGCTTCCTAGAATTCCAATCTCTGGAATTACTGATTAGGAGAAAAAGAGTTTATAGAATGAAAGGATCATGAGGTTTAGAGAAGCCAGGGGGAGTTGGGAGGGGATTCTTTCCTGAGAAACTAATTCCTTAGAGGAGTTCTTTCAAAGTGGCTGACTGAGTAGAAATGATTATGCCCAGCTCTCATTTAGCATCTCAAAACAGTAAACACTTCTTGGGAAAGGGAAGTGTTGGGGAAAAAAAAAGGTAGGGGAAAGAATGAAACCTTTATTGGAAAAATCTTACAGAAAATCTGAGATTGAGTAACTGAGTAGGTCATAAAAGAGGCCTCAGTGTATGGAATAAATACTGTGGAGAAAATAAAGCTAGAAGAACTCTCTGCAAGGAAATAAAAAGATGATAACAATCAGCCCGCTTGGGCAGAGGGAGGAGATTCCCTCAGAAAGTTGTTTGGAAAGTTAGTCAAAG
The DNA here is from genome assembly GCF_900497805.2 of Vombatus ursinus. NCBI lineage: Eukaryota > Metazoa > Chordata > Mammalia > Diprotodontia > Vombatidae > Vombatus > Vombatus ursinus. The sequence goes on from NW_020954603.1 coordinate 1,606,004, forward strand.
ACACATGGAAAGGTATGGTATTGATGAAAATGAGAATAAGATATTAGAAGGGAGAATGCAGGAAAACAAAGAGCAGAATCAACAGGGTAGAAATTAGTGGTAAATTGTGTCAAAGCAGTGAGCTCTCATTGAGAAGTGGAGAGAGAGTTCATGGAACACAGCGAGTACTCCCACCACCAGGTCCAGGAAAACTCCATCCTTGAAGGATGTCATTGCTGAGTCCTGGTCAGTGATCACCAAAAGACCCTGGAGAACTTAAGGGGTGCTACAGACCTAGAAATGAGTAAAAACTATGATTTTTTTTAAAGGGGAGAAGGTGGAGCCTGTAAAATGTAAACTGATGAGGACTTGACTTTGATTCCATACAAAGTTGTAGAGTGGGTATATTATTAAAGAGTTGGCTTGTGAACATTTAGAAAAGGAAGCTGTGATCACCCAGAATCAGCCTGGCCTCAGCAGAAGCACATTAATTTCCTTTTCTTTCCTGGTCCCTTGACTGGCCAATCAGGAAAATGCTGCAGATTTTTTTTTTTTTTACTTAGATTTTAGCAAAGTATTTTACAAAATATCATCTAATCTCCTTGTTGATGAGGTAGAGAACTCTAGGGGATAAGTGGCATTTGCCAGTTAGAAACTGATTAAATGATTGGAACAAATACCTAATCAGGAATTTAGCTCACCTGGAAGGAGGTCTCTAGTGGAGAGCTCCATTGATCTGAGCCTGGCCCTCTGCTGTTAAATATTTGTATCAGTGATTTGGACAAAGACATAGACAGAATAATTGTCAACTTTACAGGTGGCATAAATTTTTGAATTACAGCTAATACTATGGATTATATAATCTAAGAAGGTCTTGACAGGTTAGAAAAATACTGATGCCCAGACTGGCCCGGATCTAAGATTGTAAATATTAGCAGGTACAAATGCAGAGTTCCACGCCTGAGTTCCAAATATCAACCTACCTGTGTGGTCATGGGCAATTTTGCAGGCCCTCAGAAAGTTACGCCCATGGGGTGTGAGCCAATAGAGGAAGTCATTATGGTAGTAGAAGGTCTGGATTCGTTCTTGCATCATCAGGGCAAGGTTGGTACTAGCCAGGTAATAGTCGGTGCCACTGAAAGTGCCAGGGAGGAGAGGAAGTGAAATGGGGACAGAGAGTTGTGGGGAAACCTGATAATGGCCATTTTGTCCCCTCCCCCTGGGACCAGCTCCTCATAAGGGCCCAGGACAGTACTAGAGACCTAGCTCAGAGTCTCACCTCTCCCAGAATCTCTGCCCTGACCACTCCAGTTCTCACTGACATCTGTCTGCAGTAGGTCTGTGCCTACGTGAATTTATGTGTGTATCCCACAGGTTCCTGAGGGTCAGGGTAGGGACAGCTTCCCCAGAATATACTCTGACCTCTGTGTTTGGCCTTTGTGTGTCTTCCCAAAGATGCATTTCATCAGGCTGTCCAGAGCCATGAAGCCCATATCATTGAAGATCTCCACGCATGTATTCACACAAACCTTCTCCTTCCACTTTTCCTGTGGAGATGGGAGATCAGGGCCCTTTCTTTAGCCCCAGACCACACGCCTACAATGAGGTGGTATCTTTGGCAGTTTCCCTCTTTCTTGACCCTCCCCAAGTCACCAATGTCTTTCCCCCTGTTTTCTCCAGGAGTGTGATCTACTCACTCACCCCCTCCGCACTGACCTGACTTGAGCCCCATCCTCAGAAGCTCTGGGCTAGATGTAAAAGGTTTTGGGGGAGGCTAATCCAGTGAGGATTAATGGCTAAGAACATTGGAGGCCCTCCTGGATGCCCTAGGACAAGAAGGGTAAGGGAGAGGGATTGGCTTTGTTGTTTAGGGAATGCATCTATATTTCCTTCAGTGTAGGGAACTACCAGGTGTGGAAACTCCCTCTCCCAATGCAGGTGAGCACCTTCTCTGCAGCTTACAATGTTAGGGAGCAGGCTAGAGTGCTAAGTTAAGTTAATGAAGTTAACATTACAGCCACAATGTTTCATAGACATGACCTGAACTCGGGTCTCACTGACTTTGATGCCAGCTCTGTCAAAACTATCTACCCCATACTAACCATGTTCCAATGGTGCAATTTTAGACACTGAGATAGCAGCTGGGAAAGACACAAGAATCACATGCCATAAAGCTGGAAGGGGCCTGAGAGACCATGTGGCCCAAATCCTTTCTTCCCCAGATAAAGAAACTGAGGCTCAGAGAGAAAGCTGGTAGTGTAGGTAATGAACAGCAGGTTCAGGCAATGCACCCACATTGTCTTATGTCAGATTCAATCATTGTTCTTTCCATAGCAGCAAGCTGTTTGGGAGATGACAGTGAAGCTCTTTGGCCCAGTGGGCAGGGAGCTAGTCTTTAGAGCCAAGCTTCTGACACCCACCAGCTGTGTGACCCTGGGCAAGTCACTTAATCTCTCAGTGCTCTGTGCAAAAGACTCTAACTTTCAGAGGAGGTACTGATCTGGATTGGTAAAGAAGTCTTCCTATACCAATCAAATCCCAGATCCAATCCTTTTTCCTATCCCTGCTGCCAGTCAGCTGTCCCTTAGCTATAGAAATGAGAGGGCAGTCATGGCTTGGGGCACCAGAACAGAGTCCATCCCTTCCCCCTCACCTAGGGGATGCTAAACCAGGAGTATGACTGCAGTTCAAGGTTGCATCCCTACAATGAAAGTTTTGGATCTCCCAGGAGGAAGAGGAGAGATACAAGGAGAAGGTGCGGGCCAGGATGAGGAAGGAGGCTACTTCTCCCTAATGATCTAGGCAGAAGGGCCTCATTAGGGTTTTTGCCAAAGCCCATTCTGGGGAGATGAAGGTGCATCCAGGGCAGGGACAGTGGAGAGGATCTCTTACCAGCATTGCATGGGTGGATTCTGCAAACAGGCTCACATAAGACTTCAGCACCTCATTGTGGAAGGCAGGCGTGAGCAATTTGCGGTGTTGGAACCACTTGGGCCCATCCAGGACCAGCAGCCCCTTCCCTGTAGTGGGGGTGAAGGTGGGTAGATGTATAATTAGGTAGAGTGGAAGCTCTTCTTAGCCCCCCTTCTCTTCCTCCTCTTCCCCCTTGCCAGACCTGGGCCGAGACCCCCAGGACCTGACTCCCTGGCACTCTCTGAGAGCACATGGTGACCCCTTAGCAACTCCCAAGCAATGTAACCAAAGTGGAGTGCTGAAGAATGGCCATGGAACCAGGTTTCATGGAGGTGACACTGAGGATGAGATTCAGAGGGGACTGAGAGCCTGGCTATGTGATGGGTAGGGAGTGGCTATGGTGAGAGCCCCCTTGCTCTCAACCTTGCATCCTCCCAACCATCTTTCAGCCCACAGATGATGTGTAGGTATGGGTGTATGTATGTTTGTCTGTGGGGGGGCGGGGACATACTTACCAATCCAAGGTAAGAAGAAACTGTATATATCCCAGGCCTTAGGGTCTTCAAGGAAAAGAAAGATGTAAGATTAGGCAAGTTTTCCTGTCCCTGGAGTTGCCAGAACAGGCAATGGGGAGAATCTTCCCACCCCTTCTCAAAACCTAGTAGTTTAGGGGCTCAAGGATTCTAAGCTCAAAAGAAAGACTTATAGAACAGGGCCCCTTCTTGCCCTCTCAAGTTCTTCCTCACAGACCTCCTCCCCTTTTCCTCCACTCCCTACCACACTCTCAGATCACCAATTTTCATTCTCTTGTATATAAGGTTCTCTATTGCTTAGGACACAATACCCTTCCCCATCCCATCCCCATACCCATTCCCACTCAATCCCCATTTTCCCCACTCAGACAGTAACCAATAGGAGGCTGAGATCAGTAGCTCCCTCACCTCCTCGGCTATACACAGCCTTGGCATAGTCAGGGTCGTAGATGTTCAGAAAACCAACAAATCTCCCAAACCACAGAGGGTGGGCAGAGGGATAAGTATTGGCCCAGGATATCATCTTGTCCAGGCCTCCTCCCTCTTCGATCTGATTGGTGGGGAGAAGAATGGGAGAAAAGTTAATGGTGATAGTCATGGTGGGGTTGCAGAGAAGGAAAGATGGGGATTCCATTGACCTTGGAAGCTTCCCCATCCATATAATGTCAGAATGTCAGTCCTTTCAGCTTCTACTTGAGATTAGGTAATCATGATGGTAAATAAAGGAGGACGGATGGAAGAAGAGATGAGGAAGGGGAGAGAGGTGAGTAAGAAATGGTAGAAGAAATAGAGGAGAGGTTGGAGGAAGAGTCAAGGGGAGAAAAGTTGTAAGGAAAAAAGAGGTGAGAGAAAAATAAAAGGAGAGGAGATGAGGAAAGAGAGAGAGGAGAGATGAGGGAAGAGTGAGGGGAAGGAATATTGGGCAGAGGAATAGTTAAGATAAAAATCAAAGGGGAAGATGTGGGAAGATCTGAGGAAGAAAGGAAAGGGGAGAAGAGGGAAGAGACAGGTAAGAGAGAAATGAAATTAGGTAGGAGAGCATCTTCTTGTCCTCATCTTATTCCAGAGGAATAAAACTTTCATAGACATTGTTCTGGGACCTGATACTCCTTGAATTCTAGGGCTAAGTGGAGAGGGAAGCTGGGATGGTTTGCTTTTGAGAGAGAGCAAAATTCCAGGCAGAGGGCTGAGGTAAGAAGTAGGGTGGGATAGGGTGGGTTCGGGAACAACAGACTCTTAAGGCAGGCTATACTCAAGATTTAGTTCAAAGACAGGCTTGTGACAGGACCAGTTTGTGGGAGGGGGGATTGAGAAGTCAGGGGTACAATTAGTTGATAATAGGGTTGGAAACTGAAGTCAGGGAAGAAGGGCTGAGGTAGGATCTCGAAACAACATCTCTGAAAGCCCTCATTGTGTCTGATGGTAGTTGATGGCTGCTAGGGTAAGTGTCAGAATTTGAATCCAGTGCCTCCTGATGCCAGCTCTGGTGCCTTATCCACTAGGCTATAGAGAAGGAGATGGGTCTCTAGCTGGTCCTTGAGACTGATGATACTGGAAGAGATGAGGAGGACAAAAAAGGCCCTCCAGGCAAGAGAACCGAGTAAAGGTACGACGGCAGGAATGAACTGGATATGGAGATAGGCAGCAAGACATCTGGCATGGTGGGAACAGAGAATGAGTGGAGACAGCAGTGGTGCACATGTTGGGAGTGGAAAGTTGTGAAGGGCCTTAAATGCCAAACTAAGGCTCTTTTACTTCCCATAGCCCTGGAGTGGGAAGGAATGATGGGAAAGCAGATATGACAATCAATGATTAAGCAGAGCTTTGACTGAAAGTCCAAGGAAGCCACTTACGGTTAAGATACTAGGATTAGGAGCTACTAGAGAGGGGTCCTAAGAAGGGTGGCAGTCAGAAGTTAGCAAACTGAGCAATTAGAGTAGATGCCAATGAGGCCAAAATTCTTTATGCCATCCTCTCCAGGCCAGTGAGCTTTGCTCTATTTCACAGGCCATAGATTGAGCCCCAACCCTGGCCTTAACCCGGGGCTATGCACATAACCACTGGAATCTCCATTCCTCCATTTGTGAAATATAGATACTGGTAGTTGGTAATGCCAGGCTTTTGTGAGGGTAAAATGAGATTAATCAAGTCAAGTGCCCAGTATTTGGAAAGTACTATATTGAAGCAAGGTTTCATTCCTGCTGCTGTTGCTGCTGTCATTTTTAGAGCTGTCCAGCAATGGTATCTCTTGTTCCAGGAGGTCCTGAATTCCTTGCCACTGAGCACTTAAAGGTTGGAAGATTTTTAGAGGACCCTGGCATGGGCAGTATCTGGACCTAAATGCCTTCTGTCTCCTGGACTCTCTTTTTATGCTGCCCAGAACAACAATGTGGGTTGCCACCAGGAGCTAGGGCATCCAGGGATGATCAGAGGAGGAAGAGTTGATTGGGAGCAGATGAGGACTCTGTTGAAAGTGCCAGGGGGCTTACTTGTTGACCTCACCTAACCATCTGAGAGGTCTGCTCTCCTCTCAGGGCCTAGGGTAGTGGAGGCATAATGGAACACATCCAGGGCTTTCAAATCTTGAACCTATGAGTCATTTATTTGTGATTATTTCACATGGGTACAGATAATCTTGTAATGAAAAAACCTAAAAAGACATGCCAAGGATTATGAAGTCTTGGGGCATAAAAATTCAGACCCCAGGAGGTGTGGATGGAGTTTTCATCACTATTGTTAAAGAGAAGCAAATTGGGAGAGAGAACCAGCATACCAAGGAAGTGGAGCCTAGGGATGGTTTGCAGATTTTTGGACCACAGAGGAAGTGTACCTGACAAGGACCAAGAAAGGATTTGCCTGGACTCTGTAATGTGATCTAAACAAAAAAGAGAGGAAGTGGACAAAAAGCACCCTTATTTATCTGCCAAACCTGATTCCATAGAGAGCAAGAGGCCCAACAGAGGAGATTAGGGAAAAGGAAGCCAAAGAAGTCAGAGAACTCTGTTCCAAGAAAAGAGCCATCACCAAAACCCATGGTCTTCTCCAGCTCTATAAGAAATGCACCAAGTAGGAGTAATCAACTGAGTGAAGTGGCGATGCAAGAAGGTCCATTTGGCTTCTCAGTTACCACTGAGATGTGGTGGGATGGGACATCCAATGGCAATATGGACACACACACATACTGTTGTTTGTTGTTGTTCAATCACTTTAGTCACGTCTGACTCTTTTCAACCTGATTTGGGGTTTTCTTGGCAAAGATACTGGAGTGGTTTGCCATTTCCTTCTCCAGCTTACTTTACAGATGAAGAAACTGACTTAAGTGACTTGCCCAAGGTCACACACCTATTAAGTGTCTGAGGCCAGATTTGAATCCTGGAAGAAGAGTCTTCCTGAATCCTATATGTTGTGCCACCTAGCTGTCCTATGTATATATTAACTTCATTCAACAGAAAGCATAATAGATTAAAAACAAAAACAAAAGAAGTGGGTAGCATTGTGTATTACAATTTTACTCATGTGAGGTAATTCAGGAATCCAAGGGAGGAAATGTGGTGGAGAATATTTGGGCAAGGGTTAAAGGAGGGATGAACAGGAGAAAAATGTTGTTAAAGAGCTCTACTTTAGACCACATGGGCCAAAGGTGGAAGAGAAAACCAGACAATTTGAGAGCCAATCCTGGCACTGAACAGTGATAGAATAGTGATGGAGAATTCCAGCTCTCTGGTCATCTGCTGGCACTCTCCCTTCCTCTGCCAGAAACAAAGTAGATGATCATTTGGGGACTTAGATTGATAATAATCTTATTCCTTAGAAGCTATAGGAAGTGAGTCCCCAATGAACAATAGGAGTAGTTCACAGAACAGGAAGTGCCATCATTACTGGTCACTTTGGTGCCAGCCTTGGTCCTATCACTTCCTGGCACCCTCACTGTGCAGTGATCTACTATTCCTCAGCTCAGTTCAGGGACTGCCTCTGTGGAGCCTTCCCTGATCTCTGCCCCAGCTAAAAAATAACATCCCTCCAGCGATTTCCTGAGAACATTAGTGCTTGATCTCCTGAAAATAGCGCATCCAGGCACATTTGTTATTCCATCTCAACTGGTTCCTCATGGCTGCATGCCAGTCTTTTCATTCTTTCCCATCAATCAATCAATAAAAATTTATTAAGCACCTATTATATGCTGGAAAAAGTCTTATTTTTATAAAATCCTCACAGTGGCTGGTCTAAACCTCTATTTAAGGCACCTACAAGGGCCCCTTTCTTCCCCCTAGCAGAGGATCTTACTTTCTACTGTACAAACAGAATACTTTTCTAACCAAACTACTCAAGAATAGTACAAGGATTATTACCCCTATTTTTAAAGTAAAGAAACTGAGGACTGGAGAGGATAAATAGTTGTCCCATTGTTGTGGTCCTGGGAATTGGTGCCAGTGTTGGACCTAGGAATGTTATTCTAGGATATTAATAATCTGTGGGATTCTGAGGTCTTCTGACCAAGAGCTCTTTCTGGCATTCTTTCCTGCCAAACTGCAGTTCTCAGACCCAAGTTTGGAAAGAATAAAAAGAAAGGACAATCACCATAACAACCTATTATTATCAAGAACAGGAAGAAAGGGAGCTGTCCTTTGGAACTGTCCTTTTCCCAGGCTGTTAGGCTGCCGTAGGGAGAACTAATTTAGCTTTAGGATAAGATGTTTTAAGAAAGGAGAGAGGAGGGGTAAGATATGGAGGGTGGAAACACTGTTCCCCTGGTACCTAAGCTTTTTTCTTGTCTTAGACTTCTTTTGTCTGGCTTTGTGTTTGCTAAAACATTGTTTTAAGTCCTTAAGTGACTCTCTTATGTTTGATCAAAGTAGGCACAAGGTAGGAGAGGCTCTCCCAGGGTCTCAAAGAGGCCAGGGTGAAGGCAACTGGTGTTAGCTTTGGTATAAGGTTGCCATGGCCTCTGGATTGAGAGGACAAAGGCCTCAAGGCTAAAAGTTCACCAGGTTAGAGAAAGGCTGGGGTTGGAGTGTGGTGGACACCTTGTGTGGGAGTAAGGGAGCTTTGGAGGCACAAGGCTTCACAGGTCCTATCTGTGGGCTCAGTGTGGAATTAGGGGCAGGGCATGGTCTAGGAGCCAGATGGAACCTCAATGTCTAGCAAAGATCACAGTGTCAGGTACATACACAGTATCTCTGTGTCCTCTAAAGATATATACACATATGTATCTATGTTTATACATAAAATTACATGCAAAATAGCTATAATTTACATAATCCTTTCAAGTTTACAAAGTAATATAGATGTTAATTCATTTGATCCTCATAACAATCTTGAGACAGGTTATATTATTATCCCCATTTTACAAATGAGGAAACTGAGGCATATTGAGGCTGAGTGAAATGCCAAGGGTCATATGGCTAGGATATGGCTAAAGCTAGATTTGAACTTCGGTCTTCCTGACTCTAGGCTCAGTGCTCTATCCATTGTACCATCTATGTATGTAAAAGTTTACAAAGTACTTTTTAAAAACTCCATTTTTACCTCTTACACTTACACATTTAGAAAAAGAGAGAGAAGAGATGGGAAGGCGGAGAGACAAATAAACAGACAGGGTATCCCTATTTCACCCAGACTAGAAATACAGCAGCCACCCATGATCAGAGCCTGCCTGCTGATCAGCACCAAAGCCTTGACCTACTCTATTTCTGACCTGGGTCAGTTCCCTTCCTTAGGTAACCAAGGACTCCCTTCTCCCAGGGGGTCACCATATTGATGTCACACAATGATTTAGCTTAACTGAAGTTCCAAGCTCAAGTGAGCCACTGGCCTCAGCCTCCCCAGTAGCAGGGACTATGGGCATTCACCACCATACCCTGACTTTTCCTGTAAGTTTAAAAAATGTTTTGTCCCTACCTTTTTTCACATCTGACACTATTCCCCAGTAGAAGTCTTCCTTGTAGCAAACATGTACAGTTTAGCAAAACCAATCAACACACTGGTCATGCATAAGAATGCCTCTTTCTCCCCATTCTCCATCTCTAGCCCATTTTCTCTGTCAAGAGTTGGGAAAGATTTTTTTTTTTTTTACAAAGGTGGGATCAATACTGCTCAGGGCTTTTAGAACACAATTTTCTTCAAGTCTGGCTTATTACTGGAGGTTCCCGGGTCCCTGTCAACTCTGCGATTTTGTAATCTGTTATATGTTAATCACAAATGATCTCTTAATTATTTGCCAAACCTGATAGTCTTTTTTCAGTCTTCATTCTTCTTGTTCTTCTCCTTCCTCTCTGACTACTCCTCATTTTCCCTTGTTGGAGCATCATCCATGTCCTTTTCTCTAATTGTGCATGTTCCCCAAAGCTTCTCTCTCTCTCTCTCTCTCTCTCTCTCTCTCTCTCTCTCTCTCTCTCTCTCTCCCTCTCTCTCTGTCACCCTTTTTTTCTCTCTCTCCTCCCCACTTCCTTTCTCTATGTCTCCTTCTGTCTCTGTCTCTCTTTCTCTGTCTACCTCTTTTCTTGACTTTTAGGCCCTGTGGCCCTAAGGATCAGGTTTCAGGTTTTAATCTGTTTTCTTTGTCCCTTCCAGTTCTAGGTTGAGGCAGTAGAGTCTCCAGACCTGGGAGCTTGAGCTGTGGTGACTTTGGAGGTAGGATTTCAGGCAAGATGTTACTGCCAGCCCAGCAAGCAGCCCCAAGAAGCAAAAGGACCAGGACTGGACCCTAGAGGAGTTTGGACCTGGACCTTGGTGAGAATGTGCTGCATAGGAATTGAGCTAAATTGTGAACGTAATACCCCTCCCTTTCCAGAGCCAGAGGTGGTATAAAGTAGGGATTATGTCCCCTCCAGGTGTTGGGGAGGGACGTTTATAAGTTTTTCTTGTTATTCATTCTAAGTAAATATTCGTTTTTAAAAGCTACTCTTTCTTTCTAGTGGTTAAATGGTACTGAGGTACAGAGGACCTCCTAAAATGTGGAGAAGCCAAGTTGTGGGAGTTTGAGCTAAAGGCAAAGAGACTGGACAGCCCAGGTCCCCTTAAGGATACCGGAGAACCCTGAGAGAGGGTGCAATATAACATACCTGGCCTTTTGGAGGTGGGGTTTGGGATAGACATTGTTACATGGGAGGAAATTGAACACATCTGACCTTCAGGGACTGTGAAGGGTGGACGGTAGGAAGGAAGCAGGACAGTTAGTTAGGATAACACACCCAACCTCTGCTTGGAGACTCCCAGGAGGGGCAGTTCACCCTCCCTTGAGTCAGCCCCTCCAACGTCGGGTAGCTCAGATTGCGGTTATTTGGCATCGTCCCATCCACCGCAAACCAAGGCTTCTCCTTTCTTTCATCCTCCTTTTTCTCCCAGTAGGGTGAAAACAAAACAAAACAAACAAAAACTTTGGTTATTTTTTGATTTGCTCTGCTTGAACCGGGAGCATTGAGGGAATGTTGTAGGAGTAACTTTTGGGTTTGATGGCAGGAAGAACATACTCATAAATACATCTCTTTCCAGGGGGAATGAGCTGCCTTATGTTTGCCCCCTTCTCTTCTCTGACACTGAAAGCTACATCTTCCACATCTTCCACAATGCACCAGTAGAAGGGGGTTGGGCTTCTTCCTACCAGAATCACAGAACACTAATGTGGTGGGGGGAGGAGATCTCAGAGGCACCTGGTCCAACCTTACCTGAAAAAGGATCCACTCTCCAGCCTGCCTGTGAAGTTATTTAGTCTTTGCTTGAGCCCTCCAGAGAGGAGAAATCCACTACCTCCTGAGTTAGCCAGTCTGTCAGTCAGTCAACAAACATTTGTTAAGGGACCTACTATGTGCTAGACACTGTACTAAGTTCTGGGGATACAAAGAAAGACAATGGACAGTCCCTGCTCTCAAGGAGCTCATAATTGAATGGGAGAGACAACCTGCAAACAAAATACAAACAAGATACAGGCAGGATATATTGGAGATTGTTGTCCATCCTTCATTCTTGAAGAGGACCAATGACAACACCAGGTGATAGCTTGACTTTCCAGTGAACTGGAGTTAAGTGAGGCAGAGTTACACAGAGTCATTAGACTTACTCTCTCTGGCTGATAATAGGCATGCTTATCATGATAAGCGGCATGATAATCAACAGAAGGAAGGCATTAACATTAAGGGCGATCAGAAAGGGCTTCCCGTATAAGGTGGAGTTTTAGCAGAGACTTGAAGGAAGCTGAGACATGGAGATGAGGAGGGAGGGCATTCCAGGCTTGGGGGACAGCCAGAGAAAATGCCCAAAGTCAAGAGGTGGAGTGTGTTATACAAGGAACAGCCAGAAGGCCAGGATTGCTGACTCTGAGAGTTTATAGAGATATAAGGTATTGTTTGGGGAATTTTCAGGCTCCTTGCTAGCTACTGCCCAAATAAACCAGAGCAGTAGACAGACAGACAGGCAAATTGTAGTTTATTTATCCACTTAAAAATGTGGCACATACATCAGTAGGTAATGGTCATGTGTGTCTCACAGCTCTGCAGATGACATGTACACACATATATTTATACATAATATATTAAATGTGCAGCTATGTATGTCTAGATATGTGTATAAATGATAGAAAGAGATATATTCTCCCCTCCTGAGTGACATGAATCAGAGGGAATAACAGAAGGCTTGTTTTTTTTTTTTTAAATATGAGGTAGTTGGGGTTAAGTGACTTGCCCAGAGTCACACAGCTAGTGAGTGTTATGTGTCTGAGGCCAAGTTTGAACTCAGGTCTTCCTGACTCCAGGGCTGGTGTACTATCTACTGCACCACCTAGCTGCCCCAAGGCTGGTGTTTCTTACAAAGCAGTTTGGGATAAGAATACTTAGGAAAAGGTACTTATTAGGATACTTAATGTATCCTTAAGCACAGCCATTTATAACAGACCAAAGAAAAGAGTATCTTCTTTATTAATCAGTTAGTTAAATAGCATTTGTTAAACTACTACCACGTGGTTTATTAGAGAGGATAAAGGGAGGGCTGCTCAGCGGTCCTTTCCATCGGACATCTCTGCCTCTCCTGGATTCCTTCCCTCTTCCCTTGATCAAGGAAAGGTGTTTTTCTCCAGAAGGGTCTTGTGAAAATACAGGAATATCAAGATAGGAGGGAGGGCTATGGGGAGGGCTATTTTCCCTCATCTTCACATGGGACAATTTGTTAGATGGGATCTAAGTCCCCTTGAGAGAGGAGGAGAAGAGGAATAATCCCTAGTCTTGTCCTCTGAGATTCCCCCTAGACCCTTCCAGTGAGTTTGAAGTTACACAGGGAGGGAAGACCAGGACACAGGAAAACCTAGGCCAACCAGGGTCTCAGGAGTCAGATGAGTGTGTATTTTTCAGAGTGAGCCTTAGAAGAATTCAGAGAACTGAGAAATCAGCCTATGGAGGTGAGACTAATGGGAAGTGGGGGTGGCACTTCCTGGAGGCAGTGCAGTGGGAGCTAATTGCTGATTAGAAAAAGACAGAGATTGGGGGGATATTAAGTATTTTGAAAAGAATCTCAGGAAGTTTCAAGTGTGAAGATGGGGAAAGGTGGTGAATTAATCTCAGTTCCAGAGTAATCAGCTTTCCTGCCCAGCTAGGGACCTGCATTTCTAGTTTGGAGAGATTTTACTATGTCTTCCCCCATCTCATTCAGAAGACCTCAGGAAAAGGGAGGGAATCCTTCATTTAGAACTCTTCCCTACTCCAGGATTTTTCTGGAGTTCAGTAAGGGTTTAGAGCAGCTAGCTGGTAAGTTACAAAATCAGGGATGAAGGCTGAATCCTAACTCTAGACAGAGAGTGAGTCTAAATCCTTGTCCCAGGCTGAGCCCTAACTCAGGACAGAGATTGAGCTCCAGCTCTGGTCCTAGGCTGAACCCTAATTCTGGATAGAGGTTGAACCCAAGCTTAGTCCCAGGCCAGGGCTTAACTTTGGACAAAGATTGAACCCTGAGCCTGCTACCAGAGGAGCCCTCACTGTACAACAACTGAACCCTGTGAGGGAGATGCTATAAGAACTAGTCCTATTTTAAAAGTAAGGAAATGGAGGTCAAACAAGGTGAAGTCACGTGTCCCAGGTCCCTCAGTAGGTGTGGAACTTGAAGTCGTGTCTTCCTGACTTGAGGTCCAGCACATCATCACATTGCCAGCCCAAACCAAAGGCATGAAGGGCTAGGAGAACAGCTGCTGACTTTCTAGCTTCTGAGGCTGATAGGGCTGGAGTGAAGCGGGCTCTGGAGAGCTGAGGTGTCATCTCTCAAGTCTGTACTTCCAGCTACCTCTCCAGGCAAGGGACCTCTGATGCCAACACCAGTTGCTTCCCATTACTCCCTGCCCGGTACCCCATAGGACACCCAGGTCAGCTGATAATCCCCGAAGTGAGACCTTCTGTCAGTCAACATGTCATCGGGTGGTCCCGGCTCTGGCTTGGGCTCCACAGTAAGGGAGAAAGGAAAGAAGCGACCTTGGAGCTTCCCCTCAATCTGGAGGAAGAGGCAAAGCTCAGAATGACAGAAGGTCAGAACGGGGAGGGGGGGAACACAAAGGGCTAGTCACTCAATTCCCTCATTTTACAGATAAACCAACTAAGGCCAGCATTGGAAGGATCTTGAGAGGCATCTAGACCAACCTGTACATGATCAAGAATCTTCTTTACAACACATGGACAGATGGCCACCCAGCCTCTGCTTTGCGAAGGGTGAGCCACTACCTCCTGATGCAGCGCATTCTGCTCTGTGCTTTTTCTGACATCGAGTCTCAACTTGCACATCTACTTCCCCCCACTGCTCCTGATTCCACCTTCTGGGACCAAACAGATCAAATCCCATCCCTTCTCTACACAAGGACATACCATTCCAAAGAGCTGAGGCAAGCCATAAGAATGATTCCAAATATGGAAAAATGAATTTGGAAAGTATTAATGTTATTGCGCTGAAGACCTGGGCTCCCATTTGGTGATGGTCCTCCATATCTAGGCCATCTTAGCACACTACTCTTTGGTTCTTCTCCCCTCATCCGTTCCCAATACACTTTCCTTCTCTGGGAATCTTATCTCTGGGAATTATCTATCTCTGGGAATATTAATTAAGCCAACACTGTGATTCCTGGAAAGGATGTTTCAATTAATTGTTCTGTGACTCCAGTCATAATCCCTGTGACTTTCCAGACAAAAATTCCCTTCCATGGACACCACTCTGAGAGAAATTAATGTTAATGTTGTGTCATTTGATTGCTAATAATAAACTGTAATATTCCCTTCTCTGTCAAAAGACTAGCTTGGAAAGAGGTCCCTGCCTGCCTGGAGAATGTCATAGGCATTTTAGCTTTTTTCTAGGTATTCTGCTCAAGGCATCTAGGCAGGACCTCACTTCCAGCCTCAGAAATTTACTAGCTATGTGGCCCTGGGCAAGTCACTTAACCCCGTTTGCCTCTGTTTCCTCATGTGTAAGAAGAGCTGGAGAAGGAAATGGCAAACCACTCCAGTATCTTTGCCAAGAAAACCCCAGACAGGGTCATGAAGAGTTGGACATGATTGAAATGACTTATCAGCAGAAACAAATTGAGTCCTCTGGCTCAGTAATCACAAATAAAAGAGTGATCAGAGTTGGAAGGAAAAATGTTAGGTACAATGGAAAGGGAATTAGATTTTGAGTCAAAGATCTAGGTTTCAAATCCCAGCTCAGCTACTTACCACCCACTGTGACCTTGGGCAAATAACTTACACTTTCTGAGCCTCTTTCCTCATTTGTGAAATGAGGGTGTTGACTTAGTACATAGCCAAGATCCCCTCTGGGTCTAAATCTAAGATCCTTACCAGGGAAGGTTTTCCAGGTGAGGTAGATTTTGACCTCTGCTTTATAGGTGAGAAGATTGTAGGAGGGAGACAAAAAGAAAGACACAGAGAAGGAAGTGGAATGAAGTTGTCTTCAGGGAAGGGAAGATTGGGTTGAAGTATGCCCTTACTTCTCTTGCCTCCCTCTCCTCTATTTCTTCTTTCTCTTCCCTCCTTTTCACCTTCTTCTTTCTCTATATCTTGCTCAGGATCATTCTTTTCCCTTCTTTCTCCCCATACCCTTCCTTTCTTCTCCCTTTCTGCCTCTCCCCCACCCTATTTTGGCTCTCTCTCTTTGATATAACCAAAGAGCCAGTGAGTAGGGAGCCCGTTATGCTCACTGTCTCTACTTCCTTCTTCCTCTGCCTCTTTCTCCCCATCCATCTCCCTCCCCCTTTTCCTCTCTCAGTTTTCCCCTCTCTTTCCTTCTCTCTGCCTGCCTGTAGAACGAGAAACAATGCGTGAAAATGGAAGAGATCAGTTTCTGTTGACTCTTAGGGAAAGCTTCCTAATTACGGAGCTGTCCAAACATGCTGTGGGCAGCTTCATGGAGTTAGTGAGGGTTTCCAGAAGGCTTAACCACTTGCTGGGGTTGTCGGAGAGAAGATTCTCCCCTAAATCAGACAAAATGACCTTTGAACTCCCTTTCCAAATCTAAGATTCAGTGATTCTGCATCAAACTCCCCCTATCTCTCTCCTCATCTTCTCCATCTCCCCTGTGTCTTTCTGCTGTCCTGAACTCATGCTGCATTGCTTCCTTACCTGCCCCAAAGCCAGAAGAGCAGTGGTCTCCTCCCTTCACTAACAACCTCTTTCTTCTTCTTCATCCCCAGACTCTCTTCCTCAAACTCTCCTCTTTCTTCTCTCCCTCTCCCTTTGTGCTCACCTGGCTAGGGGCCCAACCGTACCTCTTTAGCATGCCCGAAGAACCAATGGATAGGTGGCCCAGGGAAGCTGTCCAGAGCTCGGAGCAGTTTCTGCCTCCTGGCCAGCAGCCGGGTCAGCTGGAGAAGACCCAGGGCCAGGACCAGAGCAGTTGACCACAACCACAGCCTGTGGAGGCTCACAGGGAGCCATGAGGATAGCCACGAGAACACCATGGATGGTGTGGGGAGTTCTGCTTTGATCACTAACAGTACCACTGCCTGAGCAGCCTCTCTCCCTTATACACCAGGTTTGGGAACTGGGCCAACCCCCGCCCAAGCCACACTCCAAGGAGACAGGTTAAACACAAGCTGGATACCCAACAAAGGAAGGAACACCCATGGGGTGGGGAGGGACCAGATTGGAGATAATTTCATTCTGTTGCCTCTAAGAATTTTCTAGAACTCAGGACCAGAAGGGAGAGCAAGCAACGTCTCAAAGATACCATTTGATTTCCATTCATATACTTCAACATATAAACAGGTATACATATATGTAAATGTGATAATACATATACAATACATACATATGCGTGTGCACAAATACAAAGGCATGCACATAAATGTGTATATTTCTAATATCTCTCCCATAAATAACTTTAAATTTTACCTGATAAATAAGAACTTTGCAAATCTTAAGACACTACATACATGATAGTTACTACTATTATTAACTTATACTTTGGAGGTCCATGTTCAAAGAGTGAGGGCTCTGGCGAATGGATTACCTGTGTGTTTATAACAGTGGGGGGCACTCATTGGGGCAATGCTGGGTCCCAGGCAGAGATATCAAGGACAACAGAAAGGGGTAAAGGTTGGGGGAAGAGTGACAGTATTGGGGAGTCTAATATCTATGATTGAGAATCCCTGGATGCTTTGCTCTTTCCCTCCAACCTGGCTTTCTGGGTTGACTAGATCTGAAGGAGAGTATTAGCCCTGGATAAGAAGTAGGTAGGCTCCTTTGAATGGGAAACTGAGGCACAGAGCAAGCAGATGAGAAGGTTCTAGTTCCCGAACTTATTCACCCAAATGAACATTCTTGCCTTTTTTTTTCTCCTTCATCCCCCACATACAGTAAGTTGACAAAAGGTTGATTCTATCCCAATGTCCCTCACAACCAACTCCTTCTCTCCCCTCATGCAATGTATTCTAGGTCCTTATCACCTAACTTTTAGACTATGACAATAGCCTCCTACTTGGCTTCCCTACCTCTCCCAATGCATACTCCACGCAGCTGCCAAAGAGATATTTCCAAGGTACAGGGTTGTTCAAGAGGCTTTCTATGCTAGAAAAAATACCAAATTGGCAGACTGGCATTAAGATCCTACTGAGGCTGGATCCTATCTACCACCTCTTTTGGATTAGTGCAGGCAAGCAGCTTTCATAGCTTTTCCCCAAGTTTGTCATGCTACCTCCCTTGTAGAAGCTGGTTCTGATGTCCAGAATTTGTCATCTTTTTATCTCTGTTTTTTTATTGTCCATAGATTCGTTCAAGGTTCAGCTCAGGGGCTACCTCCTATTTCCATGGGACCTAGTTCTGAGCAATAACTTCCTTAACTTTTTCTGTTTGTCTGCTAGGACCCAGATCCATTTAGGACTCCGATCTCTGATTCTCTCCTGGCCAGTGTATTATGTTGGGGGGTGGGGAATGAGGGAAGTTCCAAATAGCTGTAAGGGAACTCAGAAGTGCGTAATCTAGCCAATATCTAGCCAATTGCTACCCACAACACTAGGCTGAGTTTGGATTTAATTCCAAAAGTGGTAGGAAAATGCAGATGGTTCGGCCATCGATGAGCTTTTGAACAGGAGGGGCTGGTGCTCTCTCAGAATAGAGTAGCATAGAGGCATAGAGTAGCACCAAAGTAACTTGAAGACTCTGTGTTTGCTGAAATAAAGACAACACTGAGTATTAGATCTAGAGATCAGAACACTCAGGTCCAGATCTGGCTCTGACCCCACCTATCCATGTGACTCTGAGTAAGTCTCTTAAGGTCTCTAAGTAGCATAATACATAAAATGCTAATACATAAAATAGATACATTCATATTAGTGCTATCTTTTCCAAGAGGGGAGTAAACCAGAGGGAGAAGACATGATTTCAATCCTGGCAACAGCATCACCCTCATCCAAACTCTGCTGATCACTAGCTACCTATATGACCTGAGGAAATTCACTTTCTCTGCCTGGGTTTCAGTTTCCCTGTTTGTAAAATTAAGGGCTGGACCAGATAGCCACTGTATCTCAGAACACTGACATTCTCTTCTCTGAGTCCTAAAGGCGTTCCTAAATAATAGTCTATTGTATAGTGATTGTTGACTAGATGCTTAAGTAATCAATATCTATATCTTCTGGACAGTTAGGTGGCACAGTGAATAGAGTGCTAGGTCTGGAGTCAGGAAGACTCATCTTCCTGAGTTCAAATCTGGCCTCAGACACTTACTAGCTGTGTGATCTTGGGCAAGTCACTTAACCCTGTTTGCCTCAATTTCCTCATCTGTAAAATGAGCTAGAGAAGGAAATGGCAAACCAATATCTTTCCAGTATCTTTGCCAAGAAAACCCCAAATGGGGTCACAAAGAGTCAGACACAACTTAAATGACTGAACAACAACAACAACATCTATGTCTTCCATTGACATCTTCCCCTAATGCCTAGCAACATCATATAGGTGACTGTGGGCTCCCAAAGGTAGTGTTAGAACCATTGAGGCTCTATTAGTACTTACCAAGCTGGACAGGCTTCACTGATGGGTTGTAAACTGTCATCTGGTCACCAACCTGGCTACATTTGGAGAAATTCATCTTTGAGTGGGCAAGCCTCAATGACCATTGGCTTCGTCAAGATCTGCTGGATCTTGTGGAGGGGTCAAGATCTGCTCTTGTGAAAGAAGGGTACTGTTGGTGATAGTTGTAATAATCTTCCCATTCCACCCCGCCTAAAGTAAACAACAAAATATTGCAACTGTAAAAATTTTTGTCCAGTGGGAACATCTCTACTGACTCAGCCAATTAATCAGAAACATCAAACTACTGTACAATTTATCTTGTCTTATGAATTGTTTACGAAATAGTACATTTCTACATGGGCCTTCAAGTATTTGGCAGCTTAGAGGCAAGAGTAGCTCCAGCCAAATCTCTGAGATTAAATTGCTGACGGAGAGGGTAAGAATAGCTTCTGTCTTTCTCCCTTCCACACCTGTGAACTTCAGAAGGTCAGAGTATTTGGGCTTCTCTTTGGAGTCCTAGCAGTATCTCTGAAACAGCAGCAATGTCTTTTTTGTGAGTAAGGACAAACTAGATACCCTAAGAAAGAACAGCTTCCAGGCTGTAGAAGGAGCCCAGAGAAGGGGAGAAAAGAATTAGGTTTTAAGTTACTCCCTTTGCCAAATATTCTAAGCCTTGCTTGGATTCTGTAAGTGCTTATGGGAGAGCATGCTCTGTTTGGGGAGATGTTTTGTACCAACTCTCCTTACTATACCACCTTAGTAAATGCCAATTTCTTAAAGTTAATTGAGTCTTGCTGGTTAATTGACATAAATTGATAGTTATTGGGAGAAATGGCCACTGGTAAGAACTCATGAGCTGTAGTACTAGAATCTTCTCCCCAGGATCTTCAGGCACCCCCAAAGCCTGAGAAGAAATGTAGTAATTCTCACCTGGGGACACTAACTGCCAGGGGGAGAAGGAGGAGAGTGGGAGAATGGCTCGAGAGCACCTGTTACATGGAGAATTTGCATCAAAGAAGAATAAAGTAAACAAAAGAATTTCTTTCCCAATTTTCAGCCACAATCCTCCTTGATCCCTGGCAGTGGAACATGGAATCCTGGTGTCTGTTGTCCTTATTGTCAAGTCCCTGACTGGCATCAGCTCATTCCATTCCCAGATCAACTCCACCTCTTCACCAGCAATCCAGCACCATACCGTGACCTTCTTCCATACTGCCATCTCACTTCCACTTCCCTTTTAGTTACTATTGTTTGATGTCTTTGATTTGTTGACTGAGCCAATAGAGTTGTTCCCACTTGATGAAAGTGTCTGCAGTCACAATATTTTTTAAAATTTACTTTAGCTGGGGCAAGGGGATTGGATTACACTTATCACCTACATGTTTCACTGCCTGGTGTCAGATATCAAGGTTGATTTTTGCTCCAATATTTTCATTTCTGTCTTGGTGTTCCCACAATTCAAACTCTATTTGCTGTTTCTACAAATCCTTGAGGTTTTAAAGTTAAACATGTCTTGTGTATCAGGAGACCCATGAGGGGCTGTGGACAAGTACTTTTCTTAGGGACTGTGGAAGAGTGGAGATGAGCCATAACTCCCACTAAGCCAGAGGAAGTAGGAGGTGAAGATACGAGGGCTAGGGCAAGGCTGAAATGGTTAAGGGAACTACTTGGATCAGACACAGTGGGGAGAATCACATAAAGCATGGGTCTTTTGAGTCAGTAGGCACCAAGTTGAGAGGCATGTTAAACGGAAATAAGTTCATTAAACCAGGTATGGAGCCAGTCAAGCATGACTAGATCAGGGGAATTTTTACCTTAAGTCCTTAACCTCTGAAACACCTTAGGTTTTCGTTTTTGCTTGGTAACTTACCATACTTCATTTTCAAGTATAGAACATAAGCTCAAGTGAATAGCATAAGCTCTTCAATGTGACAGATGGCAGCCCCTACCACCACATCTTAGCAGGCTCTTGACACATTGCTGCCATCTCATTTTCATCACTTTCTTTGACATCATCATATTTATCCTCAAAACTCTTTCTGCTTAGTGATTTTGTTGGTGATGCTACCTTCTCTACCAATGAAGGTCACAATTCAACTATAATTAATTAGTCAGTAATGGAGAGTGGCTCTGATTTTAGAAGTCTACTGAAAATCACCCCCTTAACCTTCAGGTAAAAAAACCAAGCTGTTTTAAGTGAAAACTGTTCCATAATTTTTATGGCAAGAGGCCATCCTAATTGTTGCCTGGACAAAATTTCTAGGTGAACATTTCTACGGATTTTCTCCATGGTTCCCTGTATCAAAGGTAATCCCTTTGAAGATCAAGGCACATTTCTTCTGGATCTATTTATCAAAGAACACCCAAAATTTCCCCTAACAAATCCTGGTCCCTGAAGGGACAATCTAAATGGAATTCCAAACTCCAATAGTAGGACAAGTAGCCTCAAGTGAGACTAAATAAAACAGGATCAGGTATTCCAAGCAAGTTTGAAGTTCCCAAGAAAAGGGATTATACAATTGGGATTGTATAACTGGCCATCCTAGGCTGATAGGCAAGTCTTATCCTATGGACCTGAAATCCTTAAGGACTCAGATAAGCTCTCTGGTATCATGTCAAAAATAAAGCAAGCAGGAGGCAGCTAGGTGGCATAGTGGATAGAGCACCAGCCCTGGAGTCAGGAGGATCTGAGTTCAAGTCTGACCTCAGACACTTACTGGCTAGCTGTGTGACCCCCATTGCCTCCAAAATAAAAAAAAAATAAAGCAAGCAGCTGTGAGGAGAAAATAGGAACCACAATTATTTTGCAACCTCTTGATGGACTAATTTCCCAATCACTTGGGGGCCTCATAGTAGAAAGTCCTCAACCTTTATTGAAGCAGTGATAAAACATAACAAGATATGTAAGGAGAGTGTAGAGTGGATGATATAATTTATTGTTGTAGGCTTTCTAATTTTTATAGATACATTTAATTCATTAATCTTCTTTATTTCTATTATGTTGATGTATGTTTGTAAGAATGTGGTTTTCCCCCTGAGGACTGCTTTAGCTGCATCCCAGAAATTTTGGGATGTTGTTTTATCATTATAATTTTCTTTTACATGGTTGCTATTTGTTTCTATGATTTGTTCTTTTATCCACTCATTATTTAAAATTTCATTGTTAAGCCTCCATCTAGGTCTGTATCTTTTGTTTGTCGTCCCCAGACTCATTTGTATTGTTATCGCACCATAATTCACAAAAGATGTATTGACTATTTCTGACTTTTTACATTTGTTTACAGTATTTCTGTGCTCTAGCAGATGGTTAGTTTTTGTATAAGTTCCATGTGGTGTAGAGAAATATATGTATTCTTTTGCTGCAGCATTTAAAAGATGCCATAAATCTTTTAACTCTAGTTTCTTTAGAAAATTGTTCAGTTTCTTATTTTCCCCTTTGTTTATCTTTCTGTTAGACTTACATAAAACAGAGAGGAGCTATTGCGTTACTGTCTGTCTTCTTATAGCCCGAATAACATTTCCTTTATAAAATTGGATGCTAAGGCATTTGGATTGTATAAGTTGGTTGCTGTTTATGTTTCCTTTCAGAATAACATTGTTTCCTTGTTTATCCCTTTTTATTTTTTTAATGTTTGTGTTTGATTTGTCAGGTAGCATGATTGCAACTCCTGCTTTTCTGATTCACTTGAAGCATAGTAAAAAATATCTTTCCATTCCCTCAATTTTATTTTGTGTACATGTTTTTAAAATGTGGTCCTTGTAAGCAACAGATTGTAGAGTTTTGTTTTGTTACCCGTTCTGTCACCCTTTTCCATTTTATTAGATTGTTTATTCCATTCACATTTAAAGTTACAAGATTTAACCTGATATTTACCTCCATCTATCACTAATATTAGTTTTTTTAGCTATGATTTTTTCCTCTTCTTTTGTAAACACTGTTATAAAAATATATTCCTATGGTTACTTTACCTTCATCTTTTTTTAAGGTGGCCCTGTTTCTATTGGCACTCTTCTCCTTACTCTTGATCTCCTCCCCTCATTTGTTATCCCTTTCCCTTTGGGGTTTTGCTTATTAGTTCCTTTTCATCTCCTGATTTTACCTAGTTATAATTCTTCCCACCTTTGTATTCTCTCAATTAGTCGAGTGGATTCCCTCTTTCTCTTCTGCTCTTCAATTAATTCTGTTTATAAGGTTTTTTTTCCCTAAGATTTCATTTTTGCACCCTTTTCCAAAAAGGATTTCTCTCACTCTATTCATTATCCATTTTCTCTTTCTGTCCATTCTAGCCCCTCATTCTCTGATTCATGACTGCTAGAATTATCTAGTGTCTCTCTTTTCTCTGCATTTCTCATGTAATCAAGGCTTCCAAGGTGTCCATTATAGGATCTCTCTTCTAAGTGATTTCTGCCACTGCCTTGTAGAACTTAATTTCCTTGTAGGTAGGGTATTACCAATTTCTGTTCATAATGTCTCAGGCCTACTTCTTCACAGTTACCTCCATCAAACTTCCACCTTCACCTCTGTCAACTTTTGTATATTCAGAAAGAAGTTTCTTACTGCTCTCTCTGATGTTACTCTGTTGTTGCTACTGACCTTGGCTGCTTCATTTGATCACTCCAAAGAGCAAGGGACAATCCAGGAGAAAATTACATGTTCCATGTTATCAGAGAGAAAGATTCCTAGGCAGCATGGAGGAAATCATTAGTAAAGGAACGCAGGAAGGAAATTGGCCAACTAGTGGAAGTAGATCAGTGACAAGAGGCAATAATGAGGCAGAGCATGAAGAGAAGAGAAAATGGGGTGCGGCATTGAACCATAGGAATCAAAGAATCACAGACTATCAAATTTGTAAGGGGTCTCAGAGGGCACGTAATCTAACTCATACCTGAACAAGTATGCAATATATGGAGTGTTCAGGGAGGACTAGCACCTTTGGTATGAGGACTTGTTGAGCCCTTTTCAGGGCTGCTCATCCACTTTTGGTGTTTTCTTGGCACTCAGTTCTCACCTATGGCTCTAAGAAGTTGTAGCGTGTTCAGCTGCCACACCTCAATAAAACTGTCTTGACAGACAGGCTAATCCAGGTTAGCTATTTGTTCAGCTATTTGTAAAGCCTCATCAAATAACTATTTTGCTTTCTTGCTCTTCTTTTTCTTTGGAATGTTTCTCATTGCTGCCTCCTGTACAAGATTGCAAACCTCTGCCCATAATTCTTCAGGCACTCTATCTACCAGATCTAATCCCTCAAATCTATTCATCACTTTCACTTCATATTCATAAGGGATCTTACTTAGGTCATGCCTACATGGTCTGATGGTTTTCCCTACTTTCTTCAATGCTAGTTTGAATTTTGTAATAAGAAACTCATGATCTGAGCCACAGTCAGCTCCAGGTCTTGTTTTAACTGACTTTGTAGTGCTTTTCCACCTTTGACTGAAAAGTATATAATCAATGTGATCTCTATATTGACCATCTGGTGATGTCCATATGTAAAATCACCTTTTTGGTAGTTGAAAACCAGTGTTTGTTTTGACCACTGAGTTATCTTGACAAAACTCTATTAATCTCTGCTCTACTTCATTTTTGTACACCAAGGCTAAACTTGCTTGTCATTCTAATTATCTTTTGATTCCCTACGTAAGCACTCTAATTCCCTATGATGAATGCGACATCTTTTTTGGGTTTTATTTCTAGAAGATGTTGTAGGTCTTCATAGGACTGATCAGCTTTGGCTTCTTCAGCATCAGTGGTTGGAGCACAGACTTGTGTTACTGTGATGTTCAACAGTTTGCGTTGGATCCGAACAGATATCATTCTGTTATTTTTTATACTATATCCCCAGTACTGCTTTTCTCACCCTTTTATTGACTATGAGGGCTACTCCATTTCTTCGAAGGGATTTTTGCTCGCAATAGTATATGTAGTCATCACCAGAATTAAATTCACCCATTCCTATCCATTTAAGTTCACTGACACCTAAGATATCAATGTTTAACCTTTCCATCTTCTGCTTGACCACATCCAGCTTACTCTGGTTCATAGATTCTACATTCTAGGTTCCTATGCCATAATGGTCTTTACAGCATCAGACTTTCCTTTCCATCAGCAGACACATCTGCAGCTGAGCTTCCTTTCAGCTTTGGCCCAGCTACTTCATTCTTTCTGGAACTTCTTGTATTTGTCGTCTTTCTCTTCCCCATCACTGTGTTGCATACCTTCTTACCTGAGGGGCTCATCTTCCAATGTTACCTCTTTTATCATTTTAATACTGTCCATGTTTTCTTGGCAAAGATATTGGAGTGGTTTGTCATTTCCTTCTATAATGTTAGGAAAGATTGAAGGCAAAAGGAGAAGGGGACAGTAAGACAATGAGATGGATAGTGTCATGGAAACAAGGAACATAAACTGGGACAGACTTTGACAGATAATGGATGATAGAAGAGCCTGAGGTGCTGTATGCCATAGGGTCATGAAGAGGCAGATATGACTGAATGATTGAAAAACAACTACAACAACTGCCTCTTTTGATGCAGCTCAAGTTTGCATTATAATTCCTTATTGTAATATCTCATTGTTTAGTAATAATGAATTTAGTATGATGAATAATGAATAATGAATATACCCAGATATTTTTCTTTTAAATAAAAAACTGTCATCCAAGGATGCCTCCTCCATCTTGCACTTGTTTTTTTTTAAATTTTTATGATTATTTTTATTTATTTTTTTGTTTTCAACATTTACTTCCACAAGATTTTGAGTTCCAAATTTTCACCCCATTTTGCCCCTCCCCCACCCCAAGATGGCATGCATTCTGAATACCCTTTCCCCTAATCTGCCTTCCCTTCTATCTCCCCCCCCTTCTCTTATCCCCTTCCTCTTCAATTTTCCTGTAGGGCAGTTTGGATTTCTGTACCCCATTTCCTGTATTTCTTATTTCCCAGTTGCATATGAAAACACTTTTTTTGTGTTTTTAAAACTTTGGGTTCCAAATTTTCTCCCTTCCTCCCTCCCCACCAACCCTCATTGATAAGGCAAGCAAATAAATATAGGTTATATATGTGCAGTTATGCAAAGCACTTCCATAGTAGACATGCTGTGAAAAACAAACTCTATTTCTGTTAATTTTATCCCACTCCCCCATTTATTCTATTCTTTCTTTTGACTCTGACCCTCCTCAGAAGTATTTGCTTCTGATTACCCCCTTTCCCAATCTGCCCTCCTCTCTATCATCCCCCTACTCTCTTGTCCTCTCCCTACTATTTTCCTGAAGGGTAAGACAGATTTCCATGCCCAATTGAGTGTGTATGTTATTCCCTCCTTAAGTCAAATCCTATGAGAATAAGATTCATTCATTCCCTCTCACCTTCTCCCATTTCCCCTCCACTGTAAGAGCCTTTTCTTTTCTGTTGTTTTTTTTTTGTGTGGGATAATTTACCCCATTCTACCTCTCCCTTTCTCCTTCTCCTAGCATATTCCTCTCTCACCCCTTAATTTTATTCTCCAGATATGACCCCTTCATTTTCAACTCATCCTGTGCCCTCTATCTATCTATCTATCTATCTATCTATCTATCTATCTATCTATCTATCTACACACATATAATTTTTTCCCTCCAACTACCCTAATACCGACAAAGGTCTCATGAGTTACGAATATCATCTTTCCATGCAGGAATGTAAACAGTTCAACCATAATAAGTCTCTTATGATTTTCTCTTTCCTGTTTACCTCTTCATGTTCCACTTGAGTCTTGTATTTGAAAATCAAATTTTCTATTCAGCTCTGGTCTTTTCATCAAGAATGCCTGAAAGCCCTCTATTTCACTGAATGACCATTTTTTCCCCTGCAGAATTATACTCAGTTTTGCTGGGTAGGTGATTCTTGGTTGTAATCCTATCTCCTTTGCCCTCCAGAATATTATATTCCATGCCCTGCGGTCCTTAATGTAGAAGCAGCTAAATCTTATGTTATCCTGATTGTATTTCTACAATACTTGAATTGTTTCTTTCTGGCTGCTTGTAATATTTTCTCCTTGACCTGGGAACTCTGGAATTTGGCTACAATATTTCTAGTAGTTTCCCTTTGGGGATCTCTTTCAGGCAGTGATCGATGGATTCTTTCAATTTCTATTTTGCCCTCTGGTTCTAAAATATCAGGGCAGTTTTCCTGGATAATTTCTTGAAAGATGACATCTAGGCTCTTTTTTTTTGATCATGGCTTTCAGATAGTCCAATAATTTTAAAATTCTCTCTCCTGGATCTATTTTCCAGCTCAATTGTTTTTCCAATGAGATATTTCACATTGTTGTCTAATTTTTCATTCTTTTGGATTTGTTTTACAGTGTCTTGATTTCTCATAAAGTCACTAGCTTCCAATTGCTCTATTCTAATTTTTAAGGAAGTATTTTCTTCAGTAATCTTTTGGACTTCCTTTTCCATTTGGCCAATTTTGTTTTTTAGGGCATTCTTCTCCTCATTGGCTTTTTGGACCTCTTTTGCCATTTGGGTTAGGCTATTTTTTAAGGCGTTATTTTCTTCAGTATTTTTTGGGTCTCCTTCAGCAAGCTGTTGACTTGTTTTTCATGATTTTCTTGCAAAACTCTCAGTTTTTCCTCTACTTCTCTTACTTGCTTCTCAAAATCCCCTTTGAACTCTTCCAAGGCCTGGGACTGATTCATATTCTTCTTGGAGGCTTTGGATGTAGGAGCTTTGACTTTGTTGTCTTCTTCTGGTTGTATGTTTTGATCTTCTTTGTCACCAGAGTAAGATAATATAGTCTGATTATTTTTGTGCTTCTTACTCAGCATCCCAGCCAATTACTTATGTTTTAAACTCTTTGTTAAGATAAAAGTCTGTTTCCAATGTGGAGAATGTACTGTCCTAAGTTTCAGGGCTTTGTACAGCTGTTTTCAGAGATACTTCTAAGGACCTGAAAATTTTCAGTTCTTCCAAGGTGCTATGATAAGAGGCGAGGTGTTTTCTCTCCACCGCCATAAGAAGCTTCACCACACCAGCATTCCTCCTCGTCCCAGGACTGCCCCTCAGAGCTGTGACCCAGATCCAAGCACCAGTAAAGCAAGAGATTCCTGCCTCAGCACTGGCAAAGAGATCTCTGCAATCCCCCTCTGATCAGCCACTCGATTACCCCTCAGTCTGTGGGCCAGAAGCTCAGGAAATAGCTGCAGCCCTGGGGGTGGTTGAACCCTAGGTCCTTCTCTCCCCGCGGTCACAGACTTTTCCCACTGACCTTCCAAGTTGTCTTTGGTGTTCATGGGTTGAGCAGTCTGGAAACTGCCACAGTTTCCCGCCATTCAGTCCTCTGAGGCCTGCTCCAGGGTTGCTGCGGCCTGCACGCCCAAGCTGCACTGCGCTCCTCTCCCTGCCCGACACAATATACCTTTTTGAGCAACCATCCAGGTTATCTTGGACTGGAAATTTGTTTCACATTGTCTTTTTGTGGGTTCTGCTGCTTTAGAATTTGTTTAGAGCCATTTTTTATAGGTATTTGGAGGGGTTTGAGGGAGAGCTCAAACAAGTCACTGCTTTCCCTCCACCATCTTGGCTCCGCCTTCCATTTTGTGCTTGTTGAAACTGATTTTTTGAACCCAGTGTAAGACTGTCCATTTATCCTGATGATATTTCACTTTGGTAAATTGGGCCAAATGCTTTAGCCTATCTAGATCTTTTTGAATATTGATTCTATTGTCCAGGGTGTCATCAATCCCTCTGAACTTTATGTCATGTACAAATCTGAAGAGCATGCTATCTATGCCCTTATTCTAGTCACTGATTAAGTACAAATCCTTGGGGCACTATGCTGGAGACCTCCTTCTAAGCATGTGAGGGAAACATCTCTTCCCCAATTGGTCCTTTTAGAATCAGACCCAGGTTGGACCTCAGAAACACACTCTAATTCTGTGAACTACCCTAAAACCAACTCACACTGGGGCCCCTGGCCTCTTAGCTCAACATCTCCAGGTTTATCTCTGGCTTGCTCTTACTTCACATAAGGACACACCAGCAAGCAGAGACTTACAAGGGAGCTCCGTTGTCCCAAGGACATGAAAGACCAGATTATCTTCTTTTGCGTCAATGTCCAGGATATTGGTGCAGAAGGAAGCATAAAGATTCCCCTTACAGGGGGAAGGGAATTTATCCACTGAGTGGTGTAGGTCCTTTCCAGGTAAATCAGATCAATTCAATCCAATCCCAATCAGTGAACCTTTACTAAGCATTGACTATGAATGCAGTGCTGGGCTGATCACTGGCGGCAGGAAGCCAAAACAGACCCCACATCCATAGGAATCCAATACTCTATTGGAGGGCTACAACTTGATGTGCATCTACAAACAAATACAATGTAGTTTGAGAAGGAAGAGGGCATTGACAACTTCGGATAAGACAGAAGGCTTCCTCTAAGAGGTGATCTCTGCACTGACCCATGAGGGAAGATAAAGGTCCTGGAAAAGGAGACAAGAAAGGAGTGCAAGAGGAAGGAAGGAAAAAAACATATGAATGATTAAAAAAAAACATTTATCGAGTGACAAGCACTGTGCAACGTGCTGAGGGTAGACAAAATAAAAACAAAGACAATCTCTACCTTCAAGGAACTTATATTCTATTGGTAGAGTCAACACACCTAAGGGAGTGGAGGAGAGGAGAGGAGAGGACACAGGATGGTCAGTGTGGCTGTAGAGGATTAGCGTGACAGCCCTTCCTCGCCCTCCACCCCCATCCAAGAATAGCAGAGTTGATTTGCTAACTGATTTCTGGTTCCAGAACTGGAACGTGATCATACAATTAGGACACCAAAGTGATTGTGGGGCCTAGGGGAGGTGGCCAAAGAGGAAGCAGTAAAGGAATACATGACGGCTTGGACTGTCTTTAAAAAAAAGTGGTCCTGTAAAGGTGTTACTTATTTTCAGAATGGAAGCACAGGGCCAAAATTCCTCTATGGCAAGGATTCTTAACCTAAGGCCTCAGGAGCCTGGGTTTTTTATTTTGTTGTTGTTGTTGTTTTTTAGAAGCAATTGAGGTTAAGTAGCTTGCCCAGGGCCACATAGCTAGTAAGTGTCTGAAGCTGGATTTGAACTCAGGTCCTCTGACTTCCGGGCTGGTGCTCTATCCACTGTGCCATGTAGCTGTCCCCTTTAAAAAATACATTTTAGTAATTGTATTTCAGTATAATTGGTTTGCTTAGTAATCCTTTATATTTTATATTTTCATTTAAAAAAGCAATTCTGTGAAGAAGTCTACAGGCTTCACTGAACTTCCCAGTAATAGGAGAGGAGGGAGCTCATAAACTATATGAGCCATGAGCTTGAAACTAATGTCCAAGTTAATAAACATTTGTTTTTGGTTTTTGTTTTTTTTGCTTTTTGGTGAGGCATTTGGGGTTAAGTGACTTGCCCAGGGTCACACAGCTAGTAAGTGTCATGTGTCTGAAACTGGATTTGAACTCAGGTCCTCCTGACTCCAAGGCCAGAGCTCTATCCACTGTGCCACCTAGCTGCCCCTAAACATTTGACTTTTGATAGAATCTGAATGACTCCTTCAGATGTGAGAATTTGTTTTTGGTTTTTGTTTTTGTTTTTATTTTTGTGCCAGCTTAAGAACAAAAGCTGGCACTGATGTGATACTTTAAATCCAGGGTCCCATTGGAGTCTCACTATCGCCCTGTCAGGCAGGCAGTACAGGTGTTATCTCCACCTTTCAGATAAGAAAACTGCAGTTCTGAGATGTCTGGTAACTTGCCCAGGGTCACAAGCGTCCAGGTTCAGCTCTCTGCCCACTGTGCCCATGGGAAAGATGAGCGCCGGTGCCTTTGATTGGTGGAGGTTCTGATTAGGAGACGGTGAATGCATTTTTCCCCTGGTGGCCTCTGGTATGAGGAAATGGCGGTGGAGGGAGGGAGGGCAGAAGATAAGGTTACTTTTTAATGAAACCAGAAAGGCTGGGTAACCACAGCATTCAGTAAGAGGTAGCACTGGGGCCAAATAGGGAAGTGAGGAGAAGAAGAGTGTAGAGGGTTTGATCAAATGGCTGGGGCTATCAATACACATGATAAAATTGTGACATTTTCTATGTCCCTGTTGCAACTGGATTGTGCCAGGCTGCTGTGGCTATAGGCTGAATTAGATGTCTAGTTGCCTAGTACAACTATCTCTAAAGTGGGGGCTATGACACAACTTCAAGGAGTGTTTTATTTTCCAATAAGAGGGTAGACGGGTGTGCATCCCACTCTCCCCAAGATAGTCAATCCAAGGCCTATCTCCAGCAAAGCTCCAATGCCCTCCTCCTCCATTATCAAAGACTTCCCTACTACACTATTTCCTACCTTTGGTCTTCTGTGGATACCCTGGGCATCAGCCCCAAGGACAATTTGAACCTAAACTTGACCCAGACATTACCAGGAGCTGCAGAGGCAAAATTCCAGCCTCTTCCTCAATAATCTCCTGCCCTGACCCCCAGGTCACTTCATGGTTGTGAAGGCTCTAGTCTGCCACTATGGCCAGTGGCGAAGAGCCGCCTCATGGTAATAACCCTCCCCACCCTCAACATTTTTTTTTCCAGTGGGAAAGACCTAAATGCAGGATTAGTAGAGGTGGATGAGCAATAATCTGAAACACAGATCTCATTACATTATCTTTCCCCTCAAATACTCCCTTCTTCCAAACTTCTCTACTTCTGTCCAGGATGCCACCATTTCCCCCAATCACCCATATTCTTGAACTCTTCCTTACCCTTGACCCAACTGAAATGGTTCTCTTCAAGTTACTAATGATCACTTAAAAAATAAGGTTTTTTTTAATCAACAAAAATTTGCCTTTTCTTCCTCCTTATCTCTGTATAGTCAAACAAACAAATTCTCCCGTTAGTCATTTCCAAAAAAAAATCTCAGTCTTCACTCTGGGTCTAGCATTTCTCTGTCAGGAGGTGTATTACACATTCTATCATGAGTCTTCTAGAACTATGATTGGTCATTGGTTTGATCAAGGATTTAAAATTTTTTTCTAAATATATATTTTCCAGATGATCATATATTTCTTCTTTATATATGTTTAATATAAATTTTCTAGCTCTATAAACTAATGTTAGTAATTTGACTGTTATAACACTGAATAAGTAAATTAATTTTGGTATTGTCATTTTTATTATATTTGATTGGCATGAACAATTAATGAACATGAACAATTAATATTTCTCTAATTATTTAGATCTATCTTAATTTGTATAAAGAATGTTTTATAGTTGCATTCTTATTGTTCCTGTGTGAACCTTGATAAGGAGCCTTGTAAGTATTTTATACTTTCTATAGTTAACTTAAATGTAATCTCTCTTTCTATCTCTTCCTACTAGATTTTGTTGGTAATATATGTAAATGTTGATGATTTCTGTGGGTTTATTTTGTATTCTGCAAATTTGCTGGATGGTTGGTTTAATGACCTTTTAATTGCCAAATCTGTTGACCTTTTCTCAGTCCTTATTTTGATACTGTGCACCATCCTCTCCTTATAAACACTTACTCCCTCATCTCTGAGTTGTTATGATTCTGCTCTCCTGGCTTTTTTATGTGTCTGGCAATTCCTTCAAGTCTTCTTTGCTGGATTATCATTACACACACAACACACTCCCTCAGCACATGCCCTAACAGTCCCTGGGGACTGAGTACATTTCTTCTTTTTTTTCTACATCCTCTCATTTTTGGAACTGCTCCAGGAGATGACATTTCTGACAATCCTCTATCGTCCTTCATTAGATGTTATAAACCAGTTTATAGTCTTTGGTCACTGTTCTCCATTAGCAAGTGAGTTGCTAAGGAACTTCTGGGCTTCCTTTTTTATTGGGGCAATTGATTTACATTGGTCAAAAGTCTCTATAAATGTATCTGTCCCTTTATATTCTAATTCAAATGCCAAAGTGGGCACTGGCACCATTTCCTGACTCACCTTGGAGTGAGGGACCAGGCATTCCTGATCTCCCAAAACAAGCCCCGTATCATTCTCAGTTAGTCAGAAAGCCTTCTGGGGACACTGTAAGCTTATGGTGCTCCAGCCACAAAACTTTTCCTTCTCCCCATGTCTCACTTGGGGAAGGGAAAGAAAGATCTGTAATATAAAGTTTCCCTGTCCCTTCAAAAAACAGAACACTTCTGCCTACCTGCAAATGTTTAAAGAGTTTTCCCTTCCTTTACACGTGTTATAAAAGCAAATTTCCTTGATAAGGGAATAAGTAAAGGAAAGAAAAGGGAATACACACTGATTAAGCACCTATTACATGCCAGGCACCATGCTAAGTGCTTTTTAGAACTACAATCTTATTTGATCCTCACAATAACCCTGGCAGGTAGGTGCTATTTTGATTCCCATTTTGCAGCTGAGGAAACTAAGACAGATAGAGGTTAAGCAGAGGGAAAAGATCTGCTACTATTTCCTTGCCCATGGGCAAGTCTTTTAGCTCTTCTGGATGTTTCCCATCTGGAGAGGAGATCTCTGAGGCATATGAGAGGGATCTGCAAGCATTTTAAGGGCTCTCTCCAAGAAGGAGGATTCAACATGATATGCTGGTTCCCATCTCAGGTGGCAGAATGAGAATCAGTGGATGGAAGTTTCAAATTAAGGTTTAATATAATGAAAAAATGTCCTATTCGAGCTGTCCAAAAGTCAAATGTGCTACCCTGAGAAGTGGTGACTACCCCATTATAGGCTGTCTTCAAGAAGAAGCTTGAGGACTATGTACTGGGGGAAAAGATTCTTTTCCCAGTGTAGAGGAGTTGGTCTTTCACCAGTCCTGAAGCTCAGAAATCTCATGATGTAAATAGAAAGTAATGGGTTGAAAACAAGGTGTTAAACTGCCGGTGATCATTTGGCCACACCCATGATGAACAAGTTTGTCCTTCTTTGAATTAGGGGGAATCCTGTCTGGGCCAATGTTTGGCCATCACCCTTAAAAGACAGGTAGACAGAACAGTGCAGGAGATGGAAGATTTGGGAAAACCCAGGCCAGAAGAAGCTTTGTGTAGTGTGACCCCTGAGCTTTGACCAGAGGGAAGGAGGCGGGAGGAGAAAGATTTCTCTTCTTCCCCCTTTCCCCATCCATTTTGCAGTCAAACTACTCTTCCCCTAGTAAGACACATCCCAACCTCATCAGTTCAAGAGGGTCAGTTAGAGACAGATCTGAAACAAATATAGGGGGACTAGGACACATTCTTCAGTCAGGCACGGAAAGAGAGAGGCAGTCACTTGAGAGAGGAGAAGGAATTCAAACTGTCCCAAAGTATCCTCAGAATGGAGATAATGATTCTCCTTCAGGAACACAAGAGAGCCTGAGGCACATTGTAATGAGGAGAGTTTTGAGTTAAAGAAAATCAGGGGTCATACTCAGTCTGGAGAAGAGAGGGATAGCTAACACGGGGCAGATGGGGCGTGGCCCCAAGGCACTGACGTTCAGAAGGGCAGACTTCTTCCTAGCTGCGACTTTTATCCTTTCTCACCTCTCGGCACTTCACTGGTATTATCATACGGCACACCTGCCCTCATACTGATCCTCTGTTCTGACCTGAGAGGTGAGAAGGGGGATTCTTGGATATACAATAATGGACTTCTTTGAGCTAAGAGAAAGCCTATGCAGGTGATGTTGGACAAGAAGCTACTTTGAATTGAAATGTGAAAGGGAAAAGGAATTCACTGGTATCCTATACCCTGACATTTCCCCTGCCATGGCAGATGCTAGCTTTATCATTACCACATCAGGCCACATGGGTAAAGCCAGGAATAGCTTGTAACCCATGTTGGCACTGGGGGCTGTAGGGACAGCCTGATGCTTACCAGATTTCCATATTCTGAGTAGGACTGGAGAGGTTTAGCAGAATGAACAGGAAGTCTGGAACCAAACAGAACCATGGTATTGGAGTTCCTGCCATACTTACAGAAATGAACAAGTCTAACTTAGGGGTAGTGCAGACTGTGGGGGGGGGGGATGGTGGAAAAAACCCAAACGAATGACTCTTTTACTCAGCTCAGGTGGGAACTTAGTTGAAAACAGGACTTATTGGCTTGGCTTTCTTTCTTGGGCTGGGAGTCAAGAGAGAAAGATAGATTCTGGCAGAGAGAGAGTTTTGGCCTTTGTGAAGGGTTGGGTTAAATGAAATGTGTGACCTGTGTTTGTTAGATTCAAGGAATGCTTCAGCTTTTTCTCATACCTTTTATTTAATCTGACTATATATTAATGCCTTGGAAAGAAATCAGTCCTTAACCTCAATTGCCTTGCCAAAAAAAAGAAAGAAAGAAGTCAATCAATGAAGCTTCTAGCAGGGATAGAATGAAAAGCAGAGCTTAAGTAAGATGGGAACTGAACCGTGATCTGATTGCTGCACCCACCTTTCCCCACCTTGGGTAGGAGAATCAATATCACAGTTCACAGTGGGGGAGCCAATGGGTGGTTGGCATCCTATTGCTTTAGTATGCAAATTAAGTCAGGGGGAGCTTGGCAGTTACCCCACAGCATACACCCTTTTCACCTGTGGGTCCAAGCACATTCACAGCATATACTCTGCTCCTGACTCCTAAACGATGGTCAGACGCTGAACACAGTGAACCCCCAGGGGTCACAAGTGAGATGTCACCTTCCCATGATGCCCCTGATCACTAATGACCTTCCCCTTTGAGTAGAAGCAAAGAAAAAAAGGAAAAATATCATCTGTCACTATTATTCTGATCAACACCTTATTTAATCGGTGACCAAACAGCAGCTACATTTACATTCACACATTTTTATCTTAATTTAAAAAAAAAACACTTCAGGCCTGAGGACAAGCTTATGCAGGGCCTCTGTGCATCTGAATTCAGCAGAGAGTAATATGAGGGCCCCAGGCACCTTGGCAGGGCCACCAAGGATAAAGAAGGGCAGGATGTTGGGGACAAACATTTTTCCCTTTCCCTTTGGTTCAATTTTGTGCTCTTTTGTTTACTAGGGCTAAACAGTGCTAAGTAAAGAAGATTGGTTGGGAGGCGTGGAAGGATGTTGAGGAGGAGGAGAAAGGGGGGGTCAGCACAAAGCCCATAAGAGGGCAGAGCATCAAGGAGCCCACTTATGCAGATAGGGTTTCAGCAGATACTTAAGGAGGGTCTACCTCCCCATTACACTAAGGGTCCAAGTCCAAGGGGGATCCAGGCCCCTGTCCTTACAGAGTTCTTAGTGGACATCCCAGGGAATACACTCCATATGTCGATATTTGTAAACCTCTACGTGGAGCATGTAAGTGGTGAAGTGGATAGAGCACCAATCCTGGAATCAGGAAGACCTGAGTTCAAATCTGACCTCAGACATTATTTACTAGCAGTGTGACCCTGGGCAAGTCACTTAACCTCTTCTCACTCAGTTTCCCCAACTGTAATGGAGATAATAACAGCACCTACCTTGCAGAGTTGTTGTAAGGAACAAATGAAATATTTGAAAAGTGATTAGTGCAGTGCCTGGTATATAAGTAGGTGCTATATGAATGCATGAGACAGTTAGATGGCGCAGTAGATAGAGCACTGGACCTGGAGTCAGCTTCCCGAGTTCATGTGACCTCGGGCAAGTGAAGTTCACCTAAGTTTCCTCATCTGTAAAATGAGCTGGAGAAGGAAATGGAAAAATACTCCAATATCTCTGCCAAGAAAATCCCAAATAGAGTCACGAAGAGTCAGACATGACTGAAACGGCTCAACAACAATAACATATAAATGCTTATTCCCATTCTCTTCTCTCTCCTCTAGTCTGGAGTAGGGGGACAATGGGACATTGCTTTAGGGCCCTTACCCTTAGGGAAGACAGAGCCTCTGAAGTCAAGGATTGTCTACTCTCAAAGATAGATATGGCTCCATTTCTGTGGGTGTTCTTAGTGTTGGGGGGGTGGTCTCATACAGTCATTGCCTTGGGGTACCACCCAATCTGAGGTGGATATAGCCCCCCCATCTTCAATTTAATCTCTTTCTAAAAATACAGCAAATGAGAACATGGCATAATGTCAGAGCTAAAAGCGCCCCCTTCCCCACATATGCTCCTAATCCTACCAGTACTTGGACAAAAATCCCCATATCTGCCTCCTACCTGCCTAGGGGTTCCAGTGAGAGTAGGATCATCACTTCTTAAGGCACAGGGCCTGGAACATTGTATTGGGAAAGGACCCTCCATAGTCACCCAATAGTTATGAAACCCTCTCACCCTTAGTTTCTTTTCCTGCAAAATGGAGGGGGGAGATACTTACATGACAAACCTTAGCATGTTGTTATGACGATATTGTTGTGAGAACCTTCAAGTGTTTATAAATTTGAGCTATTATTCAGGCAGAAACAACAGCCACTGACCAGCACCTATCAGTCAGAATGTGCTAGCTTTCAGTGCCCACCATTGGCTATCCTGACTCTAAGTTCCTACAAATACTTGCTGTGTGTAATTCTACTTTTTTAAAGCCAATCAGTCCCATCCCCATCTCCAACTATAGCCCCTTTTTCTTCCATCCTAGGCCACCCTCCACAGACACATGCTAGATTATAAGCCTCTGGAGGGGTTTTTTGACCTCATCATGCCATCTAGGATTTCACTGTACACCTGGGCACTGGCGCCCACATCCTCACGCCCACACCCACACCCACATCCCAATTTTGACTTTAGGAGTTTTTCTCCCTTTTAATCTTAGGAGTTTTAATGGCTCAGGCCCCATCGTGACTGGACATAATGGGCTCATTGAAGCACCAATGCCTCCTAGATGCTCACCTGCTTGTCCTCCTCTGGGATCCACTATCTCACCCTCTCTTGCTGCTACTTTTGTCTTTTCCCTACATGCCCTTGATTTCCATCCAGAGCCTCAAGAAGTCATCTTCAGGCGTTTGGTTGCTCCAGGCCTCGAGGGTGGCCAAAAGAATGATCATGGCTCCTAGGCAGCTTCTGACAGCTTCATTTGCCCAGGCTGACTTCCTCGTGTTTCTGTAGATCTGGGTCAAAGGAGGAATTGATGGATCAGGAGTGAGATCCACTTCCCTTCTGTGCCTGCTCTGTGGATTTATTCCCAGTTCACATGTGTAGGAGGGAGAGGAGGCAAGCCACTTGGGAGCCACCCGATACATGCATAGCTTAGGGGCTCAAGGAATGTTGCTGTGGAGGATGGATGCTGCTGCTGGTCTGGGTGGCAGGGAGTGAGGCGAAGAAGAGGATGCACATAGCCAAGACCCTTGATCTGAGAGAGACGTAGCCCTAGAGTTAGGCAACTACTCACTTTAGAGAGGGGCGAAGGCCTGTTCTGCCTAGTGCCAGTCTGGGTCAGCAGCCCTAGGCTTTATTGGCTCTGTCCCTAACTTGATCTGTTACCTTGGGCAAGTTACTTTTTCAATATGATCCTCAGTTTCCCCTTGGTGACATAATTGTATTCTCTGTCCTCCTTTCCTCATAGAGCTCTTTTGGACCCCTATGACATGAGGAGTGCAGTGCTAGGGGATGGGAGAGGTGATAGTACAGACTCTCTTCACACATGATAAGGGAGGGACAAGACAAAGGTCTTAGTGGGTGGAGATTGAAGGAGAAGGTCAGTTGAAGGGAAGGATTCAAGGATGACTTCTTGAGATACATGGCATTCTTACTGGCCTTAGTAATCAGAGTATATTTCAGCTGATAAACTCGTGATCCAATTCCCTGTATGAGTGGCTGCTTAGGATCTTATCTGAGAGCCAAATCCCACGTTGACTAAGAGATTAGCATGTTCGATTTGGAGTTAAAACACTTCTCAAGTGACCTGTGGAGGCTAGATGACTCTAAAAGCTGGCTACACCCCTAAGATGAGGGCTTTTGGAGGGGGTAAAATATGATAGGTGTATATGGAAAAAGAATGACACCAAGTTACTTAACATAAGTAACGCTTATACTCACGGCGCAGTCCTCTTTCATGTTTTGTTCCATTCAAGGGTTAGGTATTTTATTTGTTTTTGTCAATTTGCTTCTTCCTGCTCTCATCTCTACCATTACTCCCTATTCTTCAGTATGAGTGTTTCATGTCTATCAACGGCATTAAAAGAATTTTTAAATTCCACTCTGCAAGAACTTTTCCTGATTAATTCTAGCATCTGCCTCCCCCACCCCAGATTACCTCCAATTTATCCTGTAGTTTGTACAACATTGTTTACATGCTGTTTCCTCCATTGGACTGTGAGTACCTCGTGGTTAGGGGCCATTTTGTTTTTCTTTATACCTCCAGTTCTTGGCGCAATGGTTGGCACATAGCAGGTGCTTAGTAAGTGTTGTTGGCTTGATGAAGCCATAGATAATGGATTCAACTTTCCGGGTTAAATCCCCATAGCCTGTAGAGTCAAGAGCTTCTGGACTTCTCTATTGGGGGAGGAGCCCATCCTCCAGACAGACACCAGAAGGAGGATACAGATCCCAACATAGCTTCCACTTGGATGGGATTTAAGAACGTTTTAGAGTTGAGATGGGCTTGGATTTAGACAAATGTGTTCTTTCCTTTAATAAATAAATACATATGTCTGTGCTCGTGTGTTTGGGTGCCTGCATGTATATGTGTGTATGTATGTAAATGTGTGTGTCTTTGGGTTTCTGTGTGTATTTCTTTGTGTATCTGTGTGCATGTGTGTGTGAGATTAGGGTACCGTATTATAGAAAAAGCTTCCCTGCTTGGGAAAGCCACTAGTTTTGTTTTAGAGCTGGAATTCTTCCAAAGTCATTAGGCCACATCTCAAAGGGTTCCAAAGTGGAAACTCTCTGGATTTGTCTGCAATGTATGGGAACCATCAGGCAATTCAATCCAAGTCACAGCAGAAAGGGGCATAAAGAACATAGAAAACTGCCTATGATATAGGATAGAACATGATGAGGGATCAGGAAAGGAGCAAAGAGAGGACTGAAGTGGGCAAAGCTTTGTCCAATTCACTCTGTGGCCAATATTAAACTGTCTTGGGGAGCAAGGTTATGCTAGGGTGGAAACTGAAATGGATGACTCTGAGGGGTCATCTCAGTACAAGCTCTGCAGAGAAGACAGGCCTCCATGTTGGTAGGGTCTATCCCCTAGTATCCCTAGAGATAATGAATTTCTTCATATTTATGGGACAACTCAGACCTGTCCTGGGCCGGCAAACAAAAGGTACTTTTGAAATCTGTGTGTGAACCTTGATTAACCCTCCCTTGTGGTTGGAGAAGTTTTGTTCACACTCACCATGGAAGGTTGAGGAAGGGAAATGCTGACCACTGGCTACCGCCTATCCTCCCCCTCCCCAATCCTACCTTGAATCATAGACCCGGAAAGAACAGAATTTCAGGATCACAGAATTTGTAAGGCTATCAGTGGCCGTATTGTCTAATGCACACAGTCTACTTAATTTGAACCTCAAGAGAGGGAATGTATCTTACCTCACAGAATTACAGAATCAGAGAGTTGGAAGGGATCTCAGAGGCCTCTATTCTAATTCTGATAAGGATTCCCCATTATAAGATACTCTCCAAGCTTTTGGCTGGAGACCTCCAAGGAGGGGCAAATCACCATGATGGGGCAGCTCCTCCCACTTTGGAACAACTCTCATTGTGAGGAAACTTTTGAAATCAAACACATATTTGTCTCTTTTCAATTTCTTTAAATACTTGAAGACAGTTATGCCTCTCATGAGTCTTCTCTTCTCCGGGCTAAATTTCCCCAGTTCCTTTAACCAGTCAACATATGGCATGGTCTCCAGGCCCTTTACCATCCTGATTGCCTTCCTCTGGACATTCTCCAACTTATCAGTGTCAGTGTTCAGTTGCTTCAGTCATACTTGACTCTTCATGACCCCATTTGGGATTTTCCTTGGCAAAGATACTAGATCAGTTTGCCATTTCCTTCTCCAGCTCATTTTACAGGTGAGGAAACTGAGGCAAATAGGGTGAAGTGACTTGCCCAGGGTCACACAGCTAGTAAGTGTCTGAGGCCAGATTTGAACTCAGGAAGATGAGTCTTCCTGACTCCAAGCCTGGTATTCTATGCACTATGGCACCACTTAGCTGACCTATGTTCTTGCTAAATTTTGACATCTGGAACCAAGCCTAATTCTCCAGAATGAGGTCTAACCAGGGAAACTGGTTAGAGAAACTGTCATCTTCTTGTTCCTGGAAGTTTTATTTCTCAACACTGCCCAAAGTTACATTTGTTTTTGGCTGCCATATTATCCTGCTGACTCATAATGAGTTTGCAGTCCATTAAAATATAATTATGTTTTAGACAAGCTACTATCTAGCCATGTTTGCTTTTTTTAAATCAAGTGTAAGAAATCATATCTATCCTCATTTAATTTTGTCTCGTTAGTTGCTGCCCAGAGTCTTATCCTGTTAATATATTTTTAGTTCTCAGTTGTAGTTTCCTGTTATCTCCCAGTTGTTAGTTATGCATCGAAGCTTTATGTCATAAGAAAATCTGATGAGCATGTCATCAATAAATTTTACCCAGCCAAATTATTACCCAGTACAAGTTGATTTGAGCAACCCTAAACAGCACAGGGTAAACCACAGATCCCTGGGGCACTCTACTAGAGACGTGCCACATGTACATTCAATTATTAATGGCTACTCTCTAATTTGTATTTCCTTCAGTGCCCAACACAGTATGCAGAGGAGCACATTAGATCCAGAATAATTTTAAAATATTTACTGAGGGAAAGACTATTTTGGGACATTTCATTCAACCCCTTTTGCTCCTAGAGCAAATAATCCTATCTCCCCCCCACCAAGACTACCACCTTCCTCTGCCTGGATGAATTAATAAGGATTTT
Organism: Vombatus ursinus; assembly: GCF_900497805.2. Classification (NCBI taxonomy): domain Eukaryota; kingdom Metazoa; phylum Chordata; class Mammalia; order Diprotodontia; family Vombatidae; genus Vombatus; species Vombatus ursinus. Next base: position 1,647,676 of record NW_020954603.1, read on the forward strand.
GGGGTGCCTAGTGCATTCCCAGGCTAAGAAGCTTCCTCCTGGAGTCAAACTGGTGATCAAATCATGGGCTGTCAGAGCTGGGAGAGATTTTAGAATGCAGAATGGAAAATATCAGAACTGAGAGGGTCCTTAGAATGGAGAACACAGAATATCAGCCGGGAGGAGGCCTTAGAACAAAGAATATCATAGCTAGGACAGCCTTTAGACAAAAGAACATCAGAGCTAGGAGGGACCTTAGAACAGAATATCAAAGCTGGGAGGGATCTTAGAACAAAGGACGTCAGAACTGGGAGCTTAGAACAGAAAATATTAGAGCTAGGAGGGAGCTTAGAACAGAGAATAGTAGAGCTGGGAGGGGGCTTAGAACAGAGAACATCAGAACTGGGAGGGAACTTAGAATAGAGAATGTCAGAGTTGGAAGAGATCTTAGAATAGTGGGCATCAGAGGGCAAACAGCAGACCAAGACTAATGGGAACCTTCCCCTTTCAGATTCCACAGAATCCTGGAGGGAGTAGAACACACCGGTGGGAACTCTTCCTTTTCATGTTGTCCAAATCCCACTGGGCTCTTCCCATTCCACGCAGATTTCCTATGACATCCTCATCCTGTTTTCCCTTTTTAGCTCAACATCAACCCTCTCCAGGGTAGGAAATATGGAGCTCCCACTCCACTTCAGTCCTCACCACTTTCCATTTCCCAGTAGTCAATGGCCCAAGCCCTACCAGCTCCCCTGGCTCAGAAAGAACACGGCTTCTTACACTGCTTAGTGAGTAGGGAGTCACAGGCTGGAGAATTCTAATAAGATGGTCTCCCACCAGGTCTTACCCTTTCTCTTGAAAATGAAACTTTAAAGATCAAATGGCTTGACATACACCTTGCCACAGCATCCTAACTCAGAGTTCTGGGCCTTTCCATCATCCTCGTAGATACGTTGTCTCCTAGTGTGTCCTTCAAAGTTGTGACTGCCCTGCTTTTCCCTTTGCTTTCTTAGTTCTTAGCATAATGCTTGGCCCATAGCAAGCACTAAACAAATGTCTTTTCATTCATTTACTTATCAACTACAGTTAGAGTGGGAAATGATCTTCAAGAGTAGAAGAAAGAATGTTGGAGCTGCCCAGTAGCTTCATAGACTCCTAAGATCATAGATTTAAAGTTGGAAGGAGCTATAGGGGGGTATCTCATGCAATCCCTTCCTTTTACAAATGATGAAACTAAGGCCTATGTAGGTTAAATAACCTGCCCAAGGTCACAGGAGAGTACATGGCACAGGTAGGATTTGAACTCAAGCGCTCCGACTCAAGTCCAGTACTCTTTTGACTGCACCATAGTCGACTCAGAATGCAGAACTGGGATGGGCCTTACAGAGAACGTCAGTGCTGGAAGGCATCTGGGAACACAAAATATAGGACTGAAGAGTTGGGAGGGGCCTTAGAGATCTCTAGTCCAAATTCCTCACTTCATAGCTGGAGAAAATGTGACATTAAGGTAAAGAGGAGCAAAGAGAGCACCTTAAGGTCACAGAGGGAATTAATGGCAGAATTGGGGCTACGCTCGTTTCCTTGGCACTACGATCCCCAAGCATGGGGTTGGACTGTCTTTCCCTAGGATCTTACTCAAATGATTTGTCATCAATTGCATTGGACGTGAGTGCCCTGGGCCTTTGGAAAGAGGATTATATGAGACTATCAAAGACCAAGGACCGGAGGGAGGCACTGCCCCTACCTACTATCCCAGGCTGGGAAAAAGACAGCCCAAGTCACTGAAAGAGTTGTGAGCTTGTAATTAAGTGAAAAGTTTGACAACAAGGAAGCCATGGAGTTAAAACACAATGAGTAGGAATTCATAGGCAGGTAGAGAAGACTGAATGGGAGAGGTAAGAATTCACCTTCTTTTCAAGAACACATGAAATTATTCCCCAAACTGATTCTATTCTAGCTCATAGAGATGGCCTCATACATCTTAAAAGGCAGAAATTTCACACACTGAGCTTTTAGATCATAAGGCAATAAAATGAGAATTAACTAACAGTAACATTAGAAGGGGCAGCTCGATGGCACTATGGTGCATAGAGGAACAGGCCTGGAGTCTGGAAGACTCATCTTTCTGAGTTCAAATCCAGCCTCAGACACTTACTAGCTGTGTGAGCCTGGGCAAGGCACTTCACCCTCTTTGCCTGAGTTTCCTCATCTGCAAAATGAGCTGGAGAAGAAAATGGCAAAGCACTCTAGTATCTTTGCCAAGAAAACCCCAAATGTGGTCATGAAGAGTTGGATGTGACTAAAAATGACTGAACAATAAACGTACCAGTAGATATTAAATACATCTTGGCAGAGGTTTGGTTTTTTGCTATAATTTGTATTTATGTTTATCTCTAGCTAACTTCTGGCCTCTTTATGGTTGAGGCAAAAGTTCAGATTACCAGATACTTTGGGGCAAAGAAATGAATAGAAAATGTTATGGTTGTAGTTAATTGGCAAACACCAGAGGGGAACGGCAAGCCTTTCCATGGAATTACTTTCAGTCCTTGAAGAAGTGTGTAAAACCAGTAGCTTCATCATTCTGAGTCTTTCAGTCTGAGATGCCTGTAGAAACCTCAGAAAGTAACCAATATTTTTAAAACACCAAAAAGTCATTATTTGAAGATATTAATGAGCTATTCTGTTTAGTTTTGCTTTTAGGTACTAGGCAGAACATTGTTGTGTCACAAAATGTTATCACTATCAATCCACTGGGAAACCATAAACACTGCTTCAGGACTCCCAACTAGTACCTAAGTGGTGAAACTGGTTTTCTCTCCCTATACTATTCTTGGTAGTTTTTAAACCTATATATATACTTACTTATGTAAATATTAGAACTGTGGACAGATTATAGGCAGAGTCCCATTAGAAGCTCTGGGCAGATAATGAATCATGAGTTTGAAATCCACTAAGAATGCTCGTCATCCTTTTTTCCCTTCTTAGAAAACTATAAACTAGGTCTTTTTGGAAGCAGTAGGTTGGGAAACCACATAAGGCACTCCTTATTCTTTTATCTTTCTAGAATTGATGAGATAGATCCATTTACTGTGCTTCGGTATCCTGGAATAGGATCTTACTCTAATAACTAAGTCAGAAATGAGAAATGAAATATGTAAAAATAGACATTCTGTTCCACAAGACACCTGTCTACTGTATGTACGTGCCTCGAGGCAAGAACCTTGCAAATTCTTGAGCAGTTATAATTTATATATCAGGGGTGATTTGGCTGAACAATGACTCAAGCAAATTTCAGAAGAAGAATACTTTAGCACAAGATACTGATTTTAAAGTGGAACTTTGTATTTCACAGGACTAAAAGAGTTAAGAGCAATGCTGAGATTTAAATAAATAGAATCAAAGATTAGCAGAATATGACTTAGAATTCAGTAGAAACAACCAGACATAATCCCAGGTGTAGAAGTGGTCATTGATGCACGCAAAGCAAGAAAAGTCAGTATCTGGAGTTTATAATGCACTGAAAGTTTGCCATATGTTTCTCTTGCACTCAACCAGTCTTTGACAATGAAATTGGGAATTTTACATGTCCCCTGTCTCTCCTGGATTGTTTTTTAAGTGCCATGATCCCTGCTATAGGGTAAAAAACAAAAAAACCTGCCCCCAGGATGATTCCTCAAGACCCTTCTCCAGAAGGTCACAAATTCCCACACTTTAACTTTTATATGATGAGGCCTATGTTTATTATTAAAGAATCCATTGTCTTTTGGTAGGGTAGAGGTACCTCTACCCCTGCCCCAACAGTTAGTGACTTCCAGAAAAAATTCAGAAATTTTAGCCAGCTATATCAATCGTTCTTGATTATATGACTTGGTGTACCTCAGGATATGTTCACATTTATGTGTGTATGCACCTGTGTGTGTGTGCACCTATGTGTGTATGTGTATGTGTGTAATTCTAAGCTCATGGCTCTACAAGGAGCCCAGCAAAGAGATAATACTATGTCTAAAGGGAACCTCTCAAACTCCCCATGAGTTGTGAAAATAAACTATAAGCAACTGCCCTTTGGTCACATGAGCTCTCTAAGTATGAGTGCACTCTGCACTTGAGGGAGGTCATTTTACAGATTTAGTAGAGTAGGAAGTGGGGGGAGGGTATTTTGTACCAACTATTTCTTACTATGCACTCTTAGTAAAGGCCCTTCTCAAAAAGTTACTTAAGATTACCTGATCAAATTGATTTTCAATAGATAGTCTGTCAAGGAGAAAGCACAACTGTGGGTTTGAGCTCATGGCATGGGAGAAAGCCATTCTGTTCCTTCTCAGGGGTTGCCTAGAACCATGAGGAGGCCTTGCAGCCAGCCTATCTCTGGTAGCTTCATTCATCAGTAAGAGTGGAAGTTGGGATAAATATCTTCAGAGTTTATATAGGCTAATTACTGAAGGTATTTGTGTGTGTGTGTGTGTGTGTAAGAGATGTATTCTACACCCTTATTTCAATAATTATTGATAGTATGAGAGGCAATGTGCTTTTTAGTGGCTAGATAAAGGCCTAGTTTCGGAACAGGTAAAGTATAGATAGGATATGCTCATCATATTTTCAGGAGACGCAAAGCTAAGAAGGAAGGATAGCTAATAGAATAGATAACTAGATGATAAAGTCAAAAACCAAAAGGATCTTGGCAGGCAAGATCACTGAGCTTAATCTGATGGGATGAAATGCAATAGGAATAAATGCAAAGTCTGGCACTTGGGTACAAAAAATCAACCCCACAAATACAATATGAGAGAGGCATGGTTACGTAAGCTTTTTTTTTTTAAGATCTGAAAGTTTTAGTGGACCAGAAACTCAGCATGAATCAGAAGAATGATACAGTAGGTAGAAAAGCTAATATCATCTTGAGCTAAGGGCTATAGAATCCAGGACAAGGGGCCTTACTTTAATAAGGAGTGAGGATCTGATGGTCCCACTTTGCTCTGCCCTCACTAGGCTTCATCTGCAGTACTGTATTCAGTTCTGGATGCCAATGTTAAAAAAAAAGAAGAAATGGATAAACTTGAAATCGTCCAGTGGAGAACAACCATCATGGTAAAGGCTTTGAGTCCTTGTCAAGCGATGATCAGTTGAATGAGATAGGATTTGAATTTTCTTTTATAGTTCTAGAGGACAGAACCAGGAGCAATGGAAAGAAGCTCTAAAAGTTTGATGTCAGGAAAAACTTCCTAACAATTAGATCCATCTCCAAATGGAATGGGCAGCCTGGAGAGGTGATGAACCCTCCCACCTTGGAGGATCTAAAGCAAAAGCCGGACAATCACTTGTTGGGTGTGTTATAGTGGGAATTGCTTTCATTTGGGGGTTGGAGTGAATGGCTGCTGAAATCTCTTACAACTTTCAAATTCTGTGATCCTCTGAAGACCTGAGTTTAAGACCTGCCTCTGACACATACTATCTGTGTGACTCCAGGCAAATCATTTACCTTCTCAATGTTTTAGGCAATTCTTTAAGACTATAAATAAGAGGGAAGGTGCATTGCCACAGAGAGTGTCTGCCTCTTTATGCTGAGTTCCTTATATCAGGTCCAGTCTCATATCATGTATGTGTATGCATGCATGCATATGTGTATGCATTTCCCAAAAGTCTTAGTACATTTAAGCTTTAATAACTTCAGAGCATAAATGCAATTCATTATTAGAATCTGTTTAAATTTGCTTCTCCATTTCACTGTGAATACTTTAGCATGCTAAGAAGTTGCAATAGGATTTAAGAAGTGAAAAGAAAACTACCAGCTATTGTCACTGCCTGACAATGCTTTTACATGAACTGCTGCTCCAGCACTGTGTCACAATATTCAAAATATAATCAATCAACCAGTCAATCAACAAGCACTTCTTATGTGCCTGGTTCTGAGCTAGGGACTGAGCATACAAAGACAAAAGCAAAATAGTGGCTGTCCTTAAGGAGCCTACATTAAGTTTGGAGAGTAATAATACACTAAAGTCAATGAGGCTCTCATACATTCTTGCAAAGTTCAGTGTTCTCCTACTCATGATAATTACAGAATTAAACCATGATTTAGAGTCTCAGGTTAATTGAAATATTGTAATTGATTATTCTTTGGATGTCTAATAGAACTCACTTTTAAATCCTCCAGGCATATTACCTACAGCAGATTTATGGCTCGTTTATTACTAGTTCAATTTCTTTTTCTTAAATTGAGTTAAGTCCTCTATTTCTTGGCAAGTTAATCTGGGAATTTTATACTTTTATAATTATTTATCTATTTTATTTAGGTTATTGGTCTTATTGGCATAAACTCAGATGAAATAGTTTCTAATGATTTCCTTTATTTTTTCCTCATTTTGGGGAGAATTTGATTTTTTAATTCTTCCTGGCAATAACTTGGTTTTTCTCTTTCTTTTTAAATCAAATTAGCCAATGACAAATCTACTTAAAAAAACACTTTCTATTTTAATATATTAATTAAATAGTTCTTTTGCTTCAATTTGTCAATCTCTTCATTGATTTTAAAGAAATAGGTTTTGATGTTTAATTGGGGATTTTTCAATCTGCTCATTTTTTTCATTTTTTAGTTGCATGCATTCCAATTTATTGATCTGTTCTTTCACTCTTTTGTTGATAAAAAGTTCTTAATATATCATTTCCCCCCTAAGGATTGCTTTGACTGAACCCCACAAATTTTGGCATGTTGTCTCACTGTGGACATTATCTTTTTTTAATAGTATTTTATTTTTCCAAATTGCATGTTTAACATTCATTTAAACATTTTTTGAGTTCCCAAATTTTCTACCTCCCTCTTTCCTCTCCCCCCTCCCTAAAAAGGTAAGAATTTTAAATAGATTATATATGTGCAATCATTTCAAACATGTTTCCATGTTAGTCATGTTGTGAAAGAAGAAACAGACCAAAAGAAAAAAAAAACATGAAAAAGGTAAAGTGAAAATAATGTGCTTTGATCTGCATTCAGACTCCATCAGTTCTTCCTCTGAATGTGAATAGCATTTTTCATCATAAGTCCTTTGGAATTGCCTTGTATCATTGTATTGCTGAGAAAAGCTAAGATATTCATAGCTGATCATTGCACAGTGTTGCTGTTATTATGTACAATGTTCTCCTGGTTCTGTTTACTTCACTTTGCATCAGTTCATGTAAATCTTTCCAGGTTTTTCTGAAATCCACCTGATTGTCATTTCTTATACTAAATAATAATCCATCACTATCATATACTACAACTTGCTCAGTCCATCCCCCATTGATGGACATCCCCTCAATTTACAATTCTTTGCCACCACAAAAAGAGTTGCTATAAATATCTTTGTACATGTGAATCCTTTTCACTTTTTTATGATTTCTTTGGGATAAACATAGTAATAGTATTTCTGGATCAAAAGGTATGCACAGTTTGATTGCCCTTTGGTCATAGTTCCAAATTGCTCTCCAGAATGGATTGGTTCATAACTCCACCAATAGTGGAGTCCCAATTTTCCCATATCCTCGCCAACATTTATCATTTTCCTTTTCACATTAGCCAATTGGTAAGTATGAGGTGGTACTTTGGAGTTATTTTAATTTGTAGTTCTCTAATCAATAATGATTTAGATTATTTTTTCATATGACTATAGATAGTTTTGATTTCTTTATCTGAAAATTGCCTGTTCATATCCTTTGACCATTTATCAGTTGGTGAATGACTTGTATTCTTATGAATTTGACTCAGTTTATATTTTAAAGAAGAGGCCTTTACCAGAGAAATTTGCTATAAAAATTATTTTTTCTGTTTTCCTTCTAACCTTGGTTGCATTGGTTTTGTTTGTGGAAAGACTTTTAAATTTAATATAATCAAAATTATCCATTTTACATCTCATAATGTTTTCTATCTCTTGTTTGATCAAAAAATTTCCCCTTCTCTATAGACCTGAGAGATAAACTATTCCTTGCTTTCCTGATTTGCTTATGGTATCAACCTTTATGTCTAAATCACATACCCATTTTGATGTGGTCATCTTTAATGAAATCATCTATTATTTCTATGATTTGTTCTTTGACCCACCAATTCTTTAAGATTGAACTATTTAGTCTCCGCTTCTATTTTAATTGTTTCTTTAGTGGTTCTTTATTGAACATAATTTTTTTATTGAGTTGTGGTCCATAAAAGATGTATTTAATAGTTCTGCTGGTCTCTATTTGTTTGTGAAACTTTTAGACCCTAATTCATGGGTAGTTTTGTAAAATCACCATGCATACTTGAGAAAAATGAATATTCCTTTCTATTCTCATTCAATAATCACTAGAAGTATGTTACATATAGCTTTTTCTAAAATTCTTTTCAGGATCTTAACATCTTTCTTGTCAATTGTTTTCATTAGGTCTGAAAGAGGTACATTGAAGTCCTCTACTGTAATAATTTCACATTTTATTTCTCCCAATAATTCACTTAGCTTTTCTTTTAAGTATTTAAATGCTATACTATGCAGTATAAGTGTTAAATATTAATGTTAATTCATTGTCTATGGTTCCCTTCAGCATAATGTAATTTTCTTGTTTATCTCTTTTACTAAAATTTATTTTTCTAATGCCTTGTCTATGATCATGATTGGTAGCCACCTGCACTTTTTATTCCAACTAAAGCATAATAGATTTTGATCTAGCTCCTCATTTTAACTGTTTATTTTCATGTTTCGAGTATGTTTCTTGTAAACAAGGTAGTGTCATACTCTATTTGCTAATCCAATCTGCTATTCTCTTCCATTTTATTGGTGAATTCATGCCATTCAATTCACATTTGTGATTGTTAGTTACCGATTTCTCTCCATCATATTGTATTATACTTTTTTTTTTCCATTTGCTCTCTACCTCCCCTTTGCAAAGAAGAGGATATTGAGCAAGGAGTGTGCTCAGTACCAGTGCTTAATGTTTGATACAATCTGCTTCTGCTTCCTCATATCTCTTCTCTTCTCCTGCCTAGATACCAATCACAAATTCTTACCCTTTATTTTCTTTTAAATACCTTTTCCTCATCTATCCTCTATTGTTAGAGTTGATTTTGTTTATGATTAATCTTTCCCTGAATCTAATCTTTCTCTTATTCCTCTCTCTACCTTCCCTGCTGTTTCCCTATTGAGTGAAATATATTTCTGCACCGAATTGCCTATGTGTGCATTTTATCCTACTTGTTCAGTTTGGGTGAAAGTTAGGATTAAACATTTCCCACTTCCCTCCTTGTTTGAATAGTTTTCTACTTATGCACTCCAAATAAATAAGACTATTGTCCCCTAGTCTGTCTGCTCCCTTGCCCCATAATGTATTCCTTTCACCCTCCCTTTCCTTCTTCTTTTAAGATCATCAAAGCATAACAAACCAACTTCCAGGTCTTCTGTCTTCACTCACCCTGTGACTACTGATGCAATTATGTTTCTGAGGTGACCTTTGTATGAGCTCCTCATATTAGGATGGAAAAACTTCATCCTTACTTAGTTATTTCCAATTGCTCACTTTTATTTACTTTATTACTTTTCCCTCTTGATTTCCGTGTTTGTATTTCAAAGTTTCTACTGAACTCTTCTCTTTTTGTCAGACATGCTTAGAAGTCCTCCATTTCATTAAAGGTCCATTTCCTCTACCACTCCTTCACATGGAACTATACTCAATGTTTCTGTTTAAGTTACTCTTAGCTGAAGATCTGTATCTTCTGCTTTTTGAAATATAATATTCCACGGTCTTTGTTTATTTATTGTATTGACTATTCAGTTCTTGAATTCTTTCTGGCTGCTTGAAATATTTTTTCTTGGACATGGAAGCATGTGATTTTTGCTATAATGTTTCTGGGAGTCTTCATTTTGGGATTTCTTTCAGGTAAATTGATAAATTTTTTCTATTTTCACTTTATCCTCTGGTTCTAGGAGATCTGGGCAGTTTCCTTTCATGATTTCTTGAAATATGATGTTTGGGTTCTTTTTGTTAGCCTTGGTTTTCAGGTGGTTCAGTGGTTCTTAAATTATCTCTCCTTGATCTATTTTTCAGACCAATTTTTTAAAACATGAGATAATTCATAATTTCTGACCTTTACTAGCTGTGTCACCCTGGGTAAATCACTTAACCTCTGCCTGCCTCAGTTACCTCCACTATAAAATGGGGATAATAAACAGCACGTACCTCCCAGGGCTGTTGTGAGGATTGATTGAGATCATATTTATAAAGTGCCTGGTACATGTTGGACATTTAGTAACTGCTTGTTTCCTTCCTTCTGTCCTTCCTCTTTGCCCTCCTCACACTGTGTCCTAGGACTGGGACCCCATTCTGTTTTCTTTGCCTGTGGCATTCCTACCCATACATTTAAGCCACCTCCTTCAGGAAGGCTCTCTTGGTCCCCTTCCCCTGAAGACCTCACAGGACACTTTATTTGTTCATCTCTGGGGTACTTCTCATACAGTTTTTTGTGTGTTTCAGTTTTCTTTTGGCAAAGGATTGAGAAGAGTAGGACCCAGTTTTATCTAAACTTTGCATCTTCTGCTTCTGCCACTAGAAAGTTCTGCACAAAACAGGCACTTAAATAAATGTTAGTGGACTATTTCTTTGCACATTGCACATATCTTCAGCCTTTTTTTTTTTTTTGGTTAGGCAATGGGGTTAAGTGACTTGCCCAGGGTCACACAGCTAGTGAGTATTATATGTCTGAGGTCAGATTTGAACTCAGGTCTTCCTGAATCCAGGGCCGGTGCTCTATCCATTGCACCACCTAGCTGCCCCTGTCCATTATAATTTTTAAGTAGTCTGTTGTGTAGATAAGATTTGTACTTCTTGTGACAAGCTGTTTAAGCTCCTTCTAAACTTTTCCTCCTTACCTCTCATTTCTTTTCTAATTTTTTCTCTAGTGCTCTAATTTCACTAATAAAATAATTTAAAGCTCTTAAAATTTTTTTTGCTTTATTTCTTTTAGTATTTTTAGTTGAATTTTTATTCAAGTTATGTTTTTCTTTTAGGCTTTGCTTGGAGACATTTTGGAATCATTCTCTTCTTCTAGTTTTGTGTCCTGGATCCTGAATCACCATAATAGCTCTTTCTTTGTTTACTCATTCTTCCAGCCTTCCTTCCAAAATTAGGACTTTGTATTAGGCCCAGGCACCATGAAATTCCAAAGGGGATGTCTAAATATTGCTTGGTTCTCTTTTGTATTTGTTTGTGTCTTGATACTCTGGGTATTGAGTATTTTGTTTTTTAACGATCTCAGACTGCAGACCTGTAAGCTTTCAGTGAGTCAAAAGCTGTCTGATCCAGGGTAAAGTCAGAGTGCTGCCCTCCTGGTCTGAGTTTTGTGAGTTTCTTACCCGGGTTTGGTTCTGAAAAGTGAGAAGAGCCAGGAGCAAAAGGTATACAATTACAACAGTATTATAATGACAAATAACTATGAAAGACTTAGGAACTCTGATCGACACAATGACCAACCACAATTCCAAAGGACTCATGATGAAACATGCTTCCCACCTCCAGATAGAGAGAGGTATAGGACCAGATTGCAGGGTAAATTATGTATATGTATGTATATATGTACACACATACATGCATTGCCATATACACATGTATGTATATATGTACACACATATGTATATATACATATATAAAACACGTTCCAATAAGGAAATTTATTTTACTTGACTATATATGTTTGTAGAATGTTTTCCTTTTCATGCTTTTCCCATGGAAGAGAAGGAATGAGAAGAGAGGAAAAGGTGAGAGGAAGAGAATTTGTTCCTGAAAATAAAATAAAACAAATTTTTTAATAAGAGAAATCATTGATAACTTTGGAGAGAGCTGTTTTGGTTGGGTGATGAGATCCTTATCCAGATGCAGAGGCTTAAGAAGTGAGTGAAAGGTAAGGAAATGGAAATACTAAGTATAGATTTTTTTTCAAAGAGTTTGGGTGAAAGAGTAAGGAAGGATATAGGATGATAATTAATAGAAACAATGGTATTTAGTGATGGATTTTTAAGGATGAGTGAATAGGCATGTTTGTAATTAATCGGGAAGGAGCTGGTAGGGAGAGACAGAGACTGAAGGAGAAATGGGATGATAATGAGGGCACTCTGCTCACATTAAATCATTTGACTGGTCTTAGTAAGGGCCATTGCAGTCCTGAACAACTAATCAATCAACATTTATTAAGTGTCAACTGTGTGCTAGGCACTAAGCTAGGCAATAGAGATTAAAAAGCAGAAGTGAAACATTGAGTTTCCCCTAACAGGGGAAGATAGCAGGTAAATAAATCATGACACAATTTAATACCCTTAAAAACACAGTAATAATCTACCTTTAAAGCCTAATTTATACACTCCACTCATCCACCTTCCAGCCTAGCCAACCTGGCCTTCTTATGCACACAAAATTGTCCAATGAGAATTTATATTTAATCCTTGCCCAAGCTGGAATTTACGGGGTAGGTAAAAGACATGATCAAACCTGCACTTTGAGAAAATAACTTTATCAGCTTCATGGAAAATGCATTAGAGTGGGAAGATATTTGAGTTGGGGAAACTTGCTAGGACACTTTTGTAATAGTCCAGGTGAGAAATGATGAGGACCTGGACTTGGGTGGAGGCTGGGGAAGCCCTTATCACTTTTCTTAATGATGTCATCATTTTATTTCTGTCTGGTGTTTGCTTTGACGTGTAATGAAAGTATTGTTGTCTGTGATGTGTAAATGCAAAGTGGGTCTTTTTTTTATTAGGCAATCCGGGTTAAGTGACTTGCCCAGGGGCACACAGCTAGTAAGTGTCAATGTTTGGTCTGAGGCCGGATTTGAACTCAGATCCTCCTGACTCCAGGGCCGGTGCTCTATCCGCTGCACCACCGAGCTGCCCCCAAAGTGGAGCTTTTGAAGGAAACAAAAAGGAGTTAAGAATTAGAACAATAAAAAGAGCTTATAACTGCTGCAACTAGTTGGTAGAATCTCTTGGGATTGTGAATTTAGTCTATTCATTATCTATGATCTCACTTTGATTCCAGTAAAAGTGTCAATAACAATGAATCACCAATTTATCATATAAAGGAAAATGTTACCAGACTTCAAAACGTGATAAGAAGATATCAGTTGTGCTGTCATTTCATTGTGTAAGCAATACCGACTGTCCTTTCTTTGCCCATAACCTATCAAATGTCAATGTATCTGAGGAGACCAAGAGAGGCCTCTGTTGTTATTGCTGTTCAGTCAAGTCCAGCTGTTTGTGACTCTATTTGGGATTTTCTTGTTAAAGATACTAGAGCGGTTTGCCATTTCCTTCTCCAGCTCATTTTACAGATGAGGAAACTGAGGCAAAAAGGGTGAAGTGACTTGCCTGCACAGCTAGTAAGTGTCTGAACTCATTTGAACTCATGAACATGAGTCTTCCTGATTCCAAGCCCAGGGCTCTACCCATCATGCCACCTAGCTGCCCCAAGGGAGGCCTACTTCTCTGCTCTATGGTGGAACTCTATAGTGGAGGCCAATTAACACTCATTAGAGATCTCTTGTCAGACACAGGCCACAGGACTGGGGGCACATCAGACCTTGAAGGAAGCCCCTGCTAACCTTTTTATCCACTTAATTCTTTGGGTCCTAGGACATGTTGGGAACGGTGCAGAAGGGATTCTTGGCCAGGTCCTAATTCAACCAAAAATTTCTAAGGCCCCCTCCAATGGTGAGACTTCATGATCTTCTAAGTTTGTAAAGTACTTTATAAAGATGACCCTATGTGATGGGAGGTAGATGCTATTATTATCCCCATTTTGCAGATGAGGAAACTGAGGCAGAGGTTAAATGATTTTCCCAGGGTCACACAGCTAGTAAATGTCTGAGGCCAGATTTGAACTTGGGGCTTCCTGGCCTTAGGCCCAATGCTCTATCTAGTATGCCTCCTAGCTGCTTACAAAATTATTTGGATCTCTATTTCTGATTGTAAGCATGTGTGCCTGGATGTGTTATGTACCACAACACATGTAAATGAATTGTGAGAATGTATTATGTTAGAGCCAGAGCTTTCCTTTTCTATTAAGTTGGCATATTTATTTTATATTTAAAACTAAGTAACTGTATATTTCCTTCCACATATCAGGGAAAAAACCTCCTCCCTATTACAACTGCCTGAAATTTAAACGCGGGACAAACTCATCACATTCTCCCCAGGGGTTTCCAAGCAGAGACTGGATGCCTATACACTGGGAGTAGGATGGAAGGAACTCTTGGTAAGGTGCAAGTCAGGCTGGAAACTTCAAAGAGCCCTAACCACTCTGAGAGGCTGGAATCCTATGAGACTGCCCTCTTTCCCAGGAGATAATGTGTGTGTGTGTGTGTGTGTGTGTGTGTGTGTGTGTGTGTATGAGAGAGAGAGAGAGAGAGAGAGAGAGAGAATGTATGTGAGTATATTTGTGTGTGAGTGTGTATGAGGGGATGTGTGTAAATATGTGTGTGAGTGTGACTGTATGTGTTGTGCTTAGACAATTCAGTTTGATTTTATTCTATTTAACAAACATTTCCTGAAAGCAGATTGCCCATTCCCATACTTGGCACTAGAGGAGAGGCAAAGATAACTAAGATTATTTGCTGCCATTATGGAGTTTATGGTCTTGGAGAAGAAGAAGGTTTAGAAACATAAATCCCTTATACTTTGGAACACGATGGTCATGAGGTCTAAATTGGGAAATGTTCTTTCTCAGCTTTGCTAAGGTCAAGGTGAAAATACCCTGTTTACACAAGGTGAGTTCTCCAGGAGGGATGGGGGAACAGAGCGAATTCTACTAGAGAGTGTGGGCGCAGCTGGCAGGACTCCAGTCCATACACCCCTCCCAAGTCATGGGGGAGGGGTCACAGCATCTTCTCATTTTTCTCAGTGCCCCTTTCCAGACAGAACGAACACTTCCAAGACCTAAGTAAGGCAGGGCACAAGAAGTGGTAGGGGGGTGGTAAAAGATTATTTTTTCCAGAACTACAAATAAAAGTTAAGTTCACAGTCAATTAATTCACAAACTCTTCTTAAGCACTTACTATGTACCAGACTATGCTAGACACATCAGCGGGAAAAAGAAAAGAAATAACTCATCTTCAAGGAACTTACATTCTATTGGAGGAAACAATCAAATATTTTGTACATATACAAAATATTTATATAAAAAATAGAAAGCAACTTTTGGGGGAGGCATTTATTATTTATTATTTTATTGTTATGATGCCCTGCCTGGTTATTGAGTCTGGGTTTAGTTAGAGTGAGCAAACCTATGACATGCAAGCGTGTATCTCTGATTTGTGGTCAGCTCCATTGGACTGAAGTCACAGAACTAAGACTTAGATGGTCAGATAGATGCTCAGAAGTCCAATTCTTGGCTCAGTTTCCAGCTGGGGTTTTCATGCTAAGCCTGAGAGGTCACTGGGAAGTCTCCTAATGGTCATTTCCATGACCATTTCCATGCTTCAGAGCACCTGAGGTCTCTGTGAAAGCTGCATACACCGAGGAAGGTGGTCAGACAGACTTTACTTTCCCCACATCTGTACCAGTTGCCACCTTCATATTAGTCCTCTCCCTCAATGGATGTCAGACATGGAAATTCATCTCCAGCTCTGTCCACTTACCACTAAAACAAAATATGTGTATGAGAGAGAGAGAGAGAATGAATATATATGTCTGTACATGTACATATATATATACATATACATAAATGTATATTGCTTACTGTGTGCCAACTACTGGCGACACAAAATGAGTGATAAGAAAGTCAGTCTCTGCCCTCCAAGAGCTTACATTCTAATGGGAGAAGTTTTTAAAAAGTGTGAGGTGAGGGAAATATATTCTGGTTGTGTCGGTAGGGTATATGGAGTAGTCCAGGGCTTGACCAGCTTTGCAGAGAACACGTCCAGCATGGGTGCTTTCTCAAATGGAGACTCAATGAGGAATCTACCAATTAGAGGAAGAGGCTGTAGGGAATAGAGGCATGGCCGGTATGAGAAGAGCAATGACAGCTAGGGTGAAGGCAGAGAGGAAGCGCAAGAAACTATGGGCTGGTCAGGATCTGAAGAAATACAGCAGGGTCAGAAAGAAAGTAGGATTTGCCAATGGATGTGGGCTGCAAAGTTTATTTATAACTAGATAAACCCACAAATTCTGGGCAAAGATCCAGTACAGGAGACTGAGAAGGAAAGGTCAGATAGGTAAGAGGAGAACGAAGAGAGAATAGTATCATAAAGACCTAGAGAGAAGGAGAGTAACAATGAGAAGATGGTGATCGATGGTGTCAAAGACTTCAGAAAGGTCAAGAAGATCAGACACTGAGAAGCGGCCATGAGATCTGGCAATTAAGAGATCACTGATAACTTTGGAGAGAGCAGTTTCTGCTTAAATAAAAAAGAATGAAAAAATGAATACCTATGAGCTACCACAGTGTGTCTCACATTTCTATCACTGCCAATGCATGCCAGGCCCTTCTCTACTACTTAGAGTTTTAAGGAGTTGCCCAGAGCAATGAAGTTCTCATTCTCTGATTTTTACCACCATGTTGCAGCTGCCTCCACCTACTGCTTCTGCAGGCCTCTTCTCCCATTGGTGAGTTCTTCTAGGAAATTTTGGGCAAGGTCCCATACCTTCCATCCCTCATCCCCACTATTAGTAAGCCTTTCCTTCCCCCATTTCAGTTTCCCTTTTATACATTGTTTCTTCCATTAGGATATAAGCTCATATTCTTTCTTTTTGCTTAGATTTGTATCCCCAGTGCTTAACACAGTGCCTGGAATATAAACTTAATAAATAAATATTAAACTTAATAAATTCTTAAGGATTTTGAAGCATGAGCAAGTTAAAAGGATAAATTGCCATTTTTCTTACTGATAACAATAAAGGTGACTTTTATTTTGTAAAAAAAATTTTCCCATGAAGTTTGCATATTTGGTGGATGTTTTAGAAAAATACAGTATTCTAAATAAAAGAGTATAAGGCTCTCACATTCATACTCAGATCCATAAAGATAAAGTCATTACATTTATGAAAAATTAGAAAGTATGGAAAATACATTTACAAAGTAATATTCTGCATATTTCCCAACTCGAAAAATAACTGACATGAAAATAAAATTGAAAAAAGTTAAAAAGGCTACTTACTAATCACTTAATTGACAGACACAATTCTCATTTTATTTGAAATATCTAGCAATTTCTGAAAGGGGATGGACAAGGAGCTCATTCACAATAGACAAATATGATGTGCGTATATATATATATATAAAACATATATATAATACATACACACACACACACACACACACACATATATATATATATATATATTTATATATATATAGGTTAGGCAATTGGGGTTAAATGACTTGCCCAGGGTGACCCAGCTAGTAAGTGTCAAGTGTCTGAGGCCAGATTTGGACTCAGGTCCTCCTGACTCCAAGGTTAGAGCTCTATCCACTGTGCCACCTAGATACTCCCATTTCTTACTCCATCTGAACAAGAACAATTAATAGATTTTTCTCAAAGCATCTTGAAACAATTGTTTGAACCTGAAAACTTTATAATGTTCTGGCTACAGGTGAGTATAGAGTCTCTGTCTCCTTTTTTTTCCTGCCCAAAACAGAATACAGCTTTTACTTGCCATTTGTAACATCTGTGTGTGTGATGTGGTTGTCTCTGCTAACAGCTGTTATAAAGAAAATATTTCATAGAAAAAAATTATAAATTTCAATACTGTCAATAACATTGTTTCAGAAAATGTACTGGAAAACCAGCCTGCAGTCACATTATTAACGTTATTTAAATGATTATTTGAGTGAAAGAAACAATCAGGGAAATATATGATGGTAAAAGAAAATGAACCAATTACATGTAGAGGACGAGAAATGATAGTCAGACTCCATGGATAACCTCAACATGTCACAGTTCTGACGATGTCTCCCTCCTGGTCAGAACACATCAATGGGTGCCCATTGCCTTTAGGATAAAGTACATGCTCCTCTGTTTGGGATCTAGAGCCCTTTAAATTCTAGCTCCAAGATATCTTTCCAAGGGATCACCCATTCCTCTCCTCACTCACTCTACACTCCAGCCAGGGTGACCCATTTGCTCTTCCCTATATGTGACATTCCAATCCCCCTTACCCCTACCCCTTTGCAAAGGCCTATCTGCTCTCTGCTACCTCTTGGAATGCCTCATCTCTTTCAAAACTCAGTTCAGGTGACATTTCCTTTAGAGGTGTTGCCTAATTCTTCATATAGTATCCCAATCCTAAACTGCTGTGTGTGTGTGTGTGTGTGTGTGTGTGTGTGTGTGTGTGTTTACTTAAGTTGCTTATTTATATGTAAAACTGTCAAATGCCTTTCCTCCCAATGGAAGGTAAGCTTCTTGAGGGCAGGAACTCTTTAATTTTTCTCTTTGTACTTTCAGTCCCTAATACAGTACCTGAACATAATTATTGGTGCTTATTGATTGACTTTTTAGAATTCTTTAAGTACACCATCATTTCATCTGGAGAAAAAATTATAATTTTGCTTCATCTTTGCCAATTCTCATTCCTTCACTTTCTTTTTCTTATCTTATTGTGATAGCTAAAATTTCTAACATTATGCCAAATAGTAATGGTGATAATGTTCATCATTCTTTACCCTGAATCTTATTGGAAAGGTAGCTCATTTTTTTCCATTACATATAATGTCTAGTTTTGGATTTAGGTCAATGCAATTTACTCTGTTAAGGAAAGATTAATTTATCTCTATTATTCCTCTATTTTTAATAGAATTGAGTGTTGGATTTTGTCAAAAGACTTTGTAAAAAAATATATGTTGATAAAAATCATATGGTTTTCATTATTTATCATGTTACCATGGTTTGTTATGTTTGTCATCTTCTTTTGTTGACTCAACCCTGCATTCCTGGTATAAATCCAACTTGGGCATAGTGCATATGTTCTTTAAAGTATCTTAAATATTTTATCTAAAATTTTTATATCAATGTTCACTAGGGTTATTGGTCTAGAATTTGTTTCTTTGTTTTGTCTCTTAGGTATCAAGAACATATTTATATCATAGAAAAAGATTGGAAGGGTACTGTTTTCCTTATAATTACAGTTTATATTTATGGAAAGGCTTATATCTTGAATATTTGATAAAAAAAAATTACTTGTAAATTTCCTGCATGGCTCCACTTTTTTGGACTTCTCCATTATACCCCAAGGACCTCATGTTCCTTTTTATTAGATCCCCAAATTTCCCACTCAAGTTGGTGAAACAAATGAAAACCTCTGACAGAGTTTCTTGGTAATTAATTATCAATTTATTAATTAGGCTAGCTGGCAATCAATAAATTGATGGTCAGTGGTTTCTCTTGGCAACCAGACACACAATGGAGATCCTGAAAGCTTTAAGTACTCTTCTGAAAGGAAATTACCTTGACAGGTGAATATCAACCCTGATTGGTGGACATTTAATGGGGAGGCAGGCTAAAAGTCTTCATCTCCTTCTGTTAAGAACATGTCTTGATCATGAGACTCAGCTGCCTCCAGCACTCTGGACAGGGGAATCTATCTCCATCCAGACCCTTTAGTTAATGTTCTCCACCTTCACGAGCTGGGTCACCCTAAACTCTAATGGAGGGGTATAAGAACAGGGGCTCCTTTCCCCAGAGTAAGGACTCACCCAGGCTGGATTCTATTTATACTCTAAGCAGAAGTTAAGTCTCCTAGTTGGTGGGATCTCCCCCAAGATTGAAGAGTATGTTCCTTGAGGGCTAATCTCATCATGTAGTCATGTTCTTTCAAGGCTGACTTTAACAAGAGCTGGGCATTAATGTGGAAACTAAGGAGAAAAACCTGGATCCCAATTTAATCACTGGTTATTAATATAATAGTAAAAATAATTTCTCTCGTAAATCAGAATGTTTGTTTTAGAGGCAAAACTCTCCCAAAGGGATCAGGGATGGTAGATAGATGTGTGTGTGTGTGTGTGTGTGTGTGTGTGTGTGTGTGTGAGAGAGAGAGAGAGAGAGAGAGAGAGAGAGAGAGAGAGAGAGAGAG
>NW_020954603.1:1667706-1670591 GCF_900497805.2 Vombatus ursinus
GAGAGAGAGAGAGAGAGAGAGAGAGAGAGAGAGAGAGAGAGAGAGAGAGGAAACTTCCTGACTTTCAGAGTAGTCCAAACATATTGTCTCTAGAAGTAATGTATTCTGCCTTGGGAGAAATCTTGAGGCAAAGTATCAGTGACTTGTCAAAAATGTTATATTGTCTCCTAGAAAAAGATAATAATTGTCTTAGAGGATGTAAAGGACTTTCAGCCATGGAACATTAATTCAACTCATATTCTCTCTCTTCTCTTAATTATTTAAGTTCTCTTTAAATATCATTTCACCTTTCATCTCTTGATGACTCCCTCTTGGTTTTTTCTTTTATTCCACAGGTAAATCTCATCTTTGCAAACAATAACCAATAATTATGACATAATTTACTTCATTAATTAGTCTTTGCTTTGTAGTTTTACTTATTTAACTTTTTTTTCTCTATCTGTTGTTTTGGGTATTTGCAAGTCAAATGTAAAAGTGGTCTGGTGCATACACAGATTATCAGTGTTTTGGATGGTGTCTCTACATGTTGGATGCTGGACATATGACTTGTGGGAGAATCATGAAATATAAGCAAACTACCTGCGATTTGAAAATTAATTGTTAAATGCCATCTGAAGTACTAATTGTAGTGGAAACGGAAACCAACAGAAAAAACAGTGCAAAGCAGACTGCAATAATGACTTTTCCCCTTTGCTCTCAATCCCAGCCAATGGAAAAATAATGGAAGGGAAAGGAATTGGTATGTAAACATCAGCAGGAATTTCTCCAGCATGGAGTTCCTAGAAAGTCAGGAGAATGGTTCTGGGGCCAGGATTCCACTTTGTTTCACCAAATGCAGCTGCTACTTTGCCATGATCTGGTTTTGTCTACTTTCCCAGGCTTGGACACTCTCAAACATCCTTCTGCTAGCTCCAGCCTACTCCCAGCATGCAAATCTGCTACCATCTCCCTGCTGTAATAAACCTTTGCAAAGAGACTTCTGTCCAAACTTGGCACTCTTTCCCTGTAGTGGAGAGAGAAATGTCCCACCTCAATTGTCTGTGCTGCATGTAACAGGACCCTGACCTGGCAGCAAGACTTTGTAACTTCTCTTATTTCTCTACTGTACTACAGGAATCTCATTATTGGGACAACTTCAACCAAGAAGATCTCATTAACCCTGATACTCCACTTCATCCCTATGATTTGCCTCTCTGATTGGAGAGTGGGGCGATAAACTCTGGACTTCCACTTAAAGATAGAGATGAATTCGGAAGTCTCCTAATTTCTCACCTGGCTGCACTATTTTGGAACTTCTCTGACTGAAGTCATAATGACTTCTCCAAAATGCCTCTGCATTGGGTAGCTCCTTCCACCCTCCTCCACCCCAGTTTTTGCTTCCTTTTGCCTGTTGTCTTCCACCATTAGATTGTAAGCTCCCTGAGAGTAGAGGCCATGTTGTTTTTTATATTGGTGTCCCCAGTACCCGTCATATTGTAAGTGCTTATTAAATGCTTATTAACTGATTGACTGACTGACAAATGTGTTTCTGGTAAACAACATTTTGTTGAATTTTGCTTTCTAATCCAGTCTACTAACCTCTTCTGTTTTATTGGTGTGTTCAACCCATCCACATTAATAGTTATGTTAGTTGTTTACTTCCTTCCATTCTATTTTTTCATCTGTATCTTTTCAACCCTATACTCTTTTCCTGCTTATTTCAAGTTATTATCCTATAGGGAGGTGGAGCGAAGATAGTGGAGAGAAACCAGGAAGTTGCCTGAGTTCTCCTCAGTTTCCTTTGGAAACAATGTTAAATCAAGCCTCTAACTGGATTCTAGAACAAAAAAAAAACACAAAAAGACAGAGTGAAACAATTTTCCACACCTTTTCCGGGTCTGTGTCACTTGGGTAAAAAAGGAGCACAGCCCAGTGCAGATGGTGTCTGGGCAAGACAATGGGAGGCTCTTAGCCACAGCACACAGATCAGCAACCGAGGCCCTGAAGTTCTGGCTCAGAAGGCAAGTGGCACAGCAGGCCAGCTGTGAGGCCTCCAGCCCCAGGGCAGAAGGCAAATTGTGAGCCCCAGAATGCAGGGCACAGCAGGCACAACTAGGCCAGGCCACCCCAGTATAGTGGGCAAGCTGCAAGCACCTGAGGCCCCACTGTGGAAAGCCAGGGACTAGGCCCCTGGCCCCCAGTGCAAGAAGCTTGGTACAGTGCCCCCTGTGCCCTAGGAGTGGAGCTCAACTTTAAAAGTCATGAAATAGGCTGGAAAATTAGTAAAACAGAAAAGAGCCCTGACCATAGAAAGCTATGGTGGTGACGGGTAAGATCAAAAAACAAACTCAGAAGAGGACAGCATTGTCAAAATGCCTACATGTGAAGCCTCAAAAGAGAATATGAATTGGTCTCAAGCCCAAAAAGTTCTCTTGGAAGAACTCAAAAATGATTTTTAAAATCAAATAAAAGAAATAGAAGAAAAACTGGAAAAAAATAAGAGAAAAGACAAATGCAGGAGAATTATGACAAAGAATCAACAGTTTGGAAAAGGAAGCACAAAACTGATTGAAGAAAACAACTCTTTAAAAAAAAAGAATTGGCCAAATCAGAGAAAAAAACACACTGAAAAAAACAACTCCTTTAAAAGTAGAATTGACCAAATGGAAAAGCAGGTACAAAAACCAACTGAAAAAAAATTTCTTAAAAATTAGAATGGGGGGAGGGCAGCTAGGTGGTGCAGTGGGTAGAGCTCTGGCCTTGGAGTTAGGAGGACCAGAGTTCAAATCTGGCCTCAGACACTTGACACTTACTAGCTATGTGACACTGGGCAAGTCACTTAACCCCGATTGCCTCACCGAAGAAGAAGAAGAAGAAGAAGAAGAAGAAGAAGAAGAAGAAGAAGA
>NW_020954603.1:1670601-1823433 GCF_900497805.2 Vombatus ursinus
GAAGAAGAAGAAGAAGAAGAAGAAGAAGAAGAAGAAGAAGAAGAAGAGAAAAAAATTAGAATTGGGTAAGTGGAAGCTAATGACTCTACGAGACATCAAGAATCAGTCAAACAAAATCAAAAAATGAAAAATAGAAGAAAAAGTAAAATACCTCATTGGAAAAACAACTAACTTGGAAAATAGCTCCAAGAGAGATAATTTAAGGATTATTGAACTACCTGAAGGCCATGACCAAAAAAAGAGCCTAGACAGCATCTTTCAATCAAATGCAGAAAGGCAGAAAAATTAAATTCATCCTTTTCAGATCATGATGCAATAAAATTATGTGTAATAAAGTGCCATGGAAAGATAGACTAAAAATTAATTGGAAACTAAATAATCTAAGCCTAAAGAATGAGTGGATCAAACAACAAATCATAGAAACAATCAATAATTTCATCAAAGAGAATGAAAATAATGAGACAACATACCAAAATTTATGGGATGCAGCCAAAGCAGTTCTTAGGGGAAATTTTATATCTCTAAATGCTTGCACAAATAAAATAGAGAAAGAGGAGATTTGGGTGTGCAACTAAAAAGCTAGAAAAAGAACAAATTAAAAATTCCCAATTAAATACCAAATAAGAAATTCTTAAAATCAAAGGAGAGATTAATAAAATTGAAAGAAAGAAAACTATTGAATCAATAAATAAAACTAAAAGCTGGTTTTATGAAAAAAACAATATAATACATAAACCTTTGGTTAATTTGATTAAAAAAAAGAAAGAAGAAAACCAAATTACCAGTATCAAAAATGGAAAGGGTAAATTCACCACAATGAAGAAGAAATTAAAGCAATAATTAGGAGCTATTTTGCCCAACTGTATGCCAATAAATCTGACAATTCAAGTAAAATGGATAAATATTTACAAAAATATAAATTGCCCAGATTAACAGAAGAGGAAATAAAATGCTTTAAAAAACCCCATGTTAGAAAAAAAAAATAAAACAAGCCATCAATGAACTCCCTAAGAAAAAATTCTCCAGGGCCAGATGGATTTACAAGTGAATTCTATCAAACATTAAAAGAACAACTAATTCCAATACTGTATAAACTATTTGGAAAAATAGGTGAAGGAGTCCTACCAAATTCCTTTTATGACACAAATATGGTGCTGGTATTTAAACCAGGAAAAGCCAAAACAGAGACAGAAAATTATAGACCAATTTCCCTAATGAATATTGATGCAAAAAAATTAAATAAAATATTAGCAAAGAGATTATAGCAATTTATCATAAGGATAATATACTATTAGCAGGTAGAATTTATACTTGGAATGCAGGACTGGTTCAATATTAGGAAAACTATCAGCATAATTGACCATATCAATAACAAAACTAACAGAAATCATATGATTATCTCATTAGATGCAGAAAAAGCTTTTGACAAAATACAGAACCCATTAAAAACGTTAGAGAGCATAGGAATAAATGGAGTTTTCCTTAAAATGATAAGCAGCATCTATCTAAAACCATTATATATAAACATTATATGTAAATGGCAAACATTATATGTAATGGGGATAAGCTAGACGCATTCCCAATAAGATCAGGGGTGAAACAAGGATGCCCATTTTCACCATTATTAATTCAATATTGTACTAGAAATGTTAGCTTTAGCAGTAAGAGAAGAAAAAGAAATTGAAGGAATTAGACAAACTATCACTATTTGCAGATGATATGATGGTATACTTAGAGAATCCTAGAGAATCAACTAAAAACCTACTTGAAAAAATTAACAACTTTAAAAAAGTTGCATGATATAAAATAAACCCACATAAATCATCAGCATTTCAATATATTACTAACAAAGCCAAGTAGCAAGAGATAAAGAGAGAAATTCCATTTAAAATAACTGTAGACAATATAAAACATTTGGAATGGGTTCTGTATTTTGTCAAAAATGTTGTCAAAAGTCTTTCTGCATCTATTGAGATAATTATGTGATTTAAATTTTTTTGAATCAATATTCAGTAGGGAAATTGGTCTGTAATTTTCTTTCTCTGTTTTGGCTCTTCCTGGGTTTCACGCCCGCCATTTCCTTGGTGCTCTACCTTTCCAAAGAGAATAGGATTGTGCTTTGCTACATCTTTCACCAAATTATCTCTGGTCTTGTCTTGGTAGTTTAGCTCTCTTCGTGCTGTAGCCCTAATTTGCTTCTATGGCCTGTTATTAAAAAGGTGAAGGCCTGCTAAGGTTAAGCCCTTGTTATTTTGTTAATCCCCAAAGATCAGGAGTACCTAGTGTCTCACCTCAGATGTTGCTGGCAATGGTTTCTGTGTCTGCATGGTTTTTATAACATCAGATGCATGAGGGTCACAGATCAAGCCCTTGGCTCAACCTCTGAAGTGCAACTCGACCTGAATTTTCAGAATTCACCTTAGAATTATGGTGGACACCTATCTGTGTCAGTCTCCCCACATGTTGCCACACCTGAAGAAAAACTCAACAGACTTTTCTCCTTTGAGCTCTACAGTATTAGGGGCAAAATTAGCATAGGTTTCTTTAGATCTGCTCCCTCAAATATCTCAGCCAAAGTAAGCAAACATTCACGCCAGGTAACAGCTGGCTATCCATCAAGGAGCGTAGTCACTGACGATGTATCTGCCCCTTAGGCTCATTGTAGATCTCATCACCTTGGCTATGAAGCTTTCCAGTCAAGATCACATTTGCCTATCCAACCCAAGTATCTCAGTGTTATTTTCCTGGAGGACGTAGTTCATGTCCAGAGAAAAATGACAATTTTGGACCAATGGTATCTGCCTACTACAGCTTTACTCATAGATGAAGCGGAATTGTTGCTGTGTCATTTCAGTCACGTCCAATTCTTAGTGACCCCAAGATACTGGGATAGTTTGCCATTTCCTTCTTCTGCTCATTTTACAGATGAGGAAACAGAGATAAATAGAAATGAAATTCCTAGATTTAATTATAACATTCAGTTTCTCTAGAAATGTCTCCTTTTATTAGAAGGGCTCCAAAGGCTTCATCCTCAGAAAGTGGACTAGCATGAAACTCCCAGTAGTAACTCCCAGTTTTCAATTCCTCAGGCACATCTTCATGATCAGAATTCCCAGGCAGGACTAGAGAACTTTCTGAGGGGTCTCACCTGTCTTAGCATTAGTAGACTTAATGGCACCCTCTTCTAAGCCTTTCACTTTTCTACCCAATAGCCTTAAAATATCCTCATTCTTAAAGTCTGGTCTACTCTTAATGTTAGGAGATCTCTATGACCCTCAATTGTCAAAGTAATACAGTACTAGCATATTGCCTTAGTCTGTCTTTTCTGGAAGATTGTCCCACAGACACCTTCATTAATATACAAATATTAATGCAATTAATGAATTACAATAATATAGTAAAACAGTCTATTAGATTACTATGCTGTGCTTAAAGCAATAAATGATGAGCTCTGGGTGATTGTACTAAGGCAAGGATGACCTCCTTCTCTGGCCCCACCCTGGCTTCCTGAAGCTGCATTAGAAGATTTTAGCTTTTGATCCAGCTATAGAATAGCATAACAAAAGACTATAAATCATGAAAAGACTACCAATGACTTTTTCATGTGTAGCAAGTAATTTTGCCAACAGTAGCATTCAGACTATTAAAAGATGAACCATATCAGTATCAGCACATTCATCAATTGTATACCAATATTTTCATACTATCATCATATTAGGATGAAGCCAAGCCAGTTTGGGATAAGCTTATTACACCTCCAAAGAACAATAAAGGAATTGAAAATACACTAAAAAGCAATTCCAGGATATAACTGTACCTCTAAAGAAAATCTCCTCCCTATGAAGAGTAAACAAAAATGCAAATATATATATATGTATATGTGTGTATACATACATACATACACACATTTTTATTACGTATTTTCAGAATAGGAAGAGAAAATCTCTTTCTGAAACAAAATTGATCACAGAAAAAATGTCTGAAACTTTCTTCCTAAGTCAAAAAAGTTCCCTGTCACTAAGCTTGCTTTTTGTTGTTTTTGTTGCTGTGGTCTAGTTGATTAGTCATGTCCTTCTCTTCACAACCCCATTTGGGGTTTTATTGGCAAAGATATCGGAGTGGTTTACCATTTCCTTCTTTAGCTCATTTTTTTTACAGTTGAGGAAACTGAGACAAGCAAGGTTAAGTGACTTGCCTGGGGTTACACAGCAAGTAAGTATCTATGTAAGTATGGATTTGAACTCAGGTCTTCCTGACTCCGGGCCCAGTGTTATAGTCTGAGGCAACACCTATTCAAAAGTCTAGGTAAGCAATGAAGTCAAAGGTGGGGCCACCAGAATTCACCATCATGCACGCACACACACACACACACACACCTCAGTCTGAAAAAAATCTTTTAAAGTTGCTCCAACGCTTGACTTTCTTCCCACCAAATGCTAGTTACACAAAAATCACATACAGAGAATAGCAAACAAATCCATTTCTCTCAACTGGGCCATCGAGTGACTGGGCAATCCTTTTAAATTTCCCTAATTAAGTCAGATGCACACCCAATAACATTCCAATGGTTATATTTGGCTCACTAAATGCCTTGATGCTAAGGAGTAGGTGGGGTGCCCTCATGAAAAGACATGAAAATCTAATGAAGCTGGAGGGCTGTGTTCTAATTAATTAGGAAATTAATTAATTAATTAATGTTAGGAAAGATTGAAGGCAAAAGGAGAGGTTGTGTTGACATCTTAAACTCAGCATGTCCAAAACTGAACTCATTCTCCTCCCCCCCAAAAAATCCTTCCCACCCTTTCACACTTCCCTTTTATTTTGGAGGGCACCACTATCCTCCCAGTCGCCCAGGCTTGCATCTTAGGTATCATCCTCAACTCTTCACTATCTCTCACTCTCTACATCCAATATGTTACCAAGGCCTGTTGATTTTTACCTTCATAGCATCTGTCTCATATACCTCCCGGTCTTCTCTGACACTGCCCTCTCTCCAGCGTAGGCCCTCATCACATCACACCTAGACAATTAGCCTATTGGTTGGTCTGCCTGCCACAAGTGTCTTCCCACTCCATTTCATCCTCCATTCAGTTATCAAAGTGATTTTCCTAAAGCACAAGTCTGACCATGTCACCTCTAACCCTGACTCAATAAACTCCAGTGATTCCTTTTCACCTCCAGGATCAAAGTCCATCGTAACTTCCCTCACCCATATTTCTAATCTTCTTATACTCTATTCCTCACTTCCACCACCAATAGTCTATGATCTATTGACACATGTCTCCTGGCTATTCCTCAAACAAGACACTCCACCTCCCAATTCTGGCCATTTTCAATAGATGTCCCCCATACCTTCATCTCCATCTCCAGCTTCTATGGCTTCCTTCAAGCCCTAGCTAAAATCCCATCTTCTATAGGAAGCATTTCCTGATTTTTTTTATAATTCTAATTCCTTCCCAATGAGATTATTCCCAATATATTTTGTGCATCTCTTGTTTGTACATAGGTATTTGTGTGTTTCCTCTTCTATTAGACTGTGAACTCCTTGAAGACAGGAGCTATCTTTTGTCTTCTTTGTATCCCCAGGGCTTTGCACAATGTCTAGCACATAGTAAACATTTAATAAATATTTATTGACTGACTTCCTGTCTCTATCGAAGTACACTGAACTTATCCTGGAGTCTTGGGGGTTAGAGATATTGTGGGTGGAAAGTTTTCCTTAGCTTGACTCTATCTTATATCATCTGAGTTGTGAGGGGGTAATTACTGTATCATCCAGATCTACATAAGTGTCCCTCAGAGCACAGATGTGTGTTTGGTGGGGGGGAGAAGGAGTCAGACAAACTGCCTACTTTGGCCCCTCTACCTTTGACACTCCATGATCCTGGGCCCTATTGGTGGATAGCCTATGCTTGCCTCCATCTGGCTATCACATACTAGCTGTTTCTTTTCCAAAACCTCTTTCCTCGATCACATGCTGTGTCTGTATGGGTTGGCACTTATAGCATACACACTCTCACTTTGTTTTAATAGACTTCCAGAGCTAGCATCAGTCTCCAGGCTTGCGAGTTTGTTTTGCAACGATTACATCATCAATGACTATTTCTGGAAAATATTCTCCTGCAAGGAAACTTTCTCTGACTCACCGAGGATGGATCGCTCCTGAGAAACCTTCCCCAGGGCAGCCAACCCCATAGATGACCTGAATATTCTTTCCAACATCCCCCGGGAAGGAGAACCCTCCTGGTCTTGCTCCTAGGCTCATTGGGCTCTCCATGCTTCATTCTGCCCCATATCCTTCTATTTTTGTTCCCAAATGGAGGAGTGACTGACCCTAACTCATCCTCTTCTTGGAGCAATGCCAACTTTCTGCCCTTGTCAGTTGGCTCAAGCCTTGTTTTCTCTGACTACCTTCATGTTCTCTCATTTAGACTTTCCCTCTCTTCCTCAGACTTTTTTTGAATTGATCCTCTTCTCTTGGCCCCTTTTATCATCAGTTAATATCCATAATTTAAATATATATTAAATGTTTACTTACATATCATATTATTTACATAGTGATATTGCTATTTTGTTTATATATTAATGCTAAATACATTTAAATATTAACAACTAACTCTTATTCTTATATTCTGCAAGAGGCAGTAGGGCTTGGTGCATGGGGAGCCAACTTTAGAGTCAGGAAGACCTGAGTTCAAATCCTGACTCAGACATACATAGTTTTGTGACCCTAGGTAAATCTCAACTTCTAGGAACCACATGTGACTTCCTAAGATTTCATGATGCAGAGTGCAGCCAATCTGAGTCAATGGAGGGAGTTCCCATGCTGGGAGTGTCCCACACAGATGAAATCAACAGTCTATTTAAGTCACCACCCATCTCCTACTCCCAGCAAAAAGAAAAAGAAAGAGGAACTTTTACTCCCTCAGTTCTGCAAGACAGAGACACAGTTCCCAGACCATCCTTTTGACATATCTAAATTAGTCTCTCTAGAAAGCATAAGCAAACTAAACTAAAGACTTAAGACATCACCTGAGTGTATCACCTTTTGCTTATACCTTTCCTGGTATGCAGTGTAACCTCTCTTAAAACATGCTGGTGTTCATTTTGCATTTGTTCTCTATGTGTATAGATGCTACCTCCCTCATCAGAATACTGATTTGCATCTCCAGTTTCTACAATAGGGCCTGGAGTATGGTGAGTTCTTCCTAAATGCCTGTTGATTAATTGATTGGTTTCCTTACTTCAGGGTCTCCATGAACCTGCTACTCTGAACTGTTGTTATGAGGCTCCAATGTGAGGCTCTTTGAACACTTGCAAGTTGTAAAGTTCTATCTAAATGTCACCGGGTGGTATTATTGTTTCCTATCCTTTCCCCTCCCCTAGGCATTCTACGGAGAGCTTGTCTACATCCAGAGGCGCCAAGACTGGGGCTCAAGCCTGAGACTCAGCCTCATGCAGAAGAACCCTCCTGGATGCGGAGACACAAGCCCTGGGCTGCTATCTGAGTTCTGCTCCCTTCCACTTTCATTATGTAGTGAAGGTGAGGAATAGTGCTGGACAGTTCCCATGTTCGCTTGGTATCTCCTTCCTATCAGGAAAGCTGTAGGAATGAGCCCAGCAGGAGATATACATGAAGACTATGGCATGGCACCTCCGTGTCTTTTCAGAAAAGCTCTTATAGGGTCTTCAGGTGTAGAGTTGGAGGAGGCCTTAGACGACATTCAGTCTAATCTCTGAATTGTTACAGGGGAGAAAACCAAGGCATAGGATGCCCAGATTGAGGAAGGGACCACCACGCAGGTGGATAAGAGGCAAAGGGGAGATATCTGCTCGGGTCTTCTACCTCCAGACCTAGGACTCTGGCTGCCATATCTGCCCCTCTGGGGCTTGAGTCAAATTCCAGGAAGCACTGCAAGCTGGGATTGTCCTTATTCCTTGTGTAGGAAGAAAAGCCAATAACTTAACCTTATGTTTGATCTTCTTTGCCTCATTTGCCTTGTCAAGCTCCCAAGCCAGTGGCTGTGGTTGCCAGGGGCCTGCCAAAGGAGGCACGAAGCCAGTTCCATGCCCTTAGTACAAAGCGTCTCGTTCTCCTGAGCTCAAGTGACTAACGTACTGTCCTCAGGTAAATGTGGGTACACAAAAACAGGTTCTGATTTTTTTGCTAGCAAGTTTCCACCTAATCTAGAACTTTTCTTTTTTTTTCACTTGACTTTGCGGTTGCCAAGGCACACTTGGGCAGCAGGTTCTTTGCCGTCAGTTGGTCTGCTCTGTGACCAAGCGGCCTCCGTCATTGGTGTTGCAACAGCCAAGAAAGAAAACTCAGGCTTGGGGAGCTTTCAGTCACGAATTCATTCAAAGTGCCTTGAGTACCTACTATGTGCCAGGTGCTGTGCTAGACCCTAAGTTACAAATATGAAGGAAAACAAACAAACAAAAAAAACTCCTGTGGTTCAAAAAGGTTTTTTGAAGAAACATGTAAACTTGTATCAGAAAAAACATGTAAACAGACAAGTGAATAGGAAATATAGAAAAAATAAACAAAGTGTAACTTCTAGTCTTAGGGTGAAGATAGATGATGGAAGAGACAGAAGAAGCACGATGGTCATAAAATGGTATTTACTAGGTCAGTCAGTCAACTGGCATTTACGTACCCATTATGTGCCAGGCATTGGGCTAAGCACTAAAGATAGAAAGACAAAAATAGTCCTTGCCCTCAAGGAGTTCCCAATTTAACTAACAGCTAGATATAAACAAGATACATTCAGGATAAATGGGGAACTAAGATTAAGGAAGACTGGGACAGACCTCCTGAAGAAGGTGGGATTTTAGCAGAGACTTGAAGGAAGCCAGGGAAGCCAGGAGGCAGAGATGAGGAGGGAGGGCATGCCAGGCAGGGGGCACAGCCAGTGAAAATCTTTGGAGTCAGGAGATGGAGCATCATGTGCAAGAAGCAGCGAGGCAGCCGGTATCTCACGTGGTCAAGTACATGGAGGAGAATAAGGTGGAAGAAGACTGGAAAGTTAGGAAGGGGCTGGGTTATGAAGGTTTTTGAATGCCAAACGGAGAATTTTATATTTAATTCTGGAGGTGACAGGGAGCCACTGGAGTTTATTAAATAAAATCGTAGTGCTTCCCTTTGTCAATTATTTCCTATTTATCCTGTAAATTGCTTGCTTCATATATGTTTATTTGTATGTTTTTCCCCCCTCCATTAGATTGTCAGCTCCTTGAGGGCAAAGACTGTTTTTCCCCCTTTTTGTATCCCCAGCTCTCAGTATAGTGCCTGAGGAGTAGTAGGTACTTAATAAATGCTGATTGAGATCCAAGACAATTCTGAAAGACTTTGATGAAAAATACTATCCATCTCCAAAGAAAGAACTGATGAAATCTGAAGGTAGATCAAAGCATAGTTTTTTTTATTATTTTTCTTGGTTTTTTTTGTCTGTGTTTTCTTTTACAACATGACTAACATGGAAATATGTTTTACATGACGGCACATAAACAATCCTATATAAAAGTGTTCGACTTCTCAGTGGGGGGAGGTGGTGGGGAGGAGAGGGAAGAAGAAAATTTGGAACTCAGTTTTTTTTAGATGAATGTTAAAAATTGTTTTTATGTGTAATTTGAAAAAATAAAATATTTTTTAAAAAATAAATGCTGATTGAGTGATCTATGCTTTAGGAAGATCATTTTGATAACTAAGCAGAGAATGGTTGGTGTTGAGAGAGAATTGTGGCAGGCACACCAATGATTGGGCCACTGCAATAATCCAGTGAGGTGAGGTAATGAGGGTCTGCACCAGGATAGTGGCAACGTCAGAGGAAGTAAGGTCAAGGATCAGACCTGCACTCATTTTAAAGAAAATCAACATTACAAACAACAAATGTAGTGTGTGTTGGGGGACGGGGTAGGATGTAGCCAGAGTGTTTAAGTGGTGAGCATATTTTATGTGATTCCACCATGTAATATGACAGTCAAAAAGCAAATATTTTTAAAAATTATTTATTTTATTCTGAACTTAAGAAATAAAACAAGCATTTCCATAACATAGTAGAGTAGAGAGAAAAATATGATTGACATAAAACTGCAAATCTAATATGTATAACTTGCTATTTCTGCTAAATATATAATAAAGTTATCATACAACTTTCTTTTGCTTTTCCTTTCTTACTTCTCTCTCATCCCCTCCTAGAGAAGGCTGCCATTAGACACAAATGTGTCTGTGTATACATACACACATATTATCACTCTCTCTTTCTCTCTCTCTCTTCCTCTCTCTCTCTTTCTATATATATAATCATTCTATATATACTCCTATTTATCAGTTCTTTCCCTGGATGTGAATATTATTTTAGAATGCACTGAGAGAAACATAAGATTTAAGATGAAGGAGATGAAAGCTCTGTTGTGCTCTGCCCAGTTTGGACCACATCTTCAGTACTGGATTTAGTTTTAAGTGCCACCATTTTAAGAAGGCTATTTATCAATGGGTACCCATATTCTAATTGAGTAGAAGCTCTTGAGGCACTTTTTTTCATTTTTTTTTCAGTGTATCCTCAACACAATGCAAGGATCTAAGACAACTCCAAAAGATTCATGATGGAAAATGCTATTCACACCCAGAAAAACAGCTATGGAGTCTGAATGCAGGTGGAAGCATACTATTTGCTCTCTCTCTCTCTCTTTTTTTTTGTTTCTCTTTCTCATGGTTAATCCCATTGGTTCTAATTCTTCTTTACAAAATGACTAATGTGAAAATAGATTTAATATAAAATGTACATGTTATGTATATCAATTTGCACATCATCTTGGGATGGGGAGGGGAGAGATGGGGAGAAAATTTGGAACTCAAAATCTTATGGAAGTGAATGTTGGAAACTAAAAAGAAATAAATATTTTTTTAAAAAAGTTATAAAAGATATAGAAACTAAGACCTCAAAAGTGGTCAATTACGTTGATAGAAGGGTGGTGGTGAATCATGCTTCCCAACTCTTGGCAAAGCAGTGATAATCTAACAGTATAATGTGATACATACATTTTTAGATATACCCCCTGTGTAGATATGTTTTTATAATGGAGGGATTTTATTGGAGGAGTTAGAGATAGAGATATTTTTTAAAAGAAGAAAAAAAGAATAATTTTCAATGAATTCTTAAAAGCAAACAGAACAGAAGGAAGTTCAAAGGGTACACCAGCAAGCAGGGCAGTGTAGGAAATTAGGAAATGGACCAAACCTGTGATTAGATCCTGATCTGATGAGAATGAGGTGGAACCTCAGAGTTGTTCATTTACTATTTGGAAATTTTTTACATGGTTGTTGATAGCTTGCATTTTTTCTTCTGAAAAAAGAAAAACCTAAAGGTTCATATCCTTTGGACTTTTATCTGTTGGGGAATGACTTTTTCTTATATATTTGCATCAATTGTATGTATATTTTGGCTAGCAGATCTTTCTTCATTTCAGTTAATAATATCCCATTATGTTTATATACCATTCTTCAACATTAGAGAATGCATTTCAACTGTAAGCTCCTTGAGGAACAGAACTAATGGTATTGGTAAAGGGAACTCCCAGGTGAGGAAATCTCTTTATCAAGGCAGATAAGCACCTTCTCTGTCACTTACAGTCTTAATAAGTGACCTAAAAGATGGGATGGTAAAGTGACTTGTCCAGGGTCACACAGTCAATAGAGGTTCATGGTAGAACTCTAGCGGGTAGAGCACTGGCCCTGGAGTCAGGAAGACCTGAGTTCAAATCCTGCCTTAGACACTTAATAGCTGTGTGATCCTTGGCAAATGAGATAATATTTATAAAGGTCTTAGCACAGTGCCTGGCACATAGCAGACACTTAATAAATGCTTATCGCCTTCCTTCCTAATTCCGAGGCCAGCTCTCTGTCTACCATGCTAAGCTGCCTCTTGTGTTGACATTGCCATGTCAAATATGAAATACACAAAGCCAAGGCCAAGCTATGGAGATCCCTGGTCTTCTGTGCAGTTCTCTTTTTGGTTCTCATTATGTAAAGGAGGGATTAAGGAGTATTCTACAACTCCACAACAAGATAGGGAAAAGGGAGAAGTGTTCATGTTTATTCCTTGTGGTCAAGTATATAAAGAGAAAAAGGATTTTTTTTAAAGAAAGAGACAAACTGTGAGGCAGCTCATATATGTATTACTATCACCTATAGAATAATTTATACAATTTATTATGATTGGTTTAGAGAGGTTAAGAGACTTGCCAAGATCACATAGCTTATGTGTACTATCAGATCTCTCCTAACTCCAAGGATGCATTAGCAATTATTTTAAAGACACATATTATTTACATTATAATAAGAGTAATTAAAAATGGAGAATCGTTTTTTAAAAACTACTTATCGGATTTATACCGTGGGTGGAGCCAAGATGGCAGAGTAAAAGCAGTGACTTGCTTGAGTTCTCCCCCAAACCCCTCCAAATACCTAAAAAAAATGGCTTTAAACAGATTCTAAAGCAGAAGAACCCACAGAAAGACAGAATCAAACAAATTTCCAACCAAAGACAGCCTGGATGGTTGATTAGAAAGGTATATTACACTGGGCGGGGAAAGGAGCACAGTTTGGCGTGGGCGTGCAGGCCACAGTGAACCTGGAGCAGGCCTCAGAGGACTGAATCACAGACAGCTGTGCCGGTTTCCAGACTTCTCAACCCATGAAGGCCAAAGACAACTTAGAAGGTCAGTGGGAAAAGTCTGTTTCGGCAGTGGTTAGAGAGAAGCACCGTGGTGTTCTGGCCCCATTCCCTGAGCATGGCCCTGGGATGGCGGCTGCCTCCTGAGCTTCCAGCTCACAGGGGGATTGCAGGGATCTCTCTGCTGGTGCAGGATTCTCTTGCTTTGCCCAGGCTTGGATCTGGGTCACAGTTCTAGATGGTGATCCTGGGGCAAGGAGGAGCGCTAGCATTATGTAGCTTGTAGTGGCTGTGGAGAAGAAACTCTCCTCCCAGTTCCAAGGCAGAAAAGAGTGCTCATAAACCAGGACACAGACCAGGAAAGGAGTAAACACCTTGCCCTTGATCATAGCACCTTGGAAGAACTAAAAATTTAGAGGTCCCTAAAAGTATCTCTGAAAACAGCTGCACAAAACCCCTGAAGCTTGGGACAGTACATTCTCCACACTGGAAACAGACTCCTACCTTAACAAAGAGTTTATAACTCAAGTAATTGGTTGAGATCATGAGCAAGCAGCGCAAAAGGAGTCAGACTATATTATCTTACTTTGATGACAAAGAAGATCAAAACACACAACCGGAAGAAGACAATGAAGCCAAAGCTCCTACATCCAAAGCCTCCAAGAAAAATATGAATTGGTCCCAGGCCATGGAAGAGCTCCAAAAGGATTTTGAAAAGCAGCTAAGAGAAGTAGAGGAAAAGCTGAGAATGATGCTAAAGGAGACCCAAAAAAACACTGAAGAAAATAACAACTTAAAAAATAGCCTAACCCAAATGGCAAAAGAGGTACAAAAAGTCAATGAGGAGAAGAATGCCCTAAAAAGCAAAATTGGCCAAGTGGAAAAGGAAGTCCAAAAGCTTACTGAAGAAAATACTTCCTTAAAAATTAGAATGGAGCAATTGGAAGCTAGTGAAAATTTGAGAAATCAAGGCACTGTAACACTAATCCAAAGGAATGAAAAAGTAGAAGAGAATGTGAAATATTTCATTGAAAAAACAGCTGACCTGGAAAATAGATCCAGGAGAGAGAACTTAAAAATTATTGGACTATCTGAAAGCCATGATAAAAAAAAAGAGCCTAGACATCATCTTTCAAGAAATTATCAAGGAAAACTGCCCTGATATTTTAGAACCAGAGGGCAAAATAGAAATTGAAAGAATCCACCGATCACCTCCTGAAAGAGATCCCCAAAGGAAAACTCCTATGAATGTTATAGCCAAATTCCAGAATTCCCAGGTCAAGAAGAAGATATCACAAGCAGCCAGAAGGAAACAATTCAAGTATTGTGGAAACACAATCAGGATAACACAAGATTTAGCAACTTCTACATTGAGGGTCTGGAGGGCATGGAGTATGATATTCCGGAGGGCAAAGGAGATAGGACTACAACCAAGAACCACCTACGCAGCAAAACTGAGTACAATCTTTCGGGGTAAAAAATGGTCATTCAATGAAATAGGGGACTTTCAAGCATTCCTGTGGAAAAGACCAGAGCTGAATAGAAAATTTGACCTTCGAATACAAGACTCAAATGAAACATGGAAGAGGTAAACAGGAAAGAGAAATCATAAGAGACTTATTAAGGTTGAACTGCTTACATTCCTGCAGAGAAAGATGATATTTGTAACTCATGAGTCCTTTGTCAGTATTAGGGTAGTGGGAGGGAAAAAATTATATGTATGTATAGATAGGTAGATAGATAGAGGGCACAGGGTGAGTTGAAGATGAAGGGGTGATATCTGGAAAATAAAATTAAGGGGTGAGAGAAGATTATACTGAGAGAAGGAGAAAGGGAGAAGTAGAATGAGGTAAAATATCTCACATGAAACAGACAAGAAAAGGCCTTTACAATAGAGGGGAAATGGGGGAAGGTGAGAGGGAATGAGTGAATCTTATTCTCATTGGATTTGGCTTAAGGAGGGAATAACATACATAATGGGGTATGGAAATCTATCTTACCCTACAGGAAAATAAGGGGAGAAGGGGACAAGAGAGCAGGGGGTTGATAGAGGGGAGGGCAGATTGGGGGAGGGGCTAATCAAAAGCCAACACTTCTGAGGAGGGACAGGGTCAAAAGAGAGAATAGAATAAATAGGGGGTAGGATAGGATGAAAGGAAATGTACTTAGTTTTTCACAACAGGACTACTATGGAAGTGTTTTGCATGACTACACATCTATAACCTGTATCAAGATGCTTGCCTTTTCAATGAGGGTGGGTGGGGAGGGAGAAAGGGAGAAAATTTGTAACCCAAAGTTTTAAAAACATATGTTAAAAATAAAAAAATTAAAAAAGAAACTACCTATCTGACTTCAGAATGTGTTCTTGCCTTTATTCTTCATAATTATAGCTCTCAAATACCATGGTGCTTTAGTGTATGTGAAGCACTTGGTCTCTTAATAACCCTTTGCAAAAGTCACTTGTCACTCAGTGGTCACAAATAGAACCCAAGAACTTTGACTATAAATTTAATTCTTTCCAGTTCGGCCATCAGGTATGCCTGATGTTCTGAAAACTGAGAAACATGCATACCAAATAAGAAAGTCCTATAGCAAAGATCTGGTTTAACAAGACAGGAAACTAACCAGTCTTCCTATATAGCTCTCTCTCTCTCTCTCTCTCTCTCTCTCTCTCTCTCTCTCTCTCTCTCTCTCTCCCTCTCTCTCTCCTAACCAAGAATGTGCAAGGTCACTTTTCAGGATGAAGCAAACCACAGCTTTTTCTGAGCTTCTTTCTGTCTAATTGGAAGCTTAAGGAGGAAGAAGCTGAGTGCCCAGTCTTCCCATTTTATTCAAAGTGAGTAAATAAACATGAATACATAAGGAGATGAAGTGTGTGTCAGGCAGAGGAGAGACTGAAGCCAAGTGTCTGCTAACCATCAGGAGGAAATAGAAAGTTGGGTTTTCCAGAACTCCATGTGTGTTCTTTTTTTAGCTGAAGGGTAGACTAGCTGTACTCTGAAGTCCCTAGCAACACTGAGATTTTAGGAATCTACATGTTACAGCAGACCTTATTGTTGTAGGAAACCCTAGTTAACACCCTTTCTTTTCTCCTCTTTCCTATCTGTGCTTCCTCATGTGGACTGCTTATTTTTTGAAGCCATCCTGCTCATCATTTCTTATAGCGCATATACAATCATATACCACAAGTTGTTCAGCCATTACCCAATTGATGAGTATCTGCTCAATATCCAATTCTTTGCTACCACAAAAAGAGCTGCTATAAATATTTTTGTACAAATAAGTCTTTTTGCTTTTTCTTTGATCTTTTAGGAATACAGATCTGTTAGTGGTATAGCTGGGTGAAAGGGTATGCACAGTTTTATAGTTCTTTGGGTATTGTCTAAATTGTTTTCCAAAATGGTTGAACTGGTTCATAACTCCACCAACAATGCATTAGTGTCTCAGTTTTTCCACATCCCCTCCAGCATTTGTTACTTTCATTTTTATGTCATGTTAGTCAAATAGATAAGTGTGAGGTGGTGTCTCTAATTAATAGTGATTTAAACCATTTTCTCATTTGACTATTGATAATTTGGATTTCTTCTTCTGAAAACTGCCTGTTCATATCCTTTAGTCATTTATCAACTGGGGAATGGCTCTTAATTTTTATAAATTTGGCTCAGTTCCCTACTATTTCCTCTTGTATTAATCTGGGCAGTTCATATTTTTGACAATATTCATCCATTTCACTTAGATTGTCAGTTTTTTTGACATATAATTGCACAAAATAAATCCTAATAATTGCTTTAATATCATCTTCATTGATGGTACATTCACCATTGTCATTTTTTATTCTAGTAATTTGGCTTTTTTCTTTCTTTTTTTAAATAAAATTAACCAATGGTTTATCAATTTTATTGTTTTTTTTCCATAAAATCAGCTCTTAGGTTTATTAGTTCAATATTTTTTTAGCATTCAATTTTATTAATAAAGATTTCCATTTTGGTGTTTAATTGGGGTTTTTTAAATTCAATCTTTTTCTGGGTTTTTTTTTTAGTTGCAATCTCGATTCATTGACCTGCTCTTTCTCTTCTTTATTGATATACACATTTAGAGATGTAAATTTCCCCCCCGAGTACTGCTTTGGCTATATACCACAAATTTTGCAATATTGTCTCATTGATGTCATTCTCTTTAATGAAATTATTTCTATGATTTATTCTTTGGCCTACAAAATTTTTTGTAAGTTTTATTATTTATTTTAAACTTAAATACAAAACAAGAAAAGAAAAAAAATCACCATGTACAGAGCATAACATAAGAGAGGATTTAATATAAAACAATAAATTTCCATTTCAAGAAAACCTGCATAATAAATACTACACATTGTTTTTAAAGCTGCCCAGTGTTTCTTTACTTCTTTGTTGGCTTTCTTTTGTTCTCTGCTGTGCACTTTTACTTTATTTTTCCCCTCCCTTCCCCTTAACACCCCTCTACCCTCTCACCCCCACACTAAAGAAGGCTATAATTAAGCATGGATATATATACACATATATGTAAATCTGTACTATGCTTATTTCCACTTGTCATCTGTTTCTCTGAAGGTAGACAGCATCTTCCTTTGTAAGTCCAAGTCTTCCCATGTTTTTCTAAATCAACCAGCTAATCATTTCCTACACTGCAGTAATATTCCAATCCAATCACATCCTATCTGAGAGATTGTCTGTGAAAGTTTTCCCCCAAAATGTTGTGTTCCTTCTAGTCTTGAGTGCATAGGTTTTATTTATACAAGAAAATTTTAATTTAAAATAATTGAAATTATCTGTTTTATACTTCAACAATGCTCTCACATTATAATATAGTTTAATGTCTGATACTGCTGAATCTGCTTCCTTTACATCTTTTTCCCCTGGTTTCTTTGAAGTCCTTGCCCTTTTGTTCTTCCATATGAACTTTGTTGTTATTTTTTCTAACTCAGATTATTTTTAGCAATTTAATTAGGATGGCATTGAATAAATAGATTAGTTAGGTAAAATTATCATTTTTAAAATTATATTGACTTTAACTACCCATGAACAATAAACATTACTTCAATTATTTAGATCTGAGTTTATTTGCATAAGAAGTGTTTTATGTTTATGTTTCTATAGTTCCTGTGTCTGTTTTGGCAGGTATATTATCAGGTATTTTATACTGTCTAGTTATTTTAAGTGGTCTAAAACAATATTGAATACTATTTCTGATATGTAGTGTAGTTTCCCTATTTTTCTCTTTTGATTAAATCTATTTTAGCTTTAACTTTGTCTGACATCATGATTACTATCCCTACTTTTTTTTACATACTAAATTCTACTCCTGACCTTTATTTTATCTTTGTGTGTATTTCTCATATTTATAGTGTTTCCTGAAAGCAACATACTGTTAAATTCAAAATTTTGATCTGCTATCAGTTTTCGTTTTACAGGTAAATTTATCCCGCTCACTTTTGAAGTTGCAATTACTTGTGTATTTTCCTCCTCCCTATTTTTTCCTCACTATCCTTTTCACCCTATTTACCCAATCCCTCCTTACTTCTCTGCTTTATTTCTATCTACTACCTTGTCCTCCTATTCCTTAACCTACCCACCCCTCTCAGAGTCCCTCCATTATCCTTTCCACTATACCTATCCCCTTACCCTCTTATTTCTTTCTGAATTTAGAAGACTTTTGTCCCCTTCTAGATATATTTGTTGTTCCCTCTTTAACTCGTTCCCAATGAGAGTAAGATTGCAGCACTACCCACCCTCTCTCCCACTAACTTCTTCTGTATAATTTTTTCCTTTTATGCTTTATTTGTATAAGATAATTACTCCTTTTTATCTCTCCTTACACAGTTCTGTTTTTTAGAATCGCCTCATCATGCAGCTCAGCCCAAGCCCTTTTATCAAACTACCCAAATAATGATGACAATCATAAGAATACTGATAATATTTTCACATATAAGTAAACAATTTGACCTCATTGAGTTCCTTATAATTGGTCTTTAATATTTACTTTCTATTTCTTTTGGATATTATATGTCAAATTTTCCCTTAAGTTCTGCTGTTTTTGTTACAAATACTTCAGAGTCTTTTAGTTCGTTAAGTGTCTATTTTTCATTCAGTATTACAGTTAACTTTGCTGGGTAAATTACCCTTGGTTGTAACCCCAGCTCTTTTGCTCTAAGAAATGTAGTATTCCAAGACCTAAGGTCCTTCAACATAATAGCAGTTAGGTCTTGTGTAATCCTTGTCGTAGCTCCATGATGTTTAAATTTTTTTTTTCTTGTTGCTTCCAATATTTTCTCCTTACTTGGCAGTTTTGAAACTTGACTATGACATTCCTGTGAGTTTTCTTCCTGCAGTCTCTTTCAGGTGGTGATTGGTGGATTTTTTCTATTTCTCCTTTACCTTCTTGTTCTAGAACTTCAGGGCAATTTTCCTTGATAATTTCTTGTTATATTGTATCAAGATTCATTTTTTAAAATCATAATTTTCAGGTAATCTGACTATTGTTATATTATTTCTCCTTGATCTGTTCTCCAGATCAGTTGTTTCTCTGATAACATGTTTCACATTTTCTTTTTTTTTTCATTCTTTGATTTTGTTTTATTATTTCTTGGTGTCTTAGAATGTCATTAGCTTCCTTTTGCCCAATTCTAGTTTCCAAGGAATTATTTACTTCCTTGAGTTTTTGGTTCTCTATTTCAAGTTGGTTGATTTTCTTTTCATAATTTTCTTGATTTTCTTGGATTGCACTTACTTTTTTCTAATTTTTCTTGATCTCTATTATTTGATTTTTAAAGTTCTTTTAAAGTTCCTCTGAGAATTCTTTTTAGCTTGGGACTATTTGATGTTTCTCATTGAAGAAAAAGTGGCTTTTTTGCTCCATTATCTTCCTCTGAATATGAATCCAGATCCTTTCTATCCTCATAGTAGCTATCTATAGTTGGGTTCTTTCTCCTTTCTTACTCATTTTTATTTATCTTTTTGTTTTATTTTCTTTTTAGCAGCTATTAGTAATCAAGTTTTTCAGTTGTATGTACATTTATAAAAATGAAATGTTTATATAGAGAACCAAAGGACAATAATATCAAAATTAAAAGTAGGAATGAGAAAAATTTAGCTTACCAATTCTCAAATTAAATTATAAAATTCTGATTATTAAAAATTATTTGTTACTTTAAAAAAAAGATAATCAGTGAAACAGATAAGACCTAAATGTAAACTTGAATAGTAGTCTGATATTTTATAAACCCAAGTACATAAGCTACTAGGGAAGAGAATTTATAACAACAGTTTCTGGGTGAGCAGAAATTAAAGTAGTTTGATAGAAAACAGGTTTAGGCCAGCATTAACACCATACACCACAATGAATTCTAAAAATATAAATGAGCTAAATACAAAAGTCATGATATTTTTTTAAAGAAGAGAATAAAAGGTTACATGGTTTACAACTATTGTTAGAGGAAGAACATAGAACCAGACAAGTGGGAGATGGGATTACAAAAGTGAGGAATGATTATATAGATTATATAAAATTTTGATAAGGTTTTTCGTGAACAAATTCAATGCAACTAGAATTAGAAGAAAATATATAGATTGGGAAGAAAGCTTTGGGGCAGGTAGGTGGCACAATGGATAGAGCACCAACCCTGGATTCAGGAGTACCTGAGTTCAAATCTGGCCTCAGATACATAACACTTACTAGCTGTGTGACCCTGGGCAAGTCACTTAACCCTAATTGTCTAAAAAAAAAAAAAGACAGAAAGCTTTGTATTTAACCTCCCTGCTAATAATCATGATAATGATAATGATAATGACCCTAGGGGCAAGCAACAGGTTTGTGATTTAATGGTGCAGATTTAAAGTCCCCAAATTCTTAGTAATTCTGTCTTTGGAAGTGTATTTACAGAACATATGAATAGCCCCCATTTACTGGGGGGGACATAAGCTAATTCTCTAATTATGGACTAAGTGGAAGGGATCCCAGCTCTGTCCTAGTGATGGGGTTATGTGCCCACCATTCAGTTTCAGAAGCCGAGACCTTTGCCCCTTTTTGCCAAAAGGAATTTGGCTCCCATTTGTTGACTCCCCTTATCTCTCTTCCAAAGCCTTAGCCTTGCCTTTTGATATGAACTTTTCCTCCCCAGCCCTAAAAAGAACCTCGCTTCTGTTTGTCTCTCTTTATCTCCCTTTGAAAGCAAACTTCTACCTTCCAGTTCCCTTCATTATCTATTCCCATTGTCTGTTTAATCTCTCAGACCTTCCAGATGAAATTCTCACCACCTCCCAACCACTTCCCCGCTTCCTCTGGCCACCCAAAGTTAAGTTCTGTTCACCCCAGCTTAAGAGCCACTCCCATCCAGATCTCCTTAGGCCCTTCCTCCCATCACCCCAAACTACTTGGCCACTCCTAGATCCCTCTCACAGTCTTTCTGTATATAAGGTCCATCTTGTCTCTACTAAGATGCTGAGAATTTCTCATGCCCAAAAGGCTGAGACTCTCATGCCCGCTCGTCCTTACGGGCGTCACCTGGCTTAAGATCCACCTTAGCCCCCATTTAGAGGCT
Organism: Vombatus ursinus; assembly: GCF_900497805.2. Classification (NCBI taxonomy): domain Eukaryota; kingdom Metazoa; phylum Chordata; class Mammalia; order Diprotodontia; family Vombatidae; genus Vombatus; species Vombatus ursinus. The sequence continues at coordinate 1,691,848 of NW_020954603.1, forward strand.
GAGAATCTCTCATGCCTAGAGGCTGAGGTTTTCTCATGCCTGCTCATCCTTACAGGCACTACTGATGTTTGGGTTCCTTGGGAGTCTGGCCTATACGCTTTATCTTTAATAAACTATTTCTCTGGCTGGAAGAAGATTTGGGTTGAATTCTCTCAGGCAAGCCTGCGTCGTGATCTAGGGGCTCCCAGAACCCAAAAATCTCTAGACCTCTTCACTAGGGAAGGTCACTCATTCCTCTTTGGCTTTCAAAACTGTCCCTAATTCTATATGTGTGTATGTATATTATGAATATGTATATATATGTATGTGTATATTATATATGTATATATACACATATACACATACACACACATATATGAATGTATGTATATATATATAAACACAATGAAATATGAAGGACAGGAAGGGAAATGATGAATGAAGGAATGAAGGAATGAAAAAGCATTTATTAAGTCCTTATTATGAACTAAGCATTGGGGATATAAATAGAGAAAGAAAGTAGTTTCTGAAACTCACATTCTGATGGGGAAGATAACACATAAAAGAAGTTTCAATTGCAAGTCATATGGAAAGGTACCATGGTCAGTCCTTGGGTACAGCAGCAAAGACAATAGTAATACATGTTCTTTAGGTCCTTAATAGCTGTGGTTGACGAAGACATTGCAGCTGCAACACCCACAGAAGCAGTGGCCAAGTTTTATCTCCACAAGGGTTGCTTCCCAGAATGATGGTAGTGGGAGCTGAGCTAGAAGCAGGATCAAAGGTCTGGGATTAATTGGCATTCCCAGGGCTCTTAGACTTACCTGCCCATTAGTGGCATTTGGTTAGTGTTTAGTACTACTGGTGGCAAGAAAGATGGGTGCGTTCTCCATAGATTTCACCTCTCCAGCTTATTGTATGTACTCTTCTCTCCTCTGACACCAGCACCACTCTAGCTCAGGCCCTCATCACCTCATGTTTGGATTATTGGAATAACCTGCTGATGGCCTGCCTGCCTCAAGTCTCTTCCCACTCCAAGCCATCCTTTGTTCAGCCACTAAAGTGATTTTCTGAAAGCACAGGTCTGATCATGGCATATCCCACACACACTCAATAAACTCCAGTGGCTCCCTATGACCTCCAGGATCAAATACAAAATGTTCCATTTAGCATACAAAACTTCAAAATCTAGCCTCCTCGTACTTTTCCAGTCTTCTTACACCTTACTCCATGACACCTACTCTTTGATCCAATGACACTAGCCTCCTGACTATTTCGTAAATGGAGTATTCCATCCCTCCATTACAGGCATTTTTTTTTTTGCTTTTTGGTGAGGCAATTGGGGTTAAGTGACTTGCCCAGGTCACAGCTAGTAAGTGTCAAGTGTCTGAGGCCAGATTTAAACTCAGGTCCTCCTGACTCTAAAGTCAGAGTTCCATCCATTGTGCCACCTACCTGCCCCGACAGGCATTTTCTTTAACTGTCCCCAATGCCTGGAAGCTCTCCCTCCTCAGATCTGACTACTGACCTTTCTACCATCCTTTAAATCCCCCCAAAAATCCCTTCCATAGCCCCTCTTAATCCCAGTGCCTTCTCTCTGTTAATTATTTCCCCCATTAGATTGTAATCTCTTTAAGGATAGGAACTGTCAATCCAGCCTCGGACACTTGACACTTAATAGCTATGTGACCCTGGGCAAGTCACTTAACCCCGATTGCCTCACACAAGAAAAAAGGAATAGTAAATGTCTTGTGCCTTTCTTTATATCTCCAGCACTTAGCACAGTGCCTGGCATATAATAGGTGTTCAATAAATGTTTATTGGTTGATTGATAGAGATTGTTTTCTTCCATGATGATTGTAGGGGAAAACAGGAAGCAAGGTTAGCAGTCTGGAGGCATTGTTCTCGTGAAGGCACTTGGGTTCAGGGTCCTGGATCGTCTCCATCAAGGTCTAGGGTGGAGGGTGGTGATTGAGGTGATAGCACTGGTTTGATTCATCTGATACTTCCTGAAATCTCTCCCTCATAGTGTTCTGTTGATTCATCTAAACTGACTTGCCTGACCCCAAGGTGGAGACATAAGTATAGGAATTACTTAAAGCTGGAAGGTCTCTTAGAACAAAGATTGCTGGGGATTAGGGGAAGGTGATGCCAGAAAAAAATAACAGAAACGGTCAGAGTTGAGAAGGACCTTAGACTGTAAAATGTCTGCCAGTGAGGAAACAATCATTTATTGAGCACTTACTATTTGCCTGGAACTGTGCTAAGAGGTGGATGAAATGAAAGATAAAAACAGGTCCTGCCTTCACCAGCCTTATTTTCTAATAGGAGAGAAATGTAAATAACTAGATATATACATGGAAGACTGAGGAGGGGGGATGGGATTGAGGGGACCAGGAAAGACCTAGAAAAAAACAGCTGAGCTTTGGGTGAACCTTGAAAAAGGCTAGAGAAACTAAGAGGTAGGTTGGGGAGGGTGAGTATTTCAGGCTTGGGGATCACCAACCACAAAGGTAAGAAGAAGAGAGATTGGGTGTCCTGTGCTAAGGAACATAGAACGTAAGCCAGCATCTCTGGATCTTAGAGTGAGTGGAGAAATGGAAAGCACAAGACTAGAAAATGGACAAGAGGCTAGGCTGTGAAGGGTTTGAAATACCGCCATCTACCTCAGAACACTAAATATAAGGTGTGGTGGTGGGGGGACCTTAGAACAGACAGAACAGGAAATGGAAAAGTAAAGAGAAATCTGGGAACTTAGAATGTGTGTGTGGTAGGAAGGGGTAGAGGAGGGCAGTGGAAGGAGGGGTCGGCTTAGAGCTTTTCTTGTCCGACTTTTCATGTGACAGAGGAAGGCACTAGATCAGTTTCTCCCAAAGATCCCATTGCACCCAGAGGCAATTTCTTTGCAAGGAGAGAAGTCCTTAATTTCTCCCTCTTTTCAACCACCCACAGCTGCCAAGATTCTGGGCCCAATCAGGCCATTGGTCAAAAGAAATCCGGGAGAGTTGCAAGCTACCTACTCCTTCCTTCAGGACTAGGCTGTACTGTCACTTCCCTATTTCTGTTTTGGAGTAGGCTGAGGGAGGGGGTTGACATGTGTGGCCTCAGGCAGCTCCAGCCCCCATGTAAGAAGCTACTGCTGCCAGTAGTGGCAGCAGCAGAGCATCTCAGGAATGCCAGCAGCATGGACTCTGACTCAGTCCCCACAGACTCTGGCATGGTCCCTTGGTTGGAGAGGCACCGGACTCTGTCCTTGGTCTTGACATTCACCCTCGTGCTGCTGCTGCGGCAAGTCGTCAAGCTCTACCTCCGGCACCAGGGACTGCTGCGAGCCCTGCGACCCTTCCCAGGACCCCCGACACACTGGCTCTATGGAAACCAGAAGAAGGTAAGCAGGGGCTCTGATGGGGCTCGGGGTGGGGGGCAGCCAGGACAGAGGGAGGGAGAAGCTGCTGCCCTTGGCCTGACTGACCTCGAGGGCAGGTTTCAGGGCCGAGGGGTCTCCCTCTGTAGGAGGCAGGAGGATAGAGAAGGGCCTTAGGAGTGACACACAGATTCATTCTGGGAAAAATCATTGGGACAGTCTTCCCGACATCTCATGGTCTTCTTCCTCCTGCTTTTACTCCTCCCTCATTGTGCTCTTCTCAGCTTCTTGATGCATCCCGGAAGTCATCAGGGGTCCTGGCTTCAATGGCACCTTCAATCTGTCACTTCACCTCCAGATGGCCCTATAGCATTATCTCCAATTTATCCTGTATAGATCTTGTACATAGGTATCTGCATCTTATCTCCACCATTAGATCGTGACTTCCTTGAAGGCAGGGTGTTTTGTATCCTTAAGGCTTAGCACGGTGCCTGGCACACAGTAGGCTCTTAGTAGGAATGCTGAACATGGAGTTAGGAAGTCCTGAGTTTGAAACCTACCTGAGAAATTTACTAGCTGTATGACCCTGGGCAAATCACTTAACTGCTCTTAGCCTCAGTTCCCTCATCTGTAAAATGAGGATGACAAAAGCGCCTATGTCAAAGGATTGCTATCAAATGAGATAATATGTCTAAAGTGCTATATAAATGGAATTATGAGTTATACATTGTTATTAAATGCTATATAAGAGCTATCATCATTAATAATAATAATTATAACTATAAATGCTTGCTGACTTGACAATTAGCGAATTAAGAATTTGAACTCACATTTTCAGACTCCAAGTACAAAGTTTGTTCTTCTTTAATTCAATTCAGCAAATTTGAAGCAGCTACTGTGTGCTAGGTATTGTGGGAGACTCAAAGTCTAGCTCCAATCCAGACCCTGCTCTCAGGGAGCTCAGTTTAGAAAGGGAATATCTCTGTCATTTTTTGTGTCTTTGTCTCTTTCTGTATCTGTCTCTGGCTTCTCTCTCTCTCTCTCTTACACACACACATACACACACACACACACACCACACAGGCTCTCACTCTTACTGTCACCCACATTTATACATACACACAATACACACACAGGTGCTCTTTCTCATATACACACAAGCACTCATATACACACATACATACAGACAATACACACACAGATGCTCTCCCTCTCATACATACACACACACACGCACACACACACACGCCCCACACAGGCTCTTGCTCTCACTCTCACACACATTTTTACATACACACAATACACACACACAAGTGCTCTCTCTCATACACACACAGGCACTCTCTCATATACACACACACACAAAGCTGTAATATCTGAATGACACAACCAATACATTCTACAAGAACAAGCACAAGGCCATGCAGGGTCCCATGAAAGCATCAATGAAAGCTTCAGCAAGGAGCTGGCCCTCAGGTGAGTGCTGGTGTTCTGAGGGCAGCTTGAAATTTGTAAAGGGAAAGCAATTTGTCATATAAGGATAGGGTGAGGAAACTGTGGGTGTGTAGCCTGGAGTAGAGAAGACTTCTACCTAAATACTTAACTTCATGTATGTCTGTTTGTCATATGGAAGATTGATTTGAGCTGACTTGTTCTGTCTGCCCACAGCGGGCAGAACCAGGAACAAGGCTGTAGGGTGGGGGTGGGGGAAGAGCTGCAAAGAGGCCAATCTAGGCTGGATATCAGGAAGAACTTCCAGACAGTGAAAGTGGCAGGGTGGGAGGGGCTGCCCTGAGAGACGGGAAGCTCTCCCTCTTTGGAGATGTTCAAGAAGTCTCGAGATCTCTTGTTGGGGTTGTTACTGTAGGGAATCTCTTAGTATATGGTTGGAATTAGATGGTCACTGTGGTCTTTCCAATGCTTAGAATTCAATGATTCTCTAATTGCGTGTGAATGGGAAGGGAAAGAGAAGGACTATTTATTAAGTACCTACTATGTGCCAAACACCATGCCGAGTGCTTTATTAACGCTATCTCGTTTGATCCTTACAACCCTGCAAAATAGATGACATTATTATCCCCATTTTACAGCTGAGGAAAATGAGGCAAACAAAAGTTAAATGACTTACCCAGGTTCACACAACTAGTGTCTGGGATCAAATTGAATTCTGGTCTTTCAAACTCCAGGTCAATTACTCTATTGCCTAGAGCACCACCTAGCTGCCTCATCATGAAAGGGAATAATTGAATAATCCTGGGACAACAGGCTGGAATCAGAATGTGATACCCCTTAAATATCAGGATGTAGAGTTTTTATTTTATCCTTGAGGCAATAGGGAATAACATTAAGTTTTTGAGCTGGGTCAGAAAGATTGTTTTGGCAGCTAATGGGAAGATAGGTTAAAGACACAAAATACTTTCCCATTTTGGAGACCAATTAAGAAGTTTTTTCAATAGTCTAGATAAAACATGATGGGGAAGACGCTAGGCTAGTTCCTATGTGTATATATAAACATATATGTGTAGAGAGAAAGAGATATGACACGTAGGCCAAATCAGCAGGATTTTAAATCAATGAGCATAGTGTGAGAGAAGTTGAAGAAAAGAGAAGGAGAGGATGCTAAGCTTTAGATCAGGCCTGTAAAACATATGGCCCATGGGGTCACCAAAGGATTGAGGGTGGCCCATGAAAAATGTAGAGAATGTAAAAGAAAGTAAAGATGTAATGAGTGCTTTGTCCATGCCCCACTTAACCCGCCTTCCTCTAGTCACTATTGTGCCCATCATATAACTTGGTGGGTGGGTTGCCACTGTGCACACCCTCTCCTGTTTATCACATGACCCACAGCAACCAACCATCATCAGTCTGTCTCTAGTCTGAAAGGAGAGAGTCATATCTTTTTGCTGTGTTTTCAGTCATTAGCATCATTGAACAAGGGCAGAGTGAGTGCAGCCACGAGCCAACGCAACTGACACCCACTATGTGTTGAGCAGCAAAAACATGAGGGCTTCTTTCCCTCCCTCACTGCACAGCCACCCTCCAAGTTACATGAATGTCTGTCTGGTATTTTCTCCAAAGTCAAGACACTCAGTTCAGCATTTCTTGGTATGTGAGCAGTTGCTATGGAGATTTTTTGGTTCTAACATTAAAGTTCTGGAATGACTTTGTAAAATGGGTAATAAAAAAATGGAAGATCATATCAGAACACAGAGTGTTTAATCCAGAGTAGACAAATAGATACTTGTTTACCTACACAAGAGATAAAATATTGTGCCTTATTTGCCAAGAAGTAATAGCCATTCCAAAGGAATACAATCTTCATCGCCATTTCAAATCAAAACATCCTGACTTAAGCAAATTGGACAATAAAAAACAATATTAAACAATAAAAACAAATAAATGAATGATAAAAACAAATAAAATACAATAAAAAACAAATTAAAGCATCCAAATTGTTGGAAAATCAGAAAAGAAACTCAGAAAATGAAGCAGCTACTAAGGTTAGTTTTCAGATTTCTAAAGAAATCAATTTCAAACATGATTCTAGAGTATGATAAACTGATTGCTGACAAGAAGTGTAATAGGACCCATTAACTAAATGTAAACAGTAAGAAAAGCCTGAAAAATGTATTAAAACTTGTACTGCTTAGCAAAGTAACTTTTAAACATTAATGTGATTTCATAATAAATAAAAATTGGGAGTAATATATGTATTAATTTATATAATTGAAATTTTCCTATCTTTTAAAAATGGTTTATTTGCAAAATAGCTTAATCATTAATTATACCTTTGGAAAGTGAACTGTTAAAAACCTATCTGCAGCCCAAAGAAGTTTAGCCTATTATAACTTTGGCCTCTACCTACTGCCAAGTTGTACTTTAGAATCTGTGTGACTGGCTGGGGAGTAATGTCAAGAGAGCCTAGGAAGTTGCTAAGGTCAAAGGCTTGGAGAAGAAAAGTGATGGACTCTTCCTCTTCCCCCATCCTCTCCCTGTCATAGCTGAACAATCAGAGCTTCAGAACACATCTGTACAGTACAATTGGGTGTTAAGGCTTCACAGAGAAAGAGAAAGCAACTTGGTGGAGAATATTAGATTTAGAGTCTGCCCTAGCTCTGTTACTTTCTACCTGTGGGAACTTGAGCAAAGATGGGACCCTTTCTGGTCCTCAGTTTCCTCCTCTGTACAGCATGGGGGGTGGACTAGATAATATCTCTAAATGCATGACCCTAGTATCCCACAAAAAGGACTGTCTTTCCATAGCTGTCCCCCAAAGGCATTATAGGTAAATAATTATGAGTTCTCTAAGGGCATCTATGAGCCCTCCTCTCTGGTTTGTTTGTGGAGACCTAGAAATGTTGAATCTGGGATGTAGCTGAAAGGTGAACATAAGTTTCCCAGTAGCCTATCAGTCTAAGCTGTCTACATAAGGTTTACTTCCCCAGGGAAGGGCATGGAAAATGGCTCCATTCTATGTACAGCTGATTGAATGACAGCAAAGCCTGATTACTTCTTTCTCCTTACACCATCACCCCCAAGATCCAGAGGGAAAAAAGAAATGGACTGGGATGGCAACATGGCAGATCTAATCACCATTTCTTTTCTTTTTTTTTTTTTTTTCTTAGGCAGTTGGGGTTAAGTGACTTGCCCAAGGTCACACAGCTAGTAAGTGTCAAGTGTTTGGTCTGAGGCCGGATTTGAACTCAGGTCCTCCTGACTTCAGGGCTGGTGCTCTATCCACTGCACCACCTAGCTGCCCCTAATCACCATTTCTTAAACACATGCTCTGGGTAGAACTTTGAACTCAGGGAAGGAAACAATGAAGGTAGGGAGGAAGGAAGGAAGGAAGGGAAGAAGGGAGAGAGGGAACAAGGAAGGGAAAGAGGGAGGGAACAACAAACGGGGTGAGGGAGGATAGACTGAAGGAAAGAGAGTGAAAAGGAAAGGAGAGAAGGGAGGGAGGGAAGGGAGGAAGGAAGGAAGGGAAGAAAGGAGGGAGGGAAGAATAATAAAAATAATACAGTTTGGTTGAAACTTAGAGAGGAGTGAAAATGAGGCACCAAAGGTAGGCTAGCAGCCAATTAGAGAGCACCTTAAATGCCAGACTAAAGAACTAAACTTTGGGAGAGGATTCTGGGAAGATGGTGGAGTAGGTCAGAAAATTCCAAGCTCTCAAGAATTTTCCCAACAAAAGAGATAAAATAGCACCTCAGGGCAAACATAGAGCAGTTAAAAATAAATAAGAGTAGGGGCAGAACAGTAATCCTTCTGGGACAATCAGAGAAGATCTGAAGAAAAATCCCAGAACAGATTTGGTCCCTGAGAAGAGTAAATACCTCCAAGCTAGGGACCCCTTAAACAACAAACTGTGAGCCCTGGGATAAGCTGAGTTAGGAGGGTGCCACACCATAGGAACTTTTACCCCCTGGACAGTGAGAAAAGTTGAGTGTCTGAACCAGAGAAGATCAAGGGAACCTCTGCTGACAAAGAACAGCAGACCCAGCTGTGCTGGGAGATGAGGCTGGGTGGGGGGAGAGGGGGCAATGGTGAGTGCAGGAGCAGTAGGACTGGGAGCTGGCTGTGGGCACTTATAGGAGGCTGGAGGTCTTGGTTTCAGTTCCAGGCTAGAGGGAGAATTCCCTCTCTCTTTCCCTTCCCTGAAGGAAGACCTTAGGCCAGAGGCACCATCCCCTATACTCCAGGACTAGAGGTGATTACAAAAAATAAGCTACTACACATTTTTTAAAAAATGAACAGGCAAAGGAGAAAGAATTCAACCATAGAAAGTTACTATGGGAATAGAGAAGACTGGCGTTCATCTTCAGAGGAGGATACTGAAGCAAAGAAACCCTCTTCTACCCCAAAGGGTAACACCAAATGGTCACTTGCCCCAAAAGAAATCATAGAAGAACTTTGAAAAGACTTTAAAAATCAGGGCACCTAGGAGGCGTAGGGTATAGAGCACCAGTCCTGGAGTCAGGAGGACCTGAGTTCAAATCCGGTCTCAGACACCTGAAACTTACTAGCTATGTGACCTTGGGCAAGTCACTTAATCCTAATTACATCATTAAATAAAAATAAAGGATTGAGGATCTAAGACAACTCCAAAAGACTCATCATGGAAAATGCCATTCACATCCAGAGAAACAACTATGGAGTCTGAATGCAGATGGAAGCATACTATTTACTCTCCTTTTCTTTTATTGTTTTGTTTTGTTTCTTCATTCTCATAGTTCCTCCCATTAATTCTAATTTTTCTTTACATCATGACTAATGTGAAAATATGCTTAATATGAATGTATAAGTAGAGCCTATATCAGATTGCATGCTGTCTTGGGGAAGGGGGAGGAAAGGAAGGGAGAGAAAATTTGAAACTCAAAACCTTATGGAAGTGAATGTTGAAAACTAAAACTAAATTAATTAATTATATATATTTTTAAAAGACTTTAAAAATCAAATGAGAGATTGAAGAAAAACTACAAAAAATGTAAAATAATAATCTAAGAAAAACAAGATTATGAGAAGAAAAGCAACCAATTAGAAAAGGAGATCCAGAATCTTAATAAAGAAAACAACTCCTTGAAAATCAGAATTGAGAAGATGGTGGAGTAAAAGCAGTGACTTGCTTGAGTTCTCCCCCAAACTCCTCCAAATAACTGTAAAAAAAATGGCTCTAAACAAATTCTAAGGTAGCAGAACCCACAAAAAGACAGAGTCAAACAAATTTCCAGCCCAAGACAACCTGGATGATTGATTGGAAAGATCTCTTGCACCAGGCTGCAACCAGGAGAGAAGCATGGTTCAGCATAGGCCACACAGGCTGCTCAGGCAAAGACCAGGCCTCAGTGAACCTAGAGTAGGCCTCAGGGGACTGAATTAAAGGGAGCTGTGGCAGTTTCCAGACTTCTCAACCACAAACACCAAAGATAACTTAGAAGGTCAGTAGGAAAGGTCTGTTGGACTGTGGTGAGAGAAAAACTTCTTCCAGCCCCAGTCCTGGCACAGCCCTGGGGAAGAGGCTGCTTCTGGAGCTCTTGGCCCACAGATGGAGGGGGAGATCAAGCAACTGATCAGAGGGGGATTGCAGGGATCTCTTTTCTGGCACTGAGGCAGGATTCTCTTGCTTTGCCCATGCTTGGATCTGGGTCAGTTTTGGGTGGTGGTCCTGGGGTGAGGAGGAGCTTTGGTGTGGTAGAGCTTGTGGGGGCAGTGGAGAGGGAATCCTCCTCACTGTTCCAAGGCAGAAAAGAGTGCTTATGGTCACTCATAGACCAGAGCACAGGCCAGGAAAAGAGTAAATACCTTGCCCTTGATCATATCACCTTAGAAGAAATGAAAATTTACAGGTCCCTAGAGCTATCTCTGAAAATAGCTACAAAAAAAAACACCTGAAGCTTGGGACAGTATACCCTCCACACTGTATGCAGACCCCTACCTTAACAAAGAGTTTAAAAGTCAAATAATTGGCTGGGATCATGAGAAAATGACACAAAGAAAGTCAGACCATGGAATCTTACTTTGGTGACAAAGATCAAAACATACAACCAGAACAAGACAACAAAATCAAAGCTCCTACATCCAAAGTCTCCAAGAAAAATATGAATCAATCCCAGGCCATGGAATAGCCCAAAAAGGATTTTGAGAAGCAAGTAAGAGAAATAGAGGAAAAACTGGGAAGAGAAATGAGAGTGATGCAAGAAAATCGTGAAAAATAAGTCAATAGCTTGCTAAAGGAGACCCAAAAAAATACTGCAGAAAATAACACCTTAAAAAATAGACTAACCCAAATGGCAAAAGAGGTCCAAAAAATTAATGAGGAGAAGAATGCCTTAAAAAGCAGAATTGGTCAAATGGAAAAAGAAGTCCAAAAACTCACTGAAAAAAATACTTCCTTAAAAATTAGAATGGAGCAAATGGAAGCTAATGACTTTATGAAAAATCAAGAAATTGTAAAACAAAACCAAAAGAATGAAAAAATAGAAGACAATGTGAAATATCTCATTGGAAAAACAACTGACCTGGAAAATAGATCCAGGAGAGATAATATAAAAATTATTGGATTATTTGAAAGCCATGATCAAAAAAAGAGCCTAAACATTGTCTTTCAAGAAATTATCAAAGAAAACTGCCCTGATATTCTAGAACCAAAGGGTAAAATAAAAATGGAAAGAATCCATCGATCACCTCCTAAAAGAGATCTCCAAAGGAAAACCCCTATGAATATTATAACCAAATTCCAGAGTTCCCAGGTCAAGGAGAAAATATTGCAAGCAGCCAGAAAGAAATAATTTAAGTATTGTGGAAACACAATCAGGGTAACATAAGATTTAGCAGCTTCTACATTAATGGACCAGAGGGCTTGGAATATGATATTCCAGAGGGCAAAGGAGATAGGATTACAACCAAGAATCACCTACCCAGCAAAACTGAGTATAATCCTTCAGGGGAAAAAATGGACATTCAGTGAAATAGAGAACTTTCAAGCATTCCTGATGAAAAGATCAGAGCTAAATAGAAAATTTGATTTTCAAATACAAGACTCAAGAGAAGCATGAAAAGGTAAACAGGAAAGAGAAATCATAAGGGACTTATTAAAACTGAACTGTTTACATTCTTGCATGGAAAGATGATATTTGTAACTCATGATACCTATGTCAGTATTAGGATAGTTGGAGGGAAAAAGATAGATAGATAGATAGATAGATAGATAGATAGATAGATAGATAGATAGATAGATAGATAGATAGATAGGTAGATGGCACAGGGTGAGTTGAAGAAGAAGGGGTGATATCTAAAAAATAAAATTAAGAGGTGAGACAGGATTATACTGGGAGAAGGAGAAAGGGAGAGGTAGAATGGGGTAAATTATCTCACATAAAACAGACAAGAAAAGGCTTTTACAGTGGAGGGGAAATGGAGGAAGGTGAGAGGGAATGAGTGAATCTTATTGTCATTGGATTTGGCTTAAGGAGGGAATAACATACACACTCAATTGGGCATGGAAATCTATCTTATCCTACAGGAAAATAGAAGGGGAAGGGGACAAGAGAGCAGGGGGATGATAGAGGGGAGGGGCTAATCAGAAGCCAACACTTCTGAGGAAGGACAGGGTCAAAAGAGAGAATAGAATAAATGGGGGGCAGGATAGGATGAAGAGAAATATAGTTAGTTTTTTACAACATGACTACTATGGAAGTGTTTTGCATGACTACACATGTATTAATCTGTATCAAGTTGCTTGCCTTCTCAATGAGGGTGGGTGGGGAGGGAGGAAGGGAGAGATTTTGGAATCTAAAGTTTTAAAAACAAATGTTAAAAATTGTTTTTACATGCAACTGGGAAATAAGATATACAGACAATGGGGTATAGAAATCTATCCTGCCCTAAAGGAAAATAGAAGGGGAAGGGGATAAGAGAAGGAGGGAGAAGTAGAAGAGAGGGTAGATTAGGGGAAGGGGTATTCAGAATGCATACATCTTGGGACTGAAGGAGGGGCGAGAAGGGGAGAAAATTTGGAACTCAAAATCTTGTATAAATAAATTCATAAAAAAATTTTAAAAAAGAAAATCAGAATTGAGCAAGGGGAAGCCAGAAAAGGTATAAGAGATCAAGAAATAATAAAACAAAATATAAAGAAGGAAAAAATACAAGAGAATGTGAAACATGTCATAAGAAAAACAACTGATCTGGAGAACAAATCAAAAAGAGAAAACATAAAAATAATCAGACTGCCAGGAAACTATGATAAAAAATATCTTGATACAATAATACAAGAAATAATTAAAGAAAATTGTCCTGAAGCATTAGAACAAGAGGAGAAAGTAGAAATAGAAAAACTCCACCAATCACCACCTGAAAGAGGTTATATGAGGAAAACCCACAGGAATAGTATAGTCAAATTCTCAAACCCCCAGTTCAAGTATAAAATACTATGAGCAACAAGAAAAAAACTATTTAAACATGGCAGTGCCACAATTAGAATCACACAAGACCTAGCAGTGGTGACACTAAAAGACCATAGGTCTTGGAACACTACACGTTGAAGAGCAAAAGAACTGAGGTTCCAGACAAAAATACCATACCCAGCAAAGCTAAGCATAATCCTAAATGAATAAAATGAACATTTGATGAATTGTCAGACTCTCAGGACTTTGTTAAAAAGAAACCTGAACTTAATAAAAGATCTGATATACAAGAGTCAAGAGAAATATAAGGTGCATACCAAAGACTAATTAATTACAAGGCACTCAGTAAGGACAGACTGTTTACCTTTTATGTATGTGAAATGCATGTCTAAGATTGTTACTAATAATTAGGTAGTTTGTAAGAAAGATTGGGGTAGACCTGAGTATGATATGACTTCAAAAAGCAAAATTGTTTAGGAACAGGTAAAATGAGTAATTATTTTATACAAATGAGATTCAAGAGGGAGAAGTGACACAGAGGAATCACATGGGGAAGGAGGGCTGTTAGTTCTGGAAACCTACTTTCATCAGGAATGGGTTCAAGAAGGAACAATACATATATATTTAGAAGAGTATAAAAGTCTTCTAACTTCAGAAAAAAATAAAACACCAAGGGTATGGATGGGGGGAGAGGATAAGTAAGGAATGTCTAGAGGGGAAGGTGAGGGAATGGGTTAAAGTGTGCATGGGGGGGGGTATTGAAGAGTGTTTAGATTTATGGGAATGGGAGGATAAAGAAGGGATCCTGGGGAGTGGGGGCGTAGGTTAAGTAATAGGAGGGCAAGGTGGTGATTAGAAGTGAAGTAGAGGAGTCAGGAGGGATAGGAAATGAGAGATAGGCACAAACAAAACAAAGATCAGGAGTAGAATTTGTTAGGGAAAGTATATGTTTGTACGTGTATATATGTATATGTGTATGTATATATCTATATCCATATATAAATATATCCATATTTAATTGTAGCCTTCTGGGGGGGGTTGGGAGGAAGGAAAGGAAAGGGGAAAAAGAACAAAGTAAAAAGTGCACAGCAGAGAATAAAAGAAAACTTACAAGGAAGCAAAGACAATATGGATAGCTCTCAACACAACACATAATATCTATTACATAGGCTTTCTTGACATGGAAATACATTGCTATATATTTTGAATCCTCTCTTATGTTCTGCTGTGCACATGACATTTTTTTCTTTTCTTATTTTGCATTTAAGTTTTAATATGTATGTTTATAATATGTTTCTTTTTCTTTTCTTATTGTGCATTTAAGTTTTAGAAAAAAACAGAAAAAAAACTGAATTTTGTTTAGGAAGCAGTGGGGAACCAGTGAAGACTTTTACACAAAAGAGTGACATGATCCTATCTCTCGCTCACTGCCTTTCTGCCTGCACCTATGTTCAGCTGTCCTCTTACCTTAAAATCAAACAAATAAAAAAAAATCTTCCATTGACTTGTGGCCTTCCCTTGCTATTATCCTGTTTATTTCTTCCTTTCACTTCTTTTTTAAAAATTATTTTTATTGGTGTTTTCCATGGATGTTTTCCACATTAACATAGTTTCCTTGATATCCTTCCCCTTCTAAGAGAGTCATTACATATGACAAACAATATTTTTAAGGACAAAAAAAAAGAAAAAGAAAGAAACATAACTGATCGATACGTTTTAAAAGTTTGAAAAATATGTGCAATGTAAACACCTGTGGATCTCCCACCCCTGCAAATTCTTTTCATATCTCTTATTTCAAATCATGTTTGTTCTTTATAATTTAGCAACATTTACTTTTGTTTCATTTTTTGTGTGGCTTGTAGCATGTGAGTTTTAACAAAAGGATAGACAAAGGCAGATCTTTCAACAAGACAACATTTATTAGCAGGGGTCAATAAATGGGTCAGTGGATTGCTTCCATTTATGCCAAAGACCCTGAGCAAAAAGACAGTTTCCCTTTTATAGGTTTTGGGGAGAACAGAAGAAGAATAGAACAGGGTAGATGGCATCATGGATTTGGGTACAAAATGATTAGTTACAAAGCTGAAGTGCAGGGAACAACACGATTGGTTAGAAGTTTGGTAATTGGGATCAGCAACAATCCCCTTTCTTCTCTGATGAAACTAAGAAGTGCTCATCTTTTCAGTTCACGTATGAGATAACAACCCAGACTTTTGGTCAGCAAACTAGACATCCTTGAAGGATAGCTTGGTGGAGTAAAGATATCAGCCCTAACTCCCTTTCCTTCACACACATTCCCTGAGGTTAGCAAAATTCCTTGAGGCAAGAAGAGTTCAGTGATTAGAGGAGAGCTAAATTTTTAGAATTAACTCATTACAGGCCAGCTAAATTCTGAACTAAAGTTCAGAGACAAAGAACCACAACTTAAGCGGTTATAGGACAAATTTAATCCGTTGTAAATAGGATCAATAATGAAATGATAGGGGCAGCTAGGTGGCGCAGTGGATAGAGCACCGGCCCTGAAGTCAGGAGGACCTGAGTTCAAATCCGACCTCAGATCAAACACTTGACACTTACTAGCTGTGTGACCCTGGGCAAGTCACTTAACCCCAATTGCCTAAAAAAAAATAATGAAATGATACAAGATCAATCTTAATCTTCTCAGGTTCTTTCCATTTACATTGTTATAGTCATAGTGTATGTTGTTTTCTTGGCTATGCTGACTTCACTCTGCATCAGTTCGTGCAGATCTTTCCATACTTCTCTATATTGATCACATTCATCATTTCTTACAGCATAGTAAGATTCCATTACATTCCTGTAGTATTTTTTTAGCCATCCCCCAATAGATAGGCATCTTTGTTTCCAAAACTTTACTGTCACAAAAAAAATGCTGCTATACATATTTTGATGTGTGTGGACTCCTTATCAACAGTTTCCTTAATGTATAAGCCTAGGAGTGGAATCTCCCACTCAAAGGGTCTGGACATTAATTCCAAATAGTTTTCCAAAATGGTTATACTGATTCACAGCTTCACCAGCAATGCGCTAGTGTGCCTATCTTCCCATAACTCCTCCAACTCTTCCTATCTTTTGTCATATTTGTCAATTTGCAGGATGTGAGGTAAAACTCTGAGGCTGTTTTGATGTCCATTTCTTTTATTATTAATGATTTAGAGCCTTCTTTCATGTTGTTAATAATTTGCAATTCTGGGATGTAGTATGTGTTCAGAGAAGACTAGTACCTCTGGTATGAGGACTGCTGAGCCCTTTTCAGGGCTGTTTTCCACCCTTGGTGTCCACCTGTTTCACCCAACTCTCACCTGTGGTTCCAAAAAGCATGTGCAGCAGCCACACCCCAGTACAACCCCTGTTTCAACCAGGTTGAGGGTAACTGAGGAGCCTCAAACCCATTGGTGAGTTAGGGGGATGTCTACCCCCAAGTACATGAAGACTTCCCCCAAAAGAATGGGCAGATGAGAACAGTTTGTTCCAGTAGTCGTGAAAGTGGCCGAAGCAGGTGCTGTGAAGAGCTTAGAACTTGATTGGACATCAAAGATGCCAAGGTCATCCACTGCATCCCAACCCATCCCCAGTCATCTTGACTTTTCTCTTGCCACTGGACTCCGATGACTCTGGAAGAGAGAGTGAGGCTGACAACTTCAGGCAACTCTGCCTTACTTAAATCCAATTTATGTGCAACTCAAAAGACATCACCCATACTATTTAACCATTTTACCTACCTCAAAGTCCTGTGGCAATGGCAAGTGATGATGCAGCAGGTGTGGATACACTGGGAGTTGTAATCACAACCCTGCACACAGGTGGCCCAGGCCATAGGGTCATCTATTCACTGGACTGAAGCGGCAGTGAGATTCAGCAGTCCCCTGCCTGTCTGAGCAGCCTTTTTTTAAAGACCACACTACTCGTATCCTGGCATGAGGAAGAGGATAGAAAAGGTGCTGTAAAAATTGTCTCTGTCACCCAACCCTCTCCTGCTTACCATGGTAGGTAGAGATACCACCCCTGTGGTCAAAACACACAAAAAATGTACAAAAACTTTTGCAAAGATGATTCCACTCACTATCAGTACATGGAATGTGTACATACTTATGGACAATGTGAAATCCAGTAGACCTGCAGGAAGAACAGCTCTTGTTGTGAGAGAACTCAACAGGTATCATATCCAAACATCAGCTCTGAATGAAACAAGGCTAGCAAATGAAGTCTAGGGTATCGAAGTGGGAGCTGGATACACATTTTTCTGGAATGGCCACAGTGAAGGGGAGTGCTGTGAAGCTGGTGTAGGCTTTTCAATTAAAACTAATCTAGTCACCAAGCTTGCATGCCTCCCAAAAGGAGTGAATGATAGACTCATTACAATGTGACTGCCACTTGCAGGAAAGCACCATGCCACCATCATCAGTGATTCTGCTCCACCATGATGAACTCTGATGAGATGAAAAAAATTTTTATGAAGACCTGGAGACCTTCATCATCAATGTGCCAAAAGAAGACAAGCTTATAATTCTGGGTGACTTTAATGCAAGAGTAAGCACAGACTATCAGATATGGCAGGAAGTCCTTGGGAGGAATGGAGCTGAAAACAGCAATAGCATGCCAGAAATGCAGGGCTGGTTCAATGTTAGGAAAACTATCAGCATAATTGACCATATCAACAACAAAACTAACAGAAATCATATGATTATCTCAATAGATGCAGAAAAAGCATTTGACAAAATACAACACCCATTCCTACTAAAAATACCGGAGAGCATAGGAATAAATGGAGTCTTGCTTAAAATGATAGATAGCATCTATCAAAAACCACCAGCAAGCATTATATGTAATAGGGATAAGCTAGAAACATTTCCAATAAGATTGTGGGTGAAACAAGGAAGTCCATTGTCACCACTGTTGTTCAATATGGTATTAGAAATGTTAGCTTTAGCAATTAGAGAAGAAAAAGAAATTGAAGGTATTAGAATAGGCAAAGAAGAAACAAAGTTATCACTCTTTGCAGATGATATGATGATATACTTAGAGAATCTTAGAGAATCAAGTAAAAAATTACTTGAAATAATAAACAAATGTAGCAAAGTTGCAGGATATAAAATAAACCCACACAAACCATTGGCATTTCTACATGTTACCAGCAATACCCAACGGCAAGAGGTAGAAAGAGAAATTCCATTTAAAGTTACTGTAGACATTATAAAATATTTAGGAGTCTACTTGCTGAAACAAACCCAAGAACTATATGAACACCATTACAAAATGCTTTTCACACAAATAAAGTCAGATCTAAATAATTGGAAAAACATCAGTTGCTCATGGGCAGGCCGAGCTAATATAATGAAAATGACAATTCAATCTAAATTAATTTACTTATCCAGTGCCGTACTAATCAAAATACCAAAAAGTAATTTTATAGTGCTAGAAAAAACAATTACAAAATTCATCTGGAAGAATAAAAAGTCCAGAATATCAAGGGAACTAATGAAAAGAAATGTAAGGGAAGGTGGCCTTGCTGTACCAGATCTTAAATTGTACTATAAAGCAGCAATCATCAAAACTACTTGGTACTGACTAAGAAAGAGAGAGGTGGATCAATGGAATAGGTTAGTTATGCAAAACACAACAGTCAATGACTATACTAATCTACTATTTGATAAATCCAAAGACTCCAGCTTCTGGGATAAGAAATCACTATTTAGCAAAAACTGCTGGGAAAACTGGAAAAATGTATGGCAGAAACTAGGCATAGACCAACATCTTATACCCTATACCAAGATAAAGTCAAATTGGGTACAGGATTTAGATATAAAGACTGATACTATAAGCAAACTAGAAGAGCAAGGAATAGTTTACCTTTCAGATCTATGGAGAAGAGAAGAATTTATGACCATACAAGAGATAGAGAATACTATGAAATGCAAAATGGACAATTTTGATTACATTAAATTGAAAAGTTTTTGGACAAACAAAGCCAATACATTCAAGATTAGGAGGGAAACAGAAAACTGGGAAAGAATTTTTACAACCAGTGTTTCTGATAAAGTCCTCATTTCTAAAATATATAGAATACAAGTTATTCCCCAATTGATAAATAATCAAAGGATATGGACAGGCAATTTTCAGAGGAAGAAACTAAAGCTATCTATAGTCATATGAAAAAATGTTCTAAATCACTATTGTCTAGAGAAATGCAAATCAAAACGACCCTGAGGTACCACATCACACTTATCAGATTGGCTAATATGACAAAACAGGACAATGATAAATGTTGGAGAAGATGTGGGAAAATTGGAACACTAATACATTGTTGGTGGAGTTGTGAAATGATCCAATCATTTTGGAGAGCAATTTGGAACTATGCCGAAAGAGCTATAAAATTGTGCATATCCTTCGATCCAACAATACAACTTTTAGGTCTGTCTCCCAAAGAAATGTTCAAATTGGGAAAAGACTCACATGTACAAAAATATTTATAGCAGCTTTTTTTGTGGTGGCAAAGAATTGGAAATTGAAGGGATGTCCATCAATTGGGGAATGGCTGAACAAATTGTGGTAAATGAATGTAATGGAATACTATTGTGCTATAAGAAATGATGAGCAGGCAGACTTCAAAAAAACCTGGAAAAACATACATGAAGTGATTCAGAGTGAAATGAGCAGAACCAGGAGGACATTGTACACAGTAACAGCCATATTATGAAATGACTGACTTTGACAGACTTGGTTCTTCACAGCAATGTAAGAATCTAAGACAACTCCAAAAGACTCATGATGGAAAATGCTATCCACATCCAGAGAAACAACTATGGAGTCTGAATGCAGATGGAAGCATACTATTTGCTCTCCTTTTCCTTTGTTGTTTTGTTTTATTGCTTCATTCTCGTGGTTCCTTTCATTTGTTCTAATTGTTCTTTACATCATGACTAATGGGAAAATATGCTTAATATGAATGTATAAGTAGAGCCTGTATCAGATTGCATGCCATCTTGGGTGGAAGGAGAGGAATGGGAGAGGGAGAAAATTTAAAACTCAAAATCTTATGGAAGTGAATGTTGAAAGCTAAAAATAAATTAATTATCAAGAAGAAAAAGAAAGAAAGAAAACAGTAGCAATGATCACTTGCTACTGAAGACTTGTGCATATTATGACTGTCTCATCTGCCAACACCAACATCACTGAAAACCAACACTGTCTTCTGTTTGTCTAAACGCAGCATAACTTTGTGGTTGCACCCTCACAGCAAACATTGACATTTAATAGACTATTTCATGGTAAGTGGAAGAGAAAGACAGGCTGTGACAGTGATGAAGGCTATGTGTGGTGAGAGCACTGACTAATCATACACTCATCTTCTCCAATCTAAATATTCACATTCAACAAAAGTGGTAGCCCCAAGGCAAAATGACTACCAAGAAGACTTAATGTTAACAGATTAGAGCACTTCACTGAGTGGGAACAGTTCATTGCTAACTTGAAGGGAAAGCTGAGCCAATACACAGTTAACAACAGTGGAGTGGGAAAAGAGTGGGCAGCTTTCAGAGATTTGGCTCAAAAAAAAAACCATGATGTGCAAATTTAGAGACAACTCTACTCCAAATGTAAATGTGGACTATTTGTGCCTGATCTGTGGTAGAGCCTTCTGAGCTCATATTAGTCTGATCAGCCAAAACCAGACATATTGTGCATTCACTCCAACATAGCAATGTCATTTTGGCCCTCTTGAAGAACAAAGGACAACAGTCAAGTTTGCAATTCTTCTTTTGAGACATTATTCATATTGCTTGATCGCTTACCTGTAAGGCAATGGCTTTTGTTTTTATATTCTTCCCTTTACTTCTAAACATCTACAGCCACACACATGCACTGCCTCTAAGTCCTCTCCATACATTCTGGGGGAGGGGAGTGGTGTGATCTGTCCAGATCACAATTTTGGGAATACTTATCTAGCAGCTTAGGATCTTTGGAATCAATTGTGAAACATGGGAGACAGTGGCAAAAGACCACTCAGCATGGCGTGGCCACATCAAAGATGGCACTCTGCTCTATGAGTAAAGCAGAATTACAGTAGCTCAAAAGCTAGAAACATAAATTTAGAGATATCTCCACTCCAAATATTCATGTGGACTATTTGTGCCCGACCTGTGGTAAAAACCTTCCAAGATCATATAGGTCTGATCAGCCATAGTCAGACACACTGTATCTTGACTCCAACATGGTGATGTTATTTGGGTCCTCTTTGAGAATGAAGGACAACAACCAACCAACCAACCAATCGTCTAGTAGCTCTATATAAGATGGATTAAAGAGAAAAGAAACTAGAAGTTGACTAATAGCTCCCACATGGAGATTAGAGCCTCCATTCAGAGGCTATTGAATTAGTCCAGGCGAGAAGTGATGAGGTCAAAGGGTAAAGGCAAAGACTGTATGATTGCAGTGGGAGAAATATTATGGAGATAGAGCTGACAAGACTTGCAAATGGGTTGTATGAGAGGGTTGAAGAAAGGGAAGAATAAAGGGTCACTCCAAGTTTGCAAAGATGCAGAAATGAGCAAGTTTAGGAGGAGGGGATGGGTTTGGGGAAAATTGTTTTGGAACTCTTGAGTCAGATGTGCTCATGAGACATTAAGATTAAGTGAAGATAGAGCTGTCCAGAAGGCAATGGCCTGGACCTGCAATCTCTCTCCACCCTGAATCTCCAAGGGGAGGGTTGGATAAGCACATATCAAGGGCACAGTAGAAGGGATCCTTGCTCAGATGAGGGTGGGAGTAGATACTTCTCAGGTCCCTCTTCTCACTTTAGAGGTTCTGTCTTTCCATGTTTCCATTGCCCTCCCAAAGATCCCTAAGCTCATTATAGGGCTCCCAGGGCCTGGAGTCTGGGAGTTGAGGAGGGAAGATGTTGGGATTCACTGTCCCAACTCACTTTTTGCTTTTCTTTGTTGCAGTGTAACCTGGAAGAACTAGAGATGTTCAAGGAGCTGCCCAAAAAATACCCCAGTGCTTTTTCTTTTTGGGTTGGACCCTTTCATGCAGTATTACATATCTATGACCCAGAATATGTGAAGACGTTCCTGAATCGAAAAGGTAAAGATGAGTCATCTTACTTCACAAAATATTGGAAGACATATTGGAAGATTGGAAGGCTGGAGCTAGAAGGGACCTGAGAAAACATCTAATCATACCCATCCTCTGAGGCAGCTAAGGAGTACAGTGGGTAGGATGCTAGGCCTGGAGTCAGGAAGACCTAGATTCAAATCCAGCCATGTGACCTGGGCAAGTCACTTAGCCTCTGTTTGCCTCACTTTCTTTAACTATAAAATGGAAATAATAATAGCATCTACCTCCCAGGATTGTTGTGAGGATCAAATTAGATAATATTTGTAAAGCACTTAGCACAGTGTATAGTAGGAACTAAATAAATATTTATTCCCTCCCTCCCTCCATCCCTCCATCAATGTATCAGACAAAGAGACACCTGTACCCGCTTGCAAAACTCCCAAGGCCTCCCACAACACTTCGGGTTAGCACCAATTGTCAGGAAGTTTTTCTTTACCTTGAGTGACTCCATGGACCTCATCATCCCCTGGATGAATTGGGCCAGTCTCAGATAGGGTCACAAAGGATATAGAGCAAAGAAAAGAAGAGAAATCTTTATTAGGTCTTTAAGGGAAGTAAGGGCAGTCTGAGTATGTCCTTGACTTTTGAGAGCGATGGACTGAAAGGCAGCTTCCTTGCCCTCCCTCAGGCTGACTTGAGGCTCCCCAGTAGGTTTACAGGCACAAGCCAGCTCATTTTGTAGCTTTACCCAGATGTCTTCTAGACATTCTAAAGGTCTTGGGGATCTGTCCTCCCTGCTCAGATGCTTCTCTTTTATCATCACCTTTCCCTCCCCTTTTCCAGAGATCATGAGACTCCCTGGGATTTCAGTGGCCTGATGAAACCAAGATGATAATTTTTGAATTGACAAGGTACCTTTAGCTTGCCAGTGATACAACCCATATGTCTGTCTATCCTTGAACAAGTCACCTAAACTGTCTGTGCCTCATTCCTTAATCTTTAAAATGAAATGGCCTCTGGGTGCATTGAACACTACAGCTCATAGTCCTACAATGCTATCACCCCATGTCCTTCATCCGGACCACCTACTGCTTGGTATCAAAGAAGCTGAAAAGCCCAACTTAGTCAAAAGAAGGTGAATGGGAGAGCATAGAATAAGAGTCAAGGTCAGTAAATGGTATTAAGGGATGTTTAATCCAAGTTGTCACAGATACCATCCTACCCAGTTCCATAGTGTGTCCTGTAGAGCACAGCTTTGGGGGAGGGTTGGGAAATGGGACGAGCTGTTTACTGAGGCCTCTTCAGACTCTGAGGTTCTAAGGTCCCAAACCTAGCTGGTGACTCCCATACTTGTAATCACCTGGTTGTTACCTGCTCTGCTTATTTTCCAAAATCTTTTTCAACATGCCACACCAGACAGCCCTATCTGCTTTTACTACTATAACACTCCTTCCCCTGTGTTGATTTCATCACTCTTTCGGTGCAAATAATAGTTCCCAGATTTATGGGTTATTTTATGATGGTTACATCACTAAGTGCTACTTTAGGAGGCCTCCTTGTCTTTCAAGAAAGCTTTCTGTAAATCCCACAGGAAAACGAACATTTCACCAAAACCTTCTCCTGCACAACCAATTCCACCTGTGTTTTTTCTATTCTTTTCAGTATCAACCCGTCTTTCCTCTTTTTAAATTAAATTAAATGTCATATCTCCCTAACCCCCTCCAATCTCTCTTCACTGGATCTTCTCTCCCAACTTCCCTTTCCTTCTATTTTCCACCACGTACACCCATGACTCTTTTCTTTAAATTTTCTTTTTTTTTAAATTATGAACTTAACAAACATTAACATTGCATATACAAAGAAGAATGGAAAAACATATTTGGATCTATGAATTTCTGTTATGAAGAGTTTATAATTCTTTAAACTCTAACTTTAACACAGTAGGACTAAAATTGTCCTGCTCGTCTGTGCTACCATGTAAACTTCTTTCTCTTTTTTTGTGTTTTTAAATGTTTCTTAAACACTCTTCTTTATCTTCTCTCTTTGGGGGATGGCAGGGAGGGAATTTTATCACTCTCCACCAAATCAAAATGTTGTCTGTGTCTGGAAACGCCCGTGAACCTTAATTCATTACCACTTGGCTGAAAGGTAGGAATCAGGTTTTGTTCTGAGTCTTCTGAAGTTGTGGTTAGTTTCACTGCATTGATCAGAGTCTTTCACAGTTGTTTCCTTTTATGTTGTTATGGTCATTCTGCTGCTTGTTAGTAATAATCGCTAGGATTTATATAGCACTTTAAAGTTTACAAAGCACTGTCCATATGTTATCCCATCTGATCCTCACTACAACCCTAAAAGGTAGGTGTTATTATTATTCCCATTTTACAGATGAGGAAACTGAGACTGAATGTGGTTAAGGGACTTGCCTAGGGTCACACAGTTGGTAAGTGTCTAAGATAGGATTTGAATCCAGGTCTTTCTGACTCCAAATCCAGCACTGCACTACCTTGCTGCCTCTCACTCTGCATCATTTCATTCAAGTCACCCCAAGTTACTCTGAAATCTTTCACATTTGTGATTTCTTATGATATAATTGTATTATATTACATTGATGTACTATGAGCTCTTCCACTGACTGATGGCACCAATTTCATTTCCAGTTTGTAATTGTGATTTTTAAAGAACACAAAAATAACTTTTAGATATGCACTATTTTGTATTTCAGATGGTAATGGATAGAGGGACAGTGTTGGAGGCAGAAAGTCCTGGATTAAAGATCTATCTCTAACACATACTTAGCTAGGTAACTGTACAAGCTGCTTCACTTGTCAGAGCTACAGACAACCTTGTAAGATTAGAAATTGCAGAATAGAGACTGACATACATCCATGAAGAAATTTCCACACCAAGAGGAGCATTATAGCTGATCAAGAGTTTAAAGGACTGTCATGTGAAGGAGAGATTAAACTGGGTTGATCCCAGAAGGCAGATCCAGGAGCTATAGTGGGGTCTGGGGTGGGGTTAAACTTGACCTTGATGTCAGGAGAATCTTGTTAACAAGGAGAGCTGTCCTAGATCAAAATAGGCTGCCTCAAGATCTGGTGGCTTCCCCGTCCTTAGAGCTCTCTAAACAGAAGTAAAAAGACAACTTATGAAGCATGTTCTTGTGGAGATTCCTTTTGTATATGGGTTGGATATGATGCCACTGAGCTCTCTTTCAATTCCCAGATATTCTGGGTGCCATGAAACAGATGAAATCAGAGGTCTAGACCCTAACTGCCAATTCCTGCCTCCTCGTGCCTATAAATAGCTCAAAGTCCCATGTTCCTTTCATAAGGGAAACCACTCCTAGACAATCCTGCAGTCACATGCCCCACCCCAGTCGCTATCCAAACCACTACTAAACCGATAACCTAAGACAACCCATCTCTGGCTCCCCAAGAACCTCCCTCACAGGCTTATTGGGAACACCAATGAAAGAGCATCCATAGAGCACTTTGTAAGCTGAAAATCTACCTAAATGTCAGAGGGAACTATTATTATTTCTTGTCCACCCCACCCCACTCAACCTCCAGGTAGGCTGTAGGAAGCTGGTCTTCCTACAGCTGCTCCAAGGATAGGACTCCAGCCTGACTCAGCCTCACACAATAGACCCAGGGCCCTGGATGGTGAGGCAGAAACGCCGGGCTACACTTCTGGCTCTCTGACACTTAGTCCCTGTGAGACTGAGACTTCGTTGTCTCATCATATGATGAGAGCCCCATTCCAGATAGCGCTGTAGGCTGAGATCCTCCCTATAACTTGTGGGAAGGAATAAGCAACGACTCAAAGATTTGTTTTTGTCTTTTCACCTCATCTGCTCTGTCATGTACCCAAGGAAGCAGCTGTGGTTTCCCAGGGTGCTGCTCCTTACCTGTGAAATGCTACGTTATTCTTGCTTGTGTTTTGTGCTTCTTAGTACCCAGCTCTATGCAGGTCCACACAATCCCGCTCTGATTTTTTTTTGGTTAGGCAGTGGGGTTAAGTGACTTGTCCAGGGTCACACAGCTAGTAAGTGTTATGTGTCTGAGGTTGGATTTGAACTGAGGTCCTCCTGAATCCAGGGCCAGTGCTCTATCCACTGCGCCACCTAGCTGCCCCTTCCCCCTCTGATTTTATCCAGTACAGTTTCCACATAATGCGAGCTTTTTCTGCCCTTTTGCTTAACTTTACAGATTTAAAATGCCCGGTGAACTACAAATTCTTAATCCTCTGGCTTGGTAAGTATCTGTGATCAGTTTATTCTTCTCTGTGTGGGTCAACAGTATGCCATAGAAGTTAAGAAGTGATGTTCAATCAATTTCATCTAACAAACCTGAATTCTAACAAACCAATCTAACAAAACAAATCTAACAAACCCACTGTTTGCTAGGTATGGTGCTAGGTGCTGGGGATACAAAGAAAAAACAAAAATGAAAACCTAGTCCCTGCTTAAGCTTCCAATAAGTAACCTTAAATAAGTTTAGAAACCCAAGGAAAACAATGTATACCCATCTAAAAATATATAAACTAAATTCAAAGTAATTTCTGGAGTGGTGAGAGCTAGCATCTGGGAGAAATTGAAAAAGTAGGATCCAGGAGCATCTAGGTGGTGCAGCTAGGTGGCACCATACTGCATAGAGTGCAAAGCCTGGTGTCAAGAAGACTCTTCTTCATGAATTCAAATCTGTCCTCAGATATCTAATGGCTGTGAGACCCTGGGTAAGTCAATTAACCCTGTGGGCCTCAGTTCAATGAGCTGGAGAAGAAAATGGCAAACTAATCTAGTATCTTTGACAAAGAAACCCCAAATGGGGTTACAAAGAGTTGGGCATGACTGAAACAAATAAACAGCAACAACAAATGTGAGAGAAGAGTCCCTGCCCTCAAGGAGTTTACACTCTAATTGGGGAAGACAAACACATGAGGAAGCTGAAAGGGAAAGGAGAGAAGAAGAGGAGGCATGATGAAGTCAGTCAGAGAAGTCCCAAAGTAGTGCAGACAGGTGAAAAATGAGATGTCTGAACTGAGGTCTCTCCTTAAATGGAGGTTTAAAGGTCATGACCCCACCCTCCAATCAGAGAGGCAGAGGGTAGTGATGAGATCCCGTACCAAGGCTGATGAGATATATTCCAATAATAGGAAGTTTGTTAGCAAGTATGGAGTTGGGGTGACAAACAATGAGTTCAGTTTGGGACATATGTTTGAGATGTTTCTGAGACATTCGATTTGCAGTGTCCTGGTAATGAATGCAAAACTGAAGTTCAGAGAGGAAACAGGATGCATACATAAATCTATGAGTTAGCCATATGCACAGAGATGATATTTAAATCCATGGAACTGATGAAGTTACCAAAAGTTATAGAGAGATAAGAGAAGAGGGCCTAGAACAGAGTCTTGGGAACAACCATAGTCAGAGGGGGAGGGGTAGAGTATGATTGATGATCCAAGAAGAGAACTTGATGAGTGGTTAGACAGGTAGGAGAAGACCTAGGAGACGATGTTATTGTGGAAACCCAGAGAGGAAAAGATGGTTGCCAGTGTCAAATGCAATAGAATGAGAGGGATTAGAACCATGAAAAGAATTTTAGGTTTGGCAAGTAAGAGAAGATTGGAAAGAGCAGTTTCATTCAACTGATGAGATTAGAAACCAGACTGCAAAGGGCTGAGGAATGAATGAGAGGAGAAGAAATTGAAGCAGTTAATATAGACAGCTTTTTCTAGGTATGTGGCTGAAAAAAAAAGGAGAAATTAAGTTTGAATGGATGACAGGGTCTTGTAAAGTTTTTTTTGTTTGGTTATTTTTTAAGGATGGAGGGGAGGAGGATGTGTGGAAACATTAGGGAAGTAATCAGTAGATAAGGGAGCGGTTGAAGTTTAGAGAAATGGAACATGATTGGGGATAAGTACAATTCATAAGATGTAAGGCCACGGGATCAAAGGCACATATGGAGGTTTGGGCTTTGGCAAACAAAAAGCCAATCTCATTGTCAGCATGGACAGCTGATATCAAAAATTTTGAGATGAAAAGAAAGGGAGGGAAGGGAGCTCCTACTGAATGGTCTTAATTTTCTCTGTAATGTAAGGGGCAAGGTCCTCATCTGGAAAGGGAGATGGCAAAGAGGAAAGTGTGGAATGCTTGAGGAGAGGTTTAAAATATTTTTGTGGGGATTTTGATAAGAAATAAATTAGGGAGGAATAAAAGTGCTGCCTTGCGAGAGTGAGGGCCCAGTTGAATGATAGGTTATAACTGGATAGAAAAAGGTCAGATTTTTAATTAAGTGGAGTACATGTGGCTAATGGTGAAATTTGGTATATGAATGGAGTAGTATTAAGAGTCAGAGTAATGAATAATAAGTAAACCAATGAACAGATCATAGAAACAAAAACTATGATAGAGAATGAGAACAAATGACTATGCCTGAATTCCTGGGATGCTGCTAAAGAAGTCCTCAAAAGAAAAATCATATCTCTGAAAGCATGTGTTAGCAAAATGGAAAAGGACAGGGTTAATGAACTGAATATATAGTATTAAAATATGAAACCAACAGATTAACAAACCCCAAGTAAAAATTAAAATAGAAAAATTAAAAAGAGGAGAAAAAGACAAATTGGAAACAAAAAAGTATATAGAAATTCATTAAGCTAAAAGCTGATTGTAACAAAATTGATTAGCCCTTTGATAAACTGATTTAAAAGAAGTTTAGGAAAAATCAAATGACCTGTTCCAAAAAAAAAAGAATGAGGGAAAATCACAACAGAAAAAAATGGGAAAAAATTATTGGGCCATACTATCACAAACTATGTATCAATGAAGATGAGAATTTAAAAGAAATGAAGGAATATCCACAACAGATATAAAATAACATATTAATAGGATAGGAAATAGAAACATTAAATAATCCAACTGCAGGAAAACAAATTGAACCAGCTATAAGGGAAGGGAGACTCCTGGTCCAAATGAATAAAGAAGTGGATTCAATTATACATTTAAAGGACTGTGCAGCCTTCTACTATTCAAGTTATTCTCAAAAATCTAGAAAGAAAACATTTTACCGCGCTCATTCTACGAGACACATATAATCCTGAGACCTTTATCAGGGAAGGATGAAAGAAAAAAAAAGAGAGCTATAGGCCAACAGCATTAATGAATTGATTCAAAAATTTTAAATGAAATCTTGGCAAAATGTCTACAGCAATCTTAAAAAGACAGTAATTATGATTAATTTGGATTTATATCAAGGATACAAGGATGTTTCAGAATAATAAAACAAAATACGTAATCATTAAAAATAACCAAAACTGCATTGATTTTTTAAAAAATACAGAAAAAAGTACTGGACAAAGCATAACACCAATTCATGCTAAAAAACAAAACAAAACACTACAAAGCACAGGCATAGAAGGACTTTTAAAAATATTACTTAAAATGTATACATGTAAAACTGAAAGCATTCTATGCAGTGGGGTAATACTAGAAATTTCCCAATAAATACAAGGGTAAAGCGATGATATCCTCTTTCCCCACTGTTGTTTGACACAGTGATAGAATTGTTGTTGCTGTTATTGTTGCTGTTGGTGGTTTGACCTTTGTTCTTAAAGAGGACCAGTGACATCATAAGGGTGAAGTCTTGACTCATGCATGGATTGGATTTAAATCAGCTTCACCCTCTCCTCCAGAGTCATTGAAATCCATGGGCAAGATGTTAGTAATAGCATTACGGAAAAGAAATTAAAGGAGAAAAATAAAGGCATAATCATATTAAAAGAGGAGAAAAGCTATCTCTGTTTATTAATCACATTATAATCTAGACAGAAAACTCCAGAAAACCAGCAGAGAATCTGAAATAATACCTTCAATAAAATAGTAGGATACAAAAGAAACCCACAAAAATTAACAGCAATTTATATAGCAGTAACAAAAGTCATGGCAGAAAGACAGACAGAAATGTGTACGTATAGACACATTTATGTGTGTGTGTATTTGTGTTTGTGTGTGTAGGGGTGGGTGTTGCAAAAAAAAGATAGATATAAATATAGATGATACAGATATAGCTGTGGATAGGGAAGAGGCTATCAGTAGAATAGATTGATGATAAATGGATGGATAAAATATTAATTAAGTGCTTAGTAAACAAGAAAACAACACTATCCCTACCTTCTAACAAGGCAAGAAAAAAATATTAAGGGGAGCAAGAAGGAGAAGAGGGAATATCTGCACAGGGGCAAACCCCAAGGAAATAGTGACATTTTTGCCTAGCCTGGACAGTGATGTCCTTGGTGTAACCCAGTTAGAATTGCTATTGTCTCTTAAGGAAACGGCCTGTTGCTCCTGCACGGTGAGACTTGGCATCACCACCGGCGCCTGATGACCACAGCCTTCCACTTCAACGTCATGAATGACTACTTCTACCTAATAAAGGACTCAATCTGCACGATGCTGGTGAGGGAACAGGCTGCCCAAGGCCCCCACAAGGTGTTCGACAACCATAGAGTGAGGGAGAAGTATCTGCTTCTGTGTCCAGCAGTGTGCTAGAATTTTTTTTTTAGGCAATTGGGGTTAAGTGACTTGCCCAGGGTCACACAGCTAGCAAGTGTCAAGTGTTTGGTCTGAGGCCGGATTTGAACTCAGGTTCTCCTGACTTCAGGGCCGGTGCCCTATCCACTGCACCACCTGGCTGCCCCTGCTAGAACATTTAACAGAGATAAAGATGGAGGTGCCAGCAAAGACTAGACTAATTGGCCTAATAGAATGTTCCCTTCAAACTCTGAGTTTCTGTGATACCTACAGTGCTTTGTTTCACTGGAACCTCACAGCAATTCTGTAAGGAACATACTACAGGTATTATTATCCCTATTTTACAGATGGTGATAACAATACAGCCAGAATCTTCCTTATAGAGTTGATAATAAGGAGGGAATAAATAAGAAATCTAAAACTCATGCTAAAAAGTTTTTATTAGAATAAAATATTTGTAATTACTGAATATATTAACATACAGTACCTTTATTAAATTTATATAGTATTGTTCATATAATATCCTAATAAATCTATTACAATAGAAATATAAAGGTAAAATCCTTTGTCCACGAGCACATGAGTAAGCTGCAGATCCAGTAGTCAAATCCAGAGGGGAGAAAGAGGAGGAGGGGAAGAGACAGAGACAGAGAACAATACCATGTGCAAATAGATAAGCAAAAAAAAAGGGTTCTTGAATAGCTGTATAATGCAGATCTTCTCTCCCAGGATGAATGGGGAAAACTCAGAACTGAGGATAGTTCCATGGACATCTACCAGTCTCTCTCTTTAATGGCTTTGGACAGTATCCTGAAGTGTATATTCAGTGTCCAAGATTTCTGCAAGGAAAAAAGGTCAGTGCCAACGGGGACCTAGGGTGAAGACCAAGTACTGACCACCACCCTAGCCCTTGGTAACACATTGTATCTTCTCTTCTTGCAGCTTCTCGACCACCTACCTCCAGAATATATCCAAAATCTCATCTTGCATCTATGAGTGCCTTCACACCTTCTTCTATTACAGTGATTTCATTTATAAGCTGAGCCCTGCCTGCCAGGAGTTTCAAGCTCTCTGCCAAGAAGTAAAGAAGCAATCTGGTATTTCCTGAGACATGGCCTAGCCATGGATGCCCTCTGGTTCATGTCCCACTACTGTTTGGTGTGACCCAGTGCTCCTGGAGTCATAGAATCTGGGTTCAATTCCTGACTCTGACGAACTACTTATGTGCCCTCTGACAAGACACTTAACATCCCTAGGCTTCCATTTCCTCAACTGTAAAATGAAAAGAGTGTTCTAGGAAGCCCCTCAGGTCTTTCTAATTCTAGATCCATGATGCTATAATTGGCTGGGATACTCAATGCAATTCAATACAACAAGAATATATTAAGTACTTTCTATAAACCAGGCTCTATGGGTTCAAAGAAAGGAAGGATAATGGTCCCCGATCTTGAAGAGCTTATTAGGGAAGAGGGGCAGGGAATGCAAAGCATTCGTTGACCTAAAAATTACAGACAAATTCATTGAGTGGGGTATGTGGGGAAATACTAACAAATCGGGAGAATTAGGGAGGGGCTCATGTAAGATGTGTTCCCTGAGGAGAGACTTAGAGAAAGCTATGGATTCTGAGAGGCAGTATCTTTCAGAATGATGAACTTCTGGAAATTCAAAAGGCCAGGGGAGTAGCCAGTAGAAATTATGAGGTGAATGCCTTAAGTGTCCTCTTGAAATGAAAGTTCCTGCCCTCTCCAACCAGAGGAAAGGAGGGGCCCCTGGAACTTGGTCGGTGCCTGAGACCATATGAGTGGCCATACCCTGATGATGTACTGACCAGATGCATTTTCAAAAGGTGATGGTGAGGGGTGGGAAGTACATCGAAATACAGTGGCTAAGTGCCATTGTATCCTTGCTGTGTTAACAGCAAAGTAAACCTCTTTCGTTAAATGTTCAGTGACTTGCAAATGCCTCACTTCATCCCAACACTGAACCTGAAACAAGAGTGTGCTAGCATTAGAACCAGGCCTACAACTTTCCTACACGCTGACTCCAAAACCTGCTTTTCTTCCCAACTTGTCTGTTTCTCACACTAGCAGTATCATAGATCTCAGTCACTCATGTTTCAAACCATATGGAAGAGACCTCCAAAGTATTTAGTCCAACTTATGCCTAATTGACAATATTCTCCTAAAATAGCTAACAATAAATCAAGAAAAGGCAGTACCCAGGGCACTAATTAATTGTCTTTCAAGCAGCTGGGTATCAGCTTGCTAGGTTATATTGTCTCTATGAGGCTGACACTGCCAGATACCAACATAGGAAAGTGACTTGAGTCTCATAGCAGCTCCACAGATGTCTTTCAGGGTCTTTGTCAGTGGCAGGATCCGTGGTTCCCAGGTAATAGAAATATGTTCTTCCCTCTCCTCCCAAACAGCTAAAATCTTCCAGGATAGGAAGGCATCCCTCAAGAGTCCAGAGAAGCAGAACAAGATTCAAAAGAAGAAGAAGTACCGGGATTTACTGGACATTCTCTTCCAAGCCCAAGTAAGCCTGTAAAACTTCGAAGCAAAATACCTACCTCGTGTGTCCAGGCGCTTGGAGACACAGAAACAAAAAAGAAGGGGCAGCTAGGTGGTGTAGTGGATAGAGCACCGGCCCTGAAGTCAGAAGGACCTGAGTTCAAATCTGACCTCAGACACTTGACACTAGCTGTGTGACCCTGGGCAAGTCACTTAACCCCACTGCCTAACCCACAAAAAAAAAAAAAATGAAAAAATCCAGGCCATCAAGAAACTTCTATTCTTTTAGAAAACTATGCTGTTTGGGAAATCAGACAAACAGGCTGAAAGCCTGAAATGGGAAATACTTGATTGAATAGTAAACTGGCAGCCCTAGGAAGATTCCAAACTTGGGGTAAAAGGTTGATCTAATTTCACCACTTTCTCTATGTAGCTCATTCCCTTATTAATTTCATTTAGAAGTATTTATTAAGTGTTTGTTGTATGTAATATAGACTATGCTAGCCATTTGGGGAGGTACAATGTTAATTAAAATGCAATCTGTGTCCTCATGCTCAAAGTCTAGTAAAGGGAAGGATGAAGGTAATTGTGATATGCAGTATTACAAAGGACATTAAATTGGTGAGGACAGTGCTCCGGGAAGTGCAAGGGAGGACAGGTGGAGTCTTCATCAACAGATTTCTGTGTGCATGAAGTCACTTAGACTAAGTGACCCAAGTTTGGGGCTTCATCCAGAGATGGTGCCAAGATGCGCTGGTTTTAGAAAGCATTGGGACCCCAAGTCAGGTAAGA
Organism: Vombatus ursinus; assembly: GCF_900497805.2. Classification (NCBI taxonomy): domain Eukaryota; kingdom Metazoa; phylum Chordata; class Mammalia; order Diprotodontia; family Vombatidae; genus Vombatus; species Vombatus ursinus. The sequence goes on from NW_020954603.1 coordinate 1,726,009, forward strand.
TGGGGATTGGAACATATTGAGGACAGGGAGGGAAAGAGCATTAGGAAACATAAACATGTTTTGCGGACTAGATGAAATGTTAGCAGCAGGTCTCAGAAAGTCAATAGGGTTCTGAAATCAGAGCCTGTTATGACTTGAGACTTCTCCCTTTAAAGCTATGATTCTTCTTACAGTCATTCTGATGGTTGACAGAACAAATCCATAACACTGGCTTTGAATAAAGGAAGACTCTTGACTGTTTTAGGGCACAGAGGGAGGAGGCTTTACAGATGAAGAAATAATGGACGAGATCAATACATTCATGTGTAATAACCATAACACCTTGGCCTCTGGACTGTCCTGGATCTTATACTGCCTGGCAATGAACCCAGAACACCAGAAGAAATGTAGAGAGGAGATCCAAGGTATCCTGGAAGACAAAGACTCCATAACCTTGTAAGAGTCCCAAAGAGTCAATCCTGATTCCTCAGTTGATCATTTGGTTTTTTCCTACCTCTTAGACTGAGGGTGCCAACGTTCATCCTTAATTCCTCAGATCCCCTTGGGTATGTGTCATTTCTGTTGGAAATGATTACTCTCCTGAAAGAATAGGAGAAGCTCAAAATTCTCCCTTCTCCACCAAATGTAAGTGCCTCCTTCCCTCTGGCCTAAGTTCCTTTGCAAGATAAAATCTTAGTACAGCAATGAAATTAATTCAACTTCAATTTAGCAAATATCCATTAATCATCTGTGTGTTAGACCCTGTGCTGGGGACAAATGGAGATACAAAGATAGCTAAAACATAGACCCTACTACCAAAGAGCTTAAGGAGTATTAAAAGGACAGATACACAAAAAACTATGATTTCCCCATTGGATGTACCATTGGTATCTCAAACTCAACATGTCCAAAAAGAAACTTTTTATGCCCACCTCTGAAACTTTTCCTTCCTTTAGGTTTCCCTATTCCCATTGAGCCCACTATCATTCTCCCAGTCACCCAGGATCACAACCACCTTAGCTTCATTATCCTAGGTTCTTCCTTGTTTTCTCAACCAATCACTGCCCCTCCAGAACCAATCAGTTGCCAAATCTTGTCAATTCCTTCCCAACATCTCTCATATTTGTCCCCTTTCCTCCATTCCCACGGACTCTACTTGCTTAGATGATTGTAAGAGTTTCCTACTTCCTAACTGGTTTCCCTGCATCCAGACTCTCCACTCTGAAATCTATCCTCCACAGAGCTGCCAAAATAATATTCCTAACCCCTAGTTCTGACCATGTCACTCCTCCCTCACAAACTGTCAATGCTCCCTGTTGCCTATGGAATAATATACAAATTTTTATTCTGGCACGTAATACTTTTCTCCATCAGGTTCCTCCATATATTTCCAGATTTATTTCCTATTACTGTCTTTTGTGTACTCTGTATTCCAGTTACACAGTACTACTGGTTCTTTCCCAATCTCAACAGGCTATCTCCTCCTTTTATGCTTCATTCTCACAGGCTAGCCTCACTAATAATAGTAAGAATAACAACACCAGCTCGAATTTATACAATGCTTTGCTGGGGGCCTACAAGCTTTCAATTCTCCTGAATCAATGTGATCCGTAGCAAAGTCTGCTCACTGCTCTCTTGGTCTGAATTCTGCAAGTTCCCAACTTCAGTTCGGGTCAGTCAACCATTTGCATAGCTGTGAAAAAAATAGATCTTTAATGAAATATTTCTCTGTTTGGGAATGTTAATAGACTGTTGCTGGACCCAGATCACTGGGAGGCTCTACCAAAATTCGGAGGGACTGAACTGTAGGTTCCGCCTTGGTCTGGTTATATTCCACAGCATGTTACCTACCTGAATTCAAGGGCAGAACTGAGTCCCTGCTATCTTCCTCGGAGCAGAGCCCCAAAACTATGATTTGCTCTCCAACTTGTTCCTTGCTCAGTACATTGCTAGAGTTTGCTCATGACAGCTCCTCTCCAGGACCCCTTCAGTCCAGCTCAGAAGCAGAGAGCAGATGACAAAGCTGCCAAAATGGCACTCTTCTTGCACCCTGTGCTTCTCCAGGTATCTCCTGGATCTCTTCCTGCCCCAGTGCTTCCTGGCCTAGTGCTCAGTCTAAGTTCCTGGACCCTGTAATTTTCCACTCAATGTGCTTTTGGCCAGACTTCATCCTCAGTGTTTCCTTGTGCCAACCTATGCTGGAAAAATGACTCTCTCGATTTTTCTTAAATCTTCCAAGCAGAATTTGATCTAGTGTTTTCTAGATCTTTGTGGAGAAAGTTTGGTGGGGGAGCTAGGTTCTACTTCTTTTGGATGCTTCTACATCTTGGCTCTGCCTCCAAAAGGCTGTTTTCTTTTAACATTCCTTTCTTATTTTGAATTTCAAATTCTCTCCCTCCTTCATACCCCTCCCCCATCCATTGAGAAGACAAGTAATATGATGCCCTTTTATACATGTGAAGCCATGCAGAGCATATTCTCTGGGAGATGGTTGATGAAGCTTGCTTTGCACCTTTTCTCAGAGAGATAATCTGACAGAAGTCCAGAATGAGACCTACATTTTCAGATGTGAATAATGTATGATTTTGGCTTGATTATACTCATTTGTTAACAAGAGAGTTGTTATTTGAGGGGAAAAAAATAACAATAGGGGACGGTGATGACAATATTTAAAAAAAGGAAGAAAAGAAAAAAGAGCTTCAGTGAAATACTAATCAATACATATAACAGAGCAGAAAGAAATTCAGAGGTCACACTAAGAAGTGTGGTACTATTATGTTAAATTTGATATATACAAAAAATGCATAGATAATAGAGTAAGAGTTTTATATAGAATCTTTTACTATACATGGAAATGTTTGTGTTTGTTGATATTTCTAAAGTATATACATTTTTTAAATTTTAAAAATTCTATGGAGAAGAACCAGCAAGTGCTCCTTGCTGACAAAAATAAGGATAAGTCGGACAGGCAGAAGAAAATCCAAGAAAGCCTGTTGTCCCAGAAGTCAAGCAAAGAGAGACTGCTAAGGAGGAAAAATGGTCACAGTTATCAAAGAAGGCAAGAGGATACCTCCACAGACACCAATAGAACACAGAAAAAATAGGCTTGAGTGGTAAATTTTGCAGGAATGGAAGGTAGATATACCAGATGAAAGCCATTTTCCCTCCAGAAGTTTGGCTGCCGAGAAAAAGAGATGAGATGGCAGTTGGCTGATATAGAAAGTTCAGTGATTTGGGAGACCTGAGAATGTTTATAGAAAGATGGGACAGTGAAGAGGGGGAGATGCTGTTGAGATGAAAGGAAGAGAGGGTGACCAATGAAGCAGAGTTCTAGAGGAGAAAAGAGGGGATGGAGCCTTGACAAGAAGAAAAAAAGAAAGGGAAGAAAGAGAAGGGAATAAGCATTTATTAAGTGCCTTCTGTGTGCCAGGAACTGTGCTAAGGACTTTACAAATACTATCTCATTTGACCCTCACAACAACCCTGAGAGGTAGGTGCTATTACTGTTCCCATATTGCAGCTGAGGAGACTAAGGCAGAAAGCAATTACGTGAATTGTCCAAAGTCACACAGATAGTAAGTGTCTAAGATTGGATTTGAACTCAGGTCTAATGGAGTCCTTGAACTCTATCCACTTCACCACCTAGCTGCCTCGTCAGAGAGGATGAGGGAAGATAATAGAATCACAGAATGTCATAATTGGAAGAGCCCTCAGAACCCATCTAATACAAACCATTCTTAAATACCAAACCCAACTACGACATACCTAATTAATGGTCATCACAATCGAAAGATCTCCAGTGATGGAAAATTCAGTCCTCCAGAGGAAATTGATTATACCTTTCAAGAGTTCTGATTGGTATGAGATTGGGTTTTTCCCCCATTAAATAAAGATTAGATATATCTCTCTAACTTCCATCCTGGGGTTCTGGTCTCTAGGACCCAGCAGAACAAATATGATCTGTCTTCTACCTCAACAGCCCTTCAAAAATTTGAAAATAACTAATGAGTGAATGAAAAATGTATTAAGCACTTACTATCTGCCAAACACAAATATAAAAGACAATCCTAGCTGTCAAGGAACTTATCTCCTAATAGAGGGAGACAAGACAAATAAGGGAAGGATATGTTGGTTTGGAAAATCATAAGGATGATGAGTGATTCCATTAGGGAGTGTGTGTGTGTGTGTGTGTGTGTGTGTGTGTGTGTGTGTGACTAAATTGGGAGATTGAATGTGTGTCAGGAAGAGGAGGGATTGAGGTCAAAATGCTGCTATCAGGGGGAACCAGAGAGATATATTTGCCAGAGCCCACCCTAGATTCTTTTTCAGATGTGGGTTGGATTAAATATTCTCTAAAGTCCCTTGCAGTTCTGAGATTATGGGAATCTGTGTGTGGCATGCTAAAATTGTGCCAGTCCTTATAGGAAACTCTAGTTAATGCCTTTCCTTCCCTCCTCTTTCCTCTCTGTGATTCCTCACAGGAACCACTTGAACCAGATGCCCTACAGCGCTATGTGCATCAAGGAGGCCCTCCGCCTCTACCCACCTGTCCCTAGGATAGCCAGGGAGTTCAGCAAGCCCATCACCTTCCCAGATGGACGCTCCCTCCCTCCAGGTATGTCTCTGACTACCTACCCAATTCAGTTTCCTTTAGAACTCATGGCCTTGTGGACCATAAGAAACAGAGCCAGTGAGTCACTGGGCTTCTTGGGTGAGAACACCTGGCTCAGCCCTGGGGCCCATGCTGGGGGTTCAATCAAGGATTGATTTTTCAAAGGCACCATATAGACTTGGAGCAAAGTAGCAGAGGCATGGTGGATAGTTTCCAGTATTATAGGGAAGAAAAAAGACACTTCCCAGAAGCACAAGAGACCTCAGAAGCTAACCAGTGTAACCTGGACCCAAACAAGAATTCTCTTTACAACATCTCTACCAAGTGTTTTTTTTTCTGCTATTAACTGATGGCTACCAGGGAGGATAACCTACCACCTCCAGAGCCAGGCCCTTCCACTTTGGCTTAGATCTGACCATGAGGAAGCTTTCACCCATATCCACACTACATTAGCCTCTGTGTGACACCCCTGACCCCACTTCTTTCCCCTCTCTCCTCGCCAACCCTCTACCCCTCCCCAGTTCTTCTTTGTGGAGCCAAGCAGGAAAAGTTGAATTTGTCTTCTACATTACAGGAGGCCTTCAGGTACTTGAGGACAGTGGTCCTGTTCACCCTGAACCCTCTCTTCTCCAGGCTTACACAAAGTGCCTTTGGAATCAATTCTGACTTACTCAGTACCTCCCGTGGGCCTGGGCCTGTACTGGCCATCAGGGAGCTCAAAGTGTAGGAGGTACCAGCACTGACAGAATCAGAATTCAGCAGGGCCCGGTAAGGATATCTGAGGTACCCAAAACCTACATGACGTAACAAGAGAAGAAAACAGGCACTCACACTCCGAAGGAGGGTCCTACATGACCAACATGTAGAATGGGATGGGGGGTGGGGAGGGAGGAGAACACATCTAGTGAGGGGGAAGGGTGCGCACAGGATGGGAACAGATCTGGGGAGTCTTCACATATGTCACACATGTCCCATCCCAGTCTTTGCACAGGCTGCCCTTAGACCTCCTCACTCCAACCTGTAAGAATTCCTAGGCTTCAACAAGATTCAACTCAAACACTACTTTCTATACAAAATCTTTCTTGGTCCCCCAAATGCTCTGTCCTAGCCCCCAAAATCACCTTTCATGTAGTACTTATGACATATCTATATCCATATATTCATATCTATCTATATCCATATTTTTATATCTACCCATGGTGTATATGAAATATATCTATAAATTATTATATGTCAAACCATTAAATATATTTCATTATAAATAGTAACATATTAAATATATTTATAGATAAACATATCAATATATTTATATCTATATATCCATGACATACCTCTATATGTCCATATATTTATCTATAGCTAGATATTTTTACATATCATATATTTATCTCTATCTATTCATATATACACCCACATACAGCTAGGTTATAGTTCCATGACTTCAAGAACTGTTTTTCTTTTTTCTTTATATCCCCAGATACAAAGTTTCCAAGGTAGTTAAAAAATGTTAATTCTCCTTTTTCTCTTTCTCACTCTCCCTCCCTCCCTTTCTCTCTCTGTCCTTCCCCTTCTTTCTTTCCCTCTCCCTCTCTCTCCCCCTCACTGTCTCTGTCTCTCTGTGTGTGTCTCTCCCTCCCCTTTTTTCTCCCTCTCTCTCTCCTTCTCTCTTCTTCCCTCCTTTCCCTCTCCCCCTGTCTCCCTCCCTCCCTTTCTAGGTATGATAATTGTCCTGAACATCTGGGCTCTTCACCACAACCCTGCTGTCTGGGAAAATCCACAGGTATGATTGTTCCTGACAGAGGCAGTAGTACCCAGACCTTCTTTTTGACAACTGGACATTGCTCTTTCCATAAACTTGAAGTAGTTCTGAGGATATGGATTTAAATCCTACTTCTGCTATTGACTACCCCATGGAATTTGGGGAAGCCCCACCCTTAACCTCCCTGAACCTCATTTTCTCTTCCATAAAATAAAGGAGGAGGTCTTAAAAGCCTCTAAAGTATCCTATATTTATAAATCTATAATAAAATTTATGATCCAAGACTTAGCATAGTGCCTGGTGCATAGTAGGCACTTAATGCCAATTGACCACCGATCCTAGGAATTATTTTAAAGAATGGAGTGGTTTTCATCAATGTGGGCCATCCCTCCACTAACACCAATCACAAGGCATTCACTCTGTTACTTACTTAATTAATTGACTCTAAAAACATGTACTTCCCACGTATCATGGGCACAAATCATGACCATCCCTAACAGTTGATCTTCTTGAGTTGCTGGGGCTGATAAAAAAATCCCTACCTAAAATCCAGTCTCTCATGATAAACTTCTCCACCCTGACCCAGTCTGATCATGAGACCACAAACACAAAGTCTGCTGTCAGGTCCATGTTCAAAGCTTATAAAGCTTAGCAGAACCAGCATCACCTGTTTCTCTACTGGCAAAGCCTTCAAGAACCCAGGAATACCTCCACATCATGATCAAGTTTCAGAGAATGATGTCAGGAGAATTGAATATAAAAGGGAAAAAAGACTTCTTTCTATGTAACACTCCCCCAGGGCTTACTCACCTAATTCACACCATCACTGGTAGGTTGGATTCCCAGAAAGATGTATATTACTATTCCTGGGTTTCCAGAGATAACCTTGTGGGTGGCTATTCTCCTAAACACTAGTTCGCAAGCACCCACCAGTGGGCTTTCCCTTCACAATCAGCCAGTACAGTCTGATCTTTAGTATAGGCATTCCTAACATAGTAAGGCAAGAAAAGCAATTACAAAGCCTTTCCCCCATACCGTGTTCTCCCACAAATATGCCCAGAATCCGGGACTGGGTGAAAATGGGCACAAACAAGGTAAAATGGTAGTGATGTACTTCCCTGGGGGTGGGGTGAAGAGCAAGTATGGCCCAAAATGTTCATTTCCCAAAACTCTGTAGCTGAGATGCCTCTTCATAGAGCCCAATGTCTCCATTCCACTAGTGGCTCATGTAGACTTGTTCCTCCTAGGGGTAGTATCAAGGTTGGATATTCCAATCGATTCTGCATTGGGCTAGGCAGGTCACCCAGTGACTGGGTTGGATCCTCACTGGTCTCTGCTGCTGCAAGGCTGAGCTAGAATGTCACTTGTAGGTGTTGGACAGGGCCAGGCCAACCAGAAACTGGTCACTACTGCCAGGCTGGGCCATTTGTTTGGCTCTTGGGTGCAGGCCAATCTTCTGGTCTCCTTGGCTTATTCTTCAATAAGCAGTTGTTGTATTTTGTTTTACTTCAGCCGTTGGCTTGGCTGGGTGCTACTATACCCAACTCAACTAGAGTGGCACAAAGGTCTTTCAGCTAGGGAAACAGTCCTTAGCTTAAGATCAGCAGAAGGGGTAGCTAGGTGGCACAGTGGATAGAGCACTGGCCTTGAAGTCAGGAGGACCTGAGTTCAAATCCAGCCTCAGATCAAACACTTGACACTTACTAGCTGTGTGACCCTGGGCAAGTCACTTAACCTCAATTGCCTAAAAAAAAAAAAAAAATAACAAAAACAAAAAGATCAGCAGAAGATTTTTCCCTTTGTCACTTCCAGGAAGGAGAAGTCTTACCTCTCCTATCAAGAGTTTCTTCTTGGCTCAAAAGCCCCATCCCTCAATAAACCACTCCATGATGCCTTTCAGTCATTTTTTTCAGTCATGAGGTTTTCTTGGCAAAGATACTGGAATGGTTTGCCATTTCCTTCTCCAACACATTTTACAGATGAGGAAACTGAGGCAAACAGGATTAGGTGGCTTGCCCTGGCTCACATAGTTAGTAAATGTCTGAGGCCAGATTTGAACTCAGGAAGATGAGTCTTCCTGACTTACAGTCCAAGCACTCTATTCATGATGCCTCAGGCCACAGGGGTGGGGAACCTGAAGCCTTGAGGCTACATGTGGCCTCCAGGTCAAAGGTTCCCCACCCGTGCCTTAGGATGATTAATTTGAGTTCAGACATTTTCCCCTCTAGTGTTCCTTTGGAACGTTTGCTAAGGACAAAGGTATGAATGACATCTATGCCATGGAGGCAAGTTCATCTTGTCTGTCTCTTTGGAATCAATTGAGGTGCTACCTTTCTAGTGTGGAGAATGTTCATTTTTGATTGACAGGATTTCCCCTTCATTGTTTTTTCCCCTTCATTGTTTCATTGTCTTTGTCTTTTAGCCCCTGCAGAAGTTCGGATTTTGTTGAAATCTCACTGGGGCACACCTCTTCCATGTCTGTTCCATGGAATTTGTTGGGTTGGTTGTAGTAGAAGAGGGAGGAAGCTACTTAATTCACTAAAGTCCTCCAAAGCTGGGGTGGGGTGCCTTGCCAGGGTTCTGAGACTTTGCCAGGAGAAAAGACCTCTAACACATCTACCCACCAAGGAAGCCTCTAAGTACCAGCCTGAGAATGGGTGGTGTCACATGGATCTTATCCCCAAGGACTAGTGAAGGGGAAAACAGCAAGGTCTGTGACCCAAAGGATGGCTGTTAGGTGATGGACTTTTCTCAGCAGCTGTATTTCCAAAATGATGGGGGAGGGGTGATGGACATGGGGGACAGAGGGCCTCCACAAATGAAATACAAACTCCTTGAAGTATGGCAAGTAAACTAATATAGAAGCCCCTGGTGGAGAATATAGCCATGGGATGATCAGGAGAAATTGTGCCCAACATGACCTTCCCTGAACAACCCAATCATAGAACGTGCCCAAGTGCAACCTACCAAGCCAACTAGTAAGGTCTGGAAAAGTCTCCTTCCATCTAAATTGTCTCATTCATCTAAACCTTCAAAACCCACCAAGTAAATACTCTCTGTCCTTTTCATTGAGGCCCAGCTATAGTCTATCAGAATTAAAGATCTAATACGTGCCATGGCAAGAGGACTGTTGTGTCTCCCTTGCAAGCAAGAACAAAGCTTGAACCTGTTCTTCTTAACATGGGGTCCTCTTTCCTAAGGGGTTCTGCACAGATAAAAATAATCTGGCTAGTTCTGTTTGTCCCCAAATTGGTGCAAAAAGCATTTTGGATAAGGGTTTGAATTTGTGAGCAATGTGTTTTTCTCAAGGATGAATATTCATTGTGATTGGGGGGGGGAGTCTCATTGCAGGTCTTTGACCCTGAAAGGTTCTCTCCAGAGAATTGCAATAAGAGATATTCTTATGCTTTCTTACCATTTTCTGCTGGACCCAGGTAAGGATACAGCAATGGATTAGATGGAGGCACTGGGATGAAAATGTCAAAAAGCTTTATTTGGAAAGCTCTCTCTCCTAAAGCTCCCTTTGTCTCCATCTCCCCACCTAGTTTTTATCCCCTCGAATTAAATGAAGATATTGACTCTTTGCTTCAATAGTTAGGGCATGCTACTTATGAGATTATACTCACATGTTTGGTTCTCTGTGCCAGTTATTCATTCATCAAACATTTATTAAGTGCTTGCTATGTGCCAGGTACAACTCACAGATGTCTCAGTATTTTGGAGTAGAGATAAAAAATGAATCAGTCCTTACCCTAAATGATTCTACTGTGGGTGGGTAGAGGGGTGAGGGAAGTGGAAATTAGGACAGAGGAGTAAGTGGAAAGAGGACAAAATATTGAGTCGGGGGACTTTGGTTTAAATCCCACCTCCAACACTTATGATGTGTGGAGTTGTGGTCTAGTCATTTAACCTTTCTTGGTCTGTAGTTTATACTCAATGGCCTCTGAGGTCTGTTTAAGTTCTAGGACAATGATTCTATGATTCCACCCCACTCCTATAACTGGAGCACAAATACAAAAATGAAATCATCACTTCCCCTGAAGAGTTTACTTTCTACTAGAGGTGGGAATTGGCATCTGAATGTAGATAGGAGATCATGGGCAGAGCACCTAGTTTCAAATCCTACCTGTGCCTTCGCAGGTCTCAGTTTCCTCATCTGTAAAATGTGTGGATTATATTAAATAGCTTCCATGGTCCCTTCCAGCTCTTCTATGCACCTATGATTCCAATGAGAGTACAAAGCAGGGAGAAGCCAAAGAAAGTTAGAGGAAGGGAACAAAACACTTCTTACCAAAGGGTCATGGAGGAAATAACATCTCAGCTAAACTTCGAAAGAAGACCATTCTGAAAAGCAGGAAGAAGAGACACAAAAAGTAGAATGTCAAGTTTGAAGAACAGCAATTCATCTTGTTTGGCTGCGACACAGGACATGTGAAGGGAAGAAATGTGGAGGAAAGGCTGGAAAAGTTGGGACTAAATTGTGAAGAGCCTTGAATGCCAGGTGGAGGAGTTTATATTTTATCTAGAGACAGCAGGGAGTGACTGGAGGTTTTTGAGCATGAGAACTTCACAAAAGGGACTACTCTATTCCTTGACCACGAACTATTCCCCTGACTTTTGCCAGTCATCCCATAGAGAGCTGCGTCAGCCAATAAAATTTAATTAAACACCTACTATGCACCAGGCATTGTGCTGAGCTCTGGGGATACAAAGAAAGGTAAGAGAGACTTCTACCCTCAAGGACCTCACAGTTTAATGGGAGAAACAACATACAAACAAGATACATGCAAGATAAATTGGAGATAATTGACAGAGAGAAGGCACTAGAATTATGGGGAATCAGGAAAAAGTCTTTGCTGTTTAAAAAATAGGATTTTAGCTAAGATCTGAAGGAGGTTAGGGGAACCAGGCAGCAGAGATGAGAAGGGAGAGAATTCCAGAAATGCGGCAAGTCCATGAAAGTGCCCACAGTTCAGAGACAGTGTGTTGGTTGAGAGGAACAGCAAGGAAGCCAACTTTCAGGGAGGGGATAAGGTATAAGAAGAGTAGAAGGGTGAAAGGAGGCGATATCATGTTATAAAGGGCTTTAAGAGCCAAATAGAGGATTTGATATTTGATCCTGGAAGCGATAGGGAGCCACTGGAGTTTTATTGAGTGGGGAGGTAGCATGTTAAAGGTCAGACCTTCACTTTACAGAGATCACTTGGACAGCCAAGTAAAGGATGGATTATTACTGTGGGAAGAGACTTGAAGTGGGGAAGCCAAGCAGCTGGACATTGCAGTATCCCAGGTATGAAGCGGCAGGGGCTGCACAGTCAAGGAAAACTGTATTTTATCCTAGAGGAAAGTGTAAATTTCCTCTCAAGGACCTTCTCAAGAGTGGTGCTGTGTGAGTGAAGAGAAGGGAACATGGTGTGAATGATGTCAAAGGAGAGTCAACAAGATTTAGCCACCAACTGGATACAAAAGGCAAAGGAAAGGAAGATTCAAGGTTGAAAATCTAGGTGATTGGAAGGCTGATGCTGCTTGCTGCACAAATACAGAATTTAGCAAGAGGGATAGGAATAGAGGGAAGATTAGGAGAGAGACTAGGGCGGTTATGGGGATCTCAGTGTTACCTGCATAGAGATGGTAATTACTGCCCAAGCCAATGAGGCCACCATGAGAGTAGAGAAAGAAGAGAAGAATGCTAAGGACAGGATACTGGAAGATGCCCCCAGTTAGGGGCATGATACAAATAGATAAGTAGCAGCGAGTTAGAGGAGAGGAATACTGAAAATAAGCAGTGTCATGTAAACCTACAGAGGAAAGAGTATTCAGTCAAAAGGTTAGTCAACGGTGTCAGATACTGTAGCAGGGCTTCTTAAACTTCTTCCGCTCAGGACCCTTTTTCATATTTAGGCAGTGTTCATTGTTGTTGCATGGTCTAAGGGCATGCACAACGCAAAGTGCGCATGCTTTGTGTTCAGAATGCTGCAAGTACTGCCAGCAACACCTCCAATTCATTACGCATTTGATTTTGAATTAATTTTTGGTCGTTTTGCCTTGGTCGAGACCCACAGTTTATGAAGTGCTGCAAAATTCAAGAAAGATGAGGACTGAGAAAAGACCATCAGATCTGGCAATTAAGAAATCATTGGTAAATTTGGAGAGTGCAGTTTCCATTGAGTGATCAAATCCCAAGCCAGATTGCAAAAGGTTGAGAAGTGAGTGCAAAGAGAGGAGGTGGAGGTAGTGAGTGTTGATACCTTTTTCAAGGAGTTTGGGAAATGGAGGAGAGATATAGGATGATAGCTTGAGGGAATCAATGAAGATGAATAAAATCTGAACATGTTTATAAATAGCAGAAAAGCCAGTTAAAAGGGAGGGGTTAAACATTGGAAGGGAGATGGTTGTGGGGAAATCTTCCCAAGGAGACTGAAGTAAATGGGATCTAAGGACTGGTGAGAGAGGCCATTTCTTCTTCTGAGACTCAGTGGTCCAATAATGCAGTTGATGATAAACAACCAAGACAGTCTGTAGGTGAATGCCCCCAGGACTCTATCCTTGTCCATGGGCTATTTACCATTTTTGTGAATAACTTGGATAGATAGAGTATTTAATAGATTTGCAGATCACACCAAATTTAGAGGGATGCCTAACATATTGAATGAGAAAATAGATATCCCCCCAAGATTAGAAGTCTGGGCCAAATCTATTAAGATGAAATAAGAAGTTTTACATTGGCTTAAGAGGATCAGTTTCTCAAGTCCAAGGAAGGAGAGACATGTGTGAGGGACTGTCTGATGTTGGCAGTTGCCAGTTGGGTGCTGTGGCCAGAGTAGGGTAAGATCTGAGTATTTTGGAAGTCGAGGAAGGGGCTGTGGTAGGCAAAGTCGTGGTGAACTGGGATGGGCTGGATACGGAGAAGCCCTGAGGCAGTGGGCAGTGCTATGTGAGATAAGCTGGGTACAAGGAAGTAGCTGGAGCTTGAGCTCCTGAGGCAAGGGGCGGTGCCACGTGGGAGTGGGACAGCAGAGGACTGAGTTCCCTTTGCTTAGTCCCCTCCCTATATGCAACGTCATCCCCAGACGCCTCCATCTTGTGACCTTTCTGACTTCCTGGGTCCCTTTGTGCAGCACTGACCCAGACCCCTCCTCCCAGTATTTGAGTCTGACTTCCTAGGTCACGTACTCTGTCTATGCGCTAATCCCAGATGCCTCCTCCCTGTATCCGGTCCTAGCCTCCTACGTCACTCCCTCCCCCTTGGTGTGCTAAACTCAGACAGCCCCTTCTGGTATCTGACCCTACAATCATTGGCTAGTAAGCGGGCTGGGGAGGAGGGGCTAGGTAGGTATTTAGGAACGAGCGTGGTCAGATCACGCTCTCTCTCCTGGCTCCTGTTCTGTTGCTCTGGCCTTGCTGCTTGGGCTTGCTATGATGGCTTGCTGTGATGGCCTCTGAATAAAGCTCTGGTGTTGGCGCCTCCCAATGGCTCGTCTCTGTGTGTTTATCCGGTTGAGGACTGAAGACTCGGAAGTGAGTATGACTCTGGTAGCCTGCTCCTTATAGGAGGAGAGGGTACCGGCGCGCGGCTGGCAGAAGGTCGGCGTGCGACCAGTTCAGACATGACTAGAGCAATTCATTTGAAAATGATCTGGGGGTTTAGTGTACTGCAAATGCAGACTGATTAAACAATAAGGTATAATTAATAGCCAAAAATATACACAACTTTAGGACACATTCAAAACATTTAAAGAGTGAATTCCAATGCCAGCTAGCCAGAACACTCTGCTGTGGCAATAAAAACATGAAGGAGCAGTCCCTGCTTTCAATGAGCTTACATAGTATTGAGGTGATGGACTATTGACTGTTCCCAAGCTAATTTCCAGAGGGGGAGAACACTAGCACCCAGCCTCAGTGAAAAACACAAACAGCAGGTGGTACCTGAGTTGTGCTTTTGAACAATCTAGGGCTGCAAAGGAAGTGCATTCCGAGTATGGGATAGTGCCTAGGCAAAGGTTTGTAGGCTGGAGAGAGAATGTTAGGTTGTGGGAGCAGTAAGCAAGACAATTTGGCTAGAAGAGAGTATGTGAAGAGTGTTGTGAAGTGTCTGGAAAGGGAGCCTGCTGAGGAGTGGAAGATCGTCCTGCACTAGGCAGAGAATAGTCCCACATTACTCTGCCTGGCCAACCTATATGTGGAAGATTATGTTTAATTCTGGACATCGCGGTTTCAGAAAAACATTGATAAGACAGACGTGTCTAAGAAAGGAAAAGCAGGATGGTGAAATGTCTCATGGTCATGTTGGATGTGAAGATTAACTGAATAATAAACTAGTGATGTTTAACCTGAGGAAGTAAAGACTTAGGGGTTGGGGGGAGGCGGAATGTTTAGATGTCTTCAAGTATCGGAAGGGATTTCTTGCGGAATATGTGGTTGTTCAGTCATTTCCTATCTGAAATCTTGTCCTACCTTGTGACCCCATTTGGAGTTTTCTTGGCAAGGAGTGGAGAGGTTTGCCACCTCCTTCTCCAACTCATTTTACAAATGAGGAAACTGAGGCAAACAGGGTAAAATGACTTACCCAGGATCACATAGCTAGTAAATATCTGAGGACAAATTTGAATTCATGAAGATGAGACATCCTGATTTCAAGCCTAGGATGCTATCCAGTGAGTTACCTAGCTGCCATCTTGTGGAAGATGCATTAGACTTATTCAACTTGACCCCAGACACCACAACTAGGAGCTTTGGGGTGGGGGGGGGAGAAGGAATACAAAGAGGCAAATTTGGGTGAGCAGTAAGAAAAAAGAAAAACCTCCCCGATGAGTACAGCTGTCCTGAAGTGGGAAGGGCACAGGGCATGTCTCCTCCCCAAAAGTGATTGAAAGACTCCATAGCCACTTGTTGGAACATGTTGTCGATATGGAGATTCTGACCCTGGCATGGCTGGATTAGATGGCCTCCTGAATCCTTTCCAAATCTGAAGTTCTGGAATGGTCCTTCCTGGGTTCCTGACCTGACCCCGGGATTATTTGGTACCTTCTGGTCCTTGGTTTACTTTTCTGTAAAATAAGGCGGGGGTAGGTGGGCTCGGTGTTTCTTTCCTAAATCTTTTGACTTAAATCCTTTGAACTAAATCCTAAACCTTTGAAACCTGAAGGCATTTTAGTCTTTCTCCCCAAACACTTAAGATTCCAAAGGCAGAGTGATTAAAGGGAAAGGAGCAACAAAACATGTTCATATTTTGTTTTCTCTTCTTTCCTTCCCTATCCCAGGAACTGCATTGGGCAGCACTTTTCCATGATTGTAATGAAGATGGGACTGGCCCTGATATTGCTCCGCTTTGAGCTATTTCCAGATCTTGAAAAGCCTCCCATCTTCTCTTCCCAATTGACCCTCAGTTCCAAGAATGGGATTAATCTGTATGTGAAGCCACTTCATTAGCCCAGCTGTCCTATGGTGCTTGATATCATGATCTTCAGCTATAGTCTTGGTGGATGGAGTAGGCAGAAGGCTTCAATCCTTTTCTCTGTGGTTTTGGAGTGAATTATATAATCCTAGATCTGGGCAATGGCTGAGGGGCTGAGGGTTTCTGGGGCCATGCCTTCCTAATTTCTTTTTTCCTGCTCAAACCACTATTAATGATGATGATGAACCTGGGTTCTCTGAATTCTCACAGCAATAGACCAAGGCTAGGGGGTCCTCCAGTGCTGAAAAAAAAATACTCAGGGAGTGGGAATTTCAACACCAATAATCCAAAAACCAGATAATCAAATGTGACATGACAAGAACAGGCATGGTTTTTAGGGTGGGAGTCCAGGTAGGGCTTTTCAAGACAGTGAAACACCTAGAACTGGTGGTGTCTCTCAGAGATGTGTGGTGGGAAGGAGAGTTGCTGGAATCTACTGGATTGCCATTGCAATGACACCAGGGTAGGAGTAGGCAGGGGTGGGGGTTGGACTCATTCCCTCCCTACCAGACTGAATGAGAGTCAAAAAAAAGTTCAGTTCAGAAGGAGAGCAAGCCATGTGTGGGTTGTTACTCCACTTGGGGTTGGGGATGAAAATCAAGAAACTTTCATCAGGAGTAAGGACATCCAATGAAGGCTGTGGACTTGAAGCTGGATAGGTGGCTAGCATTCCAGTAATGGTCTCTGCTGTACCAGTCCCTTCCTGTACCTCCAAGGAGGGATGCAGCTAGAATGGACTTAGCTTTGTTGAAACGTTCTTTCTGGGGGATCAGATAAAGATGACAAAGTGCCTTAACTCTCCCAACCTCATGCCTTCCACCTGGCCACCACAGTAGACATTCACTCCAAATTTTTTCCTGTTCTTCATGTTTGCTAAGTCCTGATTTAATTATACCATAAAACTGTCTTATTATATACATTATATACATATATACATATATATACATAAATAAAATGATGATCAATTACAACATCTTTGGAGGTATGTGTGTGTTTTCATTTTCTTTAAGTTGGAGATTGCAAAAGAGGGGAATGGTGACTGAGCATGGTATACTGTACAGGCTGAACAAATTGTCATTAAATCTGGATACCAAGTAGAGGATCAAGAATGATAAGAGAAAAAATTCTATTGATGTATTAATTTTTAAGTTCCTTGTTGTTATTGTTCAGTCATGTCTCACTCTCCATTACTCCATATGGGGTTTTCTTGGCAAAGATATGGGAGTTGTTTGCCATTTCCTTCTCCAGCTAAATTTACAGATGAGAAACTGAGGCAAACAGGGTTAAGTGACTGCTCAAGTTTACACAGCTTTTAAGTGTCTGAGGCCAGATTTGAACTTAGGAAGATGAGTCCTCCTAACTTCAGGCCCAGTGCTCTAACCACTACACCACCTACCTGCCCAATTTTTAAATAAACAGCCCAAAAGAAGTTATTGCTGCTGCTGTTGTTCAAAGATGGATCCATCCAGATTTGGGGTATCTTTGTTCTGTCTTGTTTTTAACCTTAAGTCAGTCACTATTGTAGCCTGGTAAAAGGCCAGTCTTCTTCCACTGATTCCATACATATATAGAGATGGCTATCTGCTGGGGTAGATTTGAACATGCTGAGTAGAGAATAATGAATTGACTTGTGGGAGGAGAAAGGGAGTGTCTGGACCCATCGGTAATGCTCACATTCCAAGGGTGGGAGCCACAGGAGGGAGTGAGGACCTCTTCCTCTTATTTTTACCTTTGACTCTCAAAGCCAAGACTATACAAAGCCTACTTAATGAATTATGTTTATCCAGGATTTTAAGAATCAAAGGGTGCTTTCTCTACTTATTGTGAGTTAGGGAGTGAAAGGATTGGCATCCCTATTTTACTGAGGAAGAGCCAGAGGCACAGGGAGAAAGGACTTGCCTAAAATGACACAGCTGGTAATCGTCAGATCCTAAATTCAAACCCAGATATGTCTTGCTTTCCAAATCACTATGTGATACTGAGCTGGGACAGCTGAAGTATATTTCAAGATCAAGTCAGGAATCCAGAACTCAGGAAGTCAGGATGAGGATGAGGATCTGTGAGCTCACAGACATGAAGCCCCTACTGCTATAGCAAAGCAAAGTTGCTATGAGTGACATCCTGCCCCCTAGGCTCCTGTCTTCAGAGCAGACAAGTAGCTTCCAGAGATAATGAGCCCAATTCAGATCTCATCACAAAGAGCCCCTTGTAAAGAAGGACCAGCCCACAAGGTGCAAACCCAATCCCTACATGCCTCTTATCTTTCATTGAGAGGAAAGTCACACTGTTGTGGAAAGTCTCCTCTGCTGGCCTGGCACACACAGAGACTTGCCTTGAGAGACATGATAGGTCTCTGTAAGGAAGAATATTAAAGTGGGAGAAGATGAATCAATTAGCCTCATTCTGCTGGGTTTCTTGACAGTGGAGATGACCCACAGAAGCATTAGGACTTGTTATCTTGGAGTCCACAGACCCCAAAGGGGACCATGGATAGATTTTAAGGGGTTCTTGGACCTTTTAGTGTTTGGACTTGGAACTTTTATAACTGTATTTCAACATAATTAATTTCATTTGTAATCCTGTATATTTTATTTTATGCATGTAAAAACATTATTCTGGGTATGGGGTCCAGAGGCTTCACCAGGATGCCAAAGGCATCCAAGATACAAAAAAAAGCCCAAGAAGTCCAGCATCAAGAAACATCTCAAGGTTATAATAATAAGTAATGTATAGCCCTCCATACCAGAAGTTATGAGACTTGGAAAGGGTTTCAGCAAAGAAAAACACACACCAAGAATTCAAAGATCCATAAATCTTTTATTATGGCTCATTTTTTACTAATTATATTTTCATTTGAGCTTTTATTTTAAAACAGAAGTGCAATAACAGTCATAAGCATAGAAAATCTATTTGGAAATATTCAGTATGCAGCTCTGGAGGAAGGAAAAGGAGGGAGAAAAGCACTCTGTTACTCTCCATTATTACCAATTCTGCTTTACCATTCTCCACTTCTTCCCTTCACCTTTCTGCCTCATAGTTGCCTGACTAACCTGCATCTTTTACGCACAAGAGTTTCCTGCTTTCTTTAAATCTTGTTTATTTGCTGCTGGAGTATATAGGGTGTTCAGGAGGACTAGAACCTCTGGTGTGAGGGTTGCTGAGTCCCCTCGGGGCTGCTCATTCACATTTGGTGTCCACCTGATTCATCCAGTTCTCACCTATGGCTTCAAGAAGCTGGAGCATGTGCTACATCATGCAGGCTAACCCAGGTTAAGGGTAACCAACAGGTCTCAAACATATTGGTAAGTTAGGGTGATATCTACCCTAAGCATGTGAAGACTTCCATCCCCTGGTGGAATAAGCAGATGAGAACAACTTGTTCTAATAGCCATGAAGGCAGCTGAACAGGCACTGTGGAGCACTTAGAGTCTGGTGAGACATCAAAGATGCCAAAGTTATCTACTGCATCCTGAGTCGCCACTGGTCATCCTGACTTTTGTCCTGCCACTGGACTTGGATAACTCAGAAAGAGAGAGGGAGGCTAATGACTTTGTGTAACTCTGTCTCACTTTAATACAATTCACAAACAAGTCAAGACATCACCCATGATATCATTGGTCTTCTTTGAAAATGAAGGATGAACAACAATTTGCTGCCTGTATTCTATTTTTATTTACTTTATTTATATTTAGTTTTCAACAGTCACTTCCATAAGATTTTGAGTTTTAAATTTTCTCCCACTCCCCCAAGATGGCATGCAATCTGATACAGGCTCTACTTATACATTCATATTAAGCATATTTTCCCATTAGTCATGATGTAAAGAACAATTAGAACTAATGGGAGGAACCACGAGAATGAAGCAATAAAACAAAACAACAAAGGAAAAGGAGAGCAAATAGTATGCTTCCATATGTATTCAGACTCCATGGTTCTTTCTCTGTGTGTGAACAGCAATTTCCATCATGAGTCTTTTGGAGTTGTTTTAGATCCTTGCATTGCTGTGAAGAGCCAAGTCTATCAAAGTCAGTCATCCCATAATGTGACTGCTATTGTGTGCAATGTTCTCCTGCTTCTGCTCATTTCACTCTGCATCACTTCATGTGTTTTTCCAGGTTTTTTTGAAGTCTGCCTACTCATCATTTCTTATAGCACAATAGTATTCCATTACATTCATTTACCACAACTTGTTCAGTCATTCCCCAATTGATGGACATCCCCTTGATTTCCAATTCTTTGCCACCACAAAAAGAGCAGCTATAAATATTTTTGTCCATGTGGGTCCTTTTCCCAATTTCAAAATTTCTTTGGAGACAGACCTAGAAGTTGTATTGCTGGGTCAAAGGGTATGCACAATTTTATAGCCCTTTGGGCATAATTCCAAACTGCCCTCCAAAATGATTGGATCATTTCACAACTCCACCAACAATGTATTAGTGTTCCAATTTTCCCACATCTTCTCCAACATTTATTATTGTCCTGTTTTGTCATGTTAGCCAATCTGATGTATGTGATGTGGTACCTCAGAGTCATTTTGATTTGCATTTCTCTAATCAATAGTGATTTAGAACATTTTTTCATATAACTATGGATAGCTTTAGTTTCTTCCTCTGAGAGAAATGCCTGTTCATATCCTTTTACCATTTGTCAATTGAGGAATGACTTGTATTCTTAGAAATTTGACTAAGTTCTCTATGTATTTTAGAAATGAAGCCCGTATCAGAGACACTGATTGTAAAAATTGTTTCCCAGTTTTCTACTTTTCTCCTAATCTTGGATGCATTGGTTTTGTTTGGGAAAAAACTTTTCAATTTAATGTAATCAAAATTGTCCATTTTGCATTTCATAATGTTCTCTATCTCTTGTATGGTCATAAATTCTTCTCTTCTCCATAGATCTGAAAGGTAAACTATTCCTTGCTCTT
This sequence comes from Vombatus ursinus, assembly GCF_900497805.2. Classification (NCBI taxonomy): domain Eukaryota; kingdom Metazoa; phylum Chordata; class Mammalia; order Diprotodontia; family Vombatidae; genus Vombatus; species Vombatus ursinus. The sequence continues at coordinate 1,746,737 of NW_020954603.1, forward strand.
CTAGTATCAATCTTTAAATCTAAATTGTGTAACCATTTTGACTTTATCTTGGTATCGGGTGTAAGATGTTGGTCTATGCCCAGTTTCTGCCATACATTTTTCCAGTTTTCCCAGCAGTTTTTGCTAAATAGTGATTTCTTATCCCAGAAGCTGGAGTGTACCGGCCGCGCTGACCTTATGCCTGCCGCGCCGGACACTCCTCCTATAAGGAGCAGGATGCCAGAGTCATACTCACTCACAAGTCTTCGGTCCTCAACCGGATAAACACACAGAGACAAGCCATCGGGAGGCGCCAACACCAGAGCTTTATTCAGAGGCCATCACAGCAAGGCCAAGCAGGAAGGCCAGAGCAACAGAACAGGAGCCAAGAGAGAGAGTGTGATCTGACCACGCTCGTTCCTAAGTACCTACTAGCCCCTCCTCCCCAGCCCGCTTACTAGCCAATGATTGTAGGGTCAGATACCAGAAGGGGCTGTCTGAGTTTAGCACACCAAGGGAGAGGGAGTGACGTAGGAGGCTAGGACCGGATACAGGAAGGAGGTGTCTGGGATTAGTGCATAGACAGAGTACGTGACCTAGGAAGTCAGGAAGGAGGCGTCTGGGGTCAGTGCTACACAAAGGGACGCAGGAAGTCAGGAAGGTCATAGGAAGGAGGCGTCTGGGGTTGACGTTGCATATAGGGAGGGGACTAAGCAAAGGGAATTCTTCCTCTGCCGTCCCACTCCCACGTGGCACCGCCCCTTGCCTCAGGAGCACAAGCTCCGGCTGCTTCCTTGCACCCAGCTTATCTCACATAGCACTGCCCACTGCCTCAGGGCTTCTCCGTACCCAGCCCATCCCAGTTCACCACAACTCTGCCTACCACAGCCCCTGCCTCGATTTCCAAATACCCAGATCTTACCCTAATCTTGCCACGGAGCCCACCTGGTAGTTGCCAACATAGACAGTCCCTCACACTGGAGTCTTTGGATTTATCAAATAGTAGATTAGTATAGTCATTGATTGTTGTGTCTTAACCTATTGCACTGATCCACCACTCTCTTTCTTAGCCAGTACCAAGTAGTTTTGATGATTGCTGCTTTATAATACAATTTAAGATCTGGTACAGCTAGGCCATCTTCACTTGCATTTCTTTTCATTAGTTCCCTTGATATTCTGGACTTTTTATTCTTCCAGATGAATTTTGTTATTGTTTTTTCTAGCTCTATAAAATTATTTTTTGGTAGTTTGATTGGTATGGCACTGAATAAGCAAATAAATTTAGGTAGAATTGTCATTTTTAACATATTAGCTTGCCTACCCATGAGTAACTGATATTTTTCCAATTATTTAGATATGATTTTATTTGTATGAAAAGTGTTTTGTAAGTTTGTTCATATAGTTCCTGGGTTTGTTTTGGCAGGTAGACTCCCAAATATTTTATAATGTCTACAGTAATTTTAAATGGAATTTCTCCTTCTATCTCTTGCTGCTGGGCTTTGTTAGTAATATATAGAAATGCCAATGATTTGTGTGGGCTTATTTTATATCCTGCAACTTTGCTACATTTGTTTATTATTTCAAGTAGTTTTTTACTTGATTCTCTAGGATTCTCTAAATATACCATCATATAATCTGCGAAGAGCTTTGTTTCTTCTTTGCCTATTCTAAATCCTTCAATTTCTTTTTCTTCTCTAATTGCTACAGCTAACATTTCTAGCCCAATATTGAACAACAGTGGTGATAATGGACATCCTTGTTTCACCCCCCATCTTATTGGAAATGCTCCTAGTTTATCCCCACTGCACATAATACTTACTGATGGTTTTAGATAGATGCTACCTATCATTTTAAGGAAGACTCCATTTATTCCTATGCTCTCCGGTGTTTTTAGTAGGAATGGGTGTTGTATTTTGTCAAATGCTTTTTCTGCATCTATTGAGATAATCATATGATTTCTGTTAGTTTTGTTGTTGATATGGTCAACTATGCTGATAGTTTTCCTAATATTGAACTAGCCCTGCATTCCTGGTATAAATCCTATCTGGTCATAGTGTGTTATCCTCAAGATAAGTTGTTGTAATCTCTTTGCTAATATTTTATTTAAAATTTTTGCATCTATATTCATTAGGAAAATTGGTCTATAATTTCCTTTCCCCATTTTGGCTCTTCCCAGTTTAGGTATCAGCACCACATTTGTATCATAAATAAAATTTGGTCAGCTCCTTCTTCACCTATTTTCCCAAATAGTTTATATAGTATTAGAATTAGTTGTTCTTTAAATGTTTGATAGAATTCACTTGTAAATCCATCTGGCCCTGGGGATTTTTTTCTCAAGGAGTTTATTGATGGCTTGTTCAATTTCTTTTCTCTGAAATGGAGTTAAGTATTTTATTTCCTCTTCCATTAATCTGAACAATTTATATTTTTGTAAATATTCATCCATTTCATTAAGATTGTCAAATTTATTGGCATACAGTTGGGCAAAATATCTCCTATTGTTTTGATTTCCTCTTCATTGGTGGTGGATTCATCCTTTTCATTTTTGATGCTAGTAATTTGGTTTTCTTCTTTCTTGTTTTTTAATCAAATTAACCAAAGGTTTATTTATTTTATTGGGTTTTTTTTACATAAAACCAGCTCTTAGTTTTATTTATTAGTTCAATAGTTTTCTTAATTTCAATTTTATTAATCTCTCCTTTGGTTTTCAGAATTTCTAATTTGGTATTTAATTGGGGATTTTCAATTTGTTCTTTTTCTAGCTTTTTTTTAGTTGCATGCCCAATTCATTGATCTATTCTTTCTCTATTTTATTCATATAAGCATTTAGAGATATAAAACTTACCCCAAAGACTGCTTTTGCTGTGTCCCATAAGTTTTGGTATATTGTCTCATTATTGTCATTCTCTTGGATGAAGTTATTGATTGTTTCTATGATTTGTTGTTTGATCCACTTATTCTCTAGGATTAGATTATTTAGTTTCCAATTAATTTTTATTTTTTTATTTTTTTATTAATATTTATAGATGGTCTAAGCTTAAACCATCACATTTATTTTTTATTTTTTATTTTTATTTTTTTAGTGAGGCAATTGGGGTTAAGTGACTTGCCCAGAGTCACACAGCTAGGAAGTACTTGTTATGTGTCTGAGGCTGGATTTGAACTCAGGTCCTCCTGACTCCAGGGCCATTGCTCTATCCACTGCACCACCTAGCTGCCCCCCCAATTAATTTTTAGTCTATCTTCCCATGGCCCTTTATGACATGTAATTTTTATTACATCATGATCTGAAAAGGATGCATTTAATATTTCTGCCTTTCTGTGTTGGATTATGAGGTTTTGTGCCCTAGTACATGGTCAATTTTCATGTAAGAACCATGTACTTCCAAGAAAAAGGTATATTCCTAGTAAGTTTTTCACAACATGACTATTATGGAAGTGTTTTGCATAACTACACATGTATAACCTGTATCAAGTTGCTTGCCTTTTCAGTGAAAGTGGATGGGGAGGGAGGAAGGGAGAAAATTTGGAACACAAAGTTTTAAAAACACATATTAAAAAAATTGTTTTCACACGCAACTGGGAAATAAGAAATACAGGAAATGGGGTATCAAAATCTATCCTGCCCTACAGGAAAATAGAAGGGGAAGGGGATAAGAGAAGGGGGGAGAGATAGAAGGGTAGGCAGATTAGGGGAAGGGGTATTCAGAATGCATGCCATGTTGGGGTGGGGAAGGGGCGAGATGGGGAAAAAATTTGGAACTCAAAATCTTGTGGAAGTGAATGTTGAAAACTAAAAATAAATAAATTTGAAAAAAAAATAAACACCTTGAAAATTTGGAAAAAAAAAAAGGTATATTCCTTTCTGCCCCCATTCAGTTTCCTCCAAAGGTCAACCATATTTAACTTTTCTAAGATTCTATTGATCTCCTTAACTTCTTTCTTGTTTATTTTGTGGCTAGATTTATCTAGTTCATAGAGAGGGAGGTTGAGGTCCCCCACTAGTATAGTTTTGCTGTCTATTTCTTCCTGTATCTTCCTTAGCTTCTCCTTTAAGAATCTGGCTGCTATGCCACTTGGTGCATATATGTTTAATAATGTGCTGCCTGTATTCTTTTCTTTCCAAATAAAGATGAGGTGGTTTTTATGGTGCTCTGAGCAAGTGTTTACTTTATAAAGGAATAGATAAAGCAGGGGGAGGGGGATAGGTAAAAGGGAATCCATGAGACCAATTACTGTATACTTTAAAGAGTTAAAAGTTGTGAGCCTATTTTGAATTTGTCCTGGTGATGCAAAGCAGGGTGGGGGGGTGGGCTTCATTTTGAATGTAAAGAAGTTACCTCTGCTGGGGAAAAGTTGATGAAATATCTAGAAAAATCATAGAACTATAGAATGACAGAATTAAAGCTTGATGACTACTTGATCATCTAGTCTAACTCACACCAGCCCTATACATACTCTACCTAACAAGGGAGCCTCCAAGCTCTACTTGATGACCATGAAAAAGGGGGAGCCCAACATCCCTTGTCAGGTAGAGTATTTATGTATGTATGTATGTATATATATATATATATATATATATATATATCTTTTCATAATAGATAAAAACTGGTGAGTAAAGTAGTACTCACATGTTTGGGAATGACTAAACAAATCATAGTATAGGAAATTAATGGAATTTCGCCATAAGAAATTATGAAGTAGACAGTTTCAGAGGGAATTGAGAAGACTTCTATAAACCAATGGCTAAGTGAACAGAAGGAGGAGAATGATTTATATATAGATAACATCACAGCAGAAGAACAACTTTGAAAGATTTTTGAACTCTGAGCAAAGCAATCATAAACTAGGAGTCCAGAGGACCAAAGACAAAACATGATGCTAACCTCCTGCTAAAGAGGTGGTGGACTGAAAATACAGGAGGCATACATTTTTAGACATGGACAATATAGGGATTTGTTTTGCTGGACTGTGCATATTTGTTATATATAGGTTTTCTTTCTCTTTTTAATTGTTTTATGGTGGGGGGAGCAGTGGGAGAGAGAGAGATAATAAATGCTTGTAATTCCAGGTCTGGTACTTTATCCACTGTGCCACCTCGCTGCCCTATCAGCATAGAGATGGACATTTATTCCATGCTAGCTGATGAGATCACCAACTGAAGTAGTATAGAAGGAGAAGAGTGATGTTTTAAAAACCTAGAGAGAAGAAAGTATCAAGGATAAGAGGGTGATCAAGAGTGTCAAAAGCTGTGGAAAGGTGGAGGAGAATGAAGACTGAGAAAAGGCCATTGGATTTGGCAAACAAGATCATTGGTAACTTTGGAGAGAGCAATTTCAGTGGAAGGATGAGGCTGGTAATAGGACTAGGTGTTAAGTATTGTAGATAGCCTTTTCCAGTTTAGCCATAAAGGGCAGAAGAAATATAGGATGATAGTAGAGATGAAAGGATGAAGGGAAGTTTTTTTTAGGATGGGGGCCACATAGGCATGTTGGTAGGCAGTAAGAAAGAAGCCAGTAGACAGAGAGATTGAAAATAAATAACAGAGTCGGGGGTGACACAGGGAGAAGGGTCAGCCCAGATAAGGAGTAAGGCCATTTTTTCATGTAAGACAGTGGTAAAGGAGGAGAGGGGGCAGAAGGCATAATCTTCCTAAGCTTTCCTTTAAACTTAACACTCCTTTCTCTTCCACCTGTACTTACTGTCTTTTCATTCTGGGTCTATTCCTTCTTTTCACAGTAAAAATATATAATTATGAAATAAATTAATACACTCTGAAGAACGTATTAAAAAGGAAATGAGGGAGACACTCCCCTTATTTGTTCCCCAACTTCTCTCCTATCCTCCAATTATACACACACCCTTCACATAGCTGGTGGGGAGTGAGATACCACACTCATAGTCTCAGGCTGGGTATCACCAAAGGGAATTAAAAAGAGGAAAAGGCTGGCACCAGTGTTAGGCAGCCAGTCCCTCCAGAAATGAATGGAAATTCACGGGAGCTCTCTTTAGCAGAGTAGACAGTGTCCAAGAAAGGAAATGGGCAAAATCAACTGAAGCTGACTCGATTTTAGTCCAAAATTCAAATGCTCACAGATAAAGGTGGAAAGGCGACCTAGCAGCAATCAAAAACAGCCATGGCTTCTATCCTGATGAGCTCTCTTCACTTTCAAGAGAAGTTATATTTCCATATAGTGATGAAAGAGGGATAAACAATAATAATAATAACAGCACTTATATCATGCTTTAAACTGCACAAAGATATATGTGTGTATATCTGTCTATTTATTTATTGGATTTTCCCTAGAAAAGAGGTGCTATTATTATTTCTTCTTTACAGATGAAGAAACTTAGGCACATAAAGGTTAAATGACTTGCCCAGGGTCACAAAGCTAGTGTCTGAGGTCAGATTTGAACTCGGGTGTTCCTGATTCTAGGTCCATTGTGTCACGTAGCTGACCAGATGCTGAAGGTTCATTCCTATTCATCTCAACTCTGCCATTTTAAAGGAGGTGCTGATAAAGACCTGACTCTTGGCTCAAAAGCCTATGCAATAGTCTCAAAAATTCTGCCCTCGAGAAGGTAAGAAAGAAAGAAAGAAAGAAAGAAAGAAAGAAAGAAAGAAAGAAAGAAAGAAAGAAAGAAAGAGAGAAAGAAAGAAAGAAAGAAGATAACAAATACATGCAGTCCCACGTGCTGTATGACTGACAGAAAGAAAAAGTTAAGAGACCAGTCGGAGGGGCCAGCCCCAGCCATGACAGTTTGTCAGACTTAATGAGATCGTAAGCTAATACAAGTCATAAAGTGCATCTTTTCTAGGCTTACTAAATGATGGCAATGTGCATATTGAGTTGAATGAATTGATGGAACCACCTGGCTTATATTCCCCAGACTGTTGATTCTCAGGGCTTCCTTGGCGGGCTGGCAGCAACATCAGGCTGGAATCAAGGTCCCTATGGCTGGAGCTCCTAGGTCCAGAGACTTCACCCCTCGTAATTAGAACTATCCCCACCACCCCACCCAACCCCACGTACATTTTGTTAGCTGCTGGGAGTGAAGGAATCCTCTCATCCCTGGACTGGTGGGAAGGAGGCTGCCCCCAGTTAAGTAGATTTAAAGCCACAGACAGCTTCCGACATACCAACACAGAATGTCCACATTTGCCCAGCCTTTCGATCTTCCAAAAACAGGCCCCCAGCGCTCCCATTCTCCCACGGGGGTGCCTCCGTTTTAAGTGGTCTGGGGATCTCCCCGACCCCATTACATACAGAACAAATACAAAACAGATACAAAGGTGCTTGGGGGAGGGGGAGCCCCAGAGCCTGAGAAGGAGATCAGAAAAGGCCGAGTAAGAAAAGACCAGAGAATGTCCCAGGTGTGCAGGGAAGGGCAGTGTCCCTTACAGATCATCTATTTCACCACTTTCATTTGACTGAAGAGGACTCTGGATCAATCTCCCCCAAAGGCCTCATTTCACCCTGGCTAGATTGCTTTGCGAGGAAGGACTCAGCTTCCCTCCAGCTTTGGAGCAACAAAAGCCACGCACTCTTTTGCATTTTGTTCATTCTTTCTTTCTTTCTTTCATTCTCCACACCTCCTCTCCCCTCCCCCTGCCCCCCAGCCCCGCCCCGACCTGATCAGGAAACGTGTGCTATTAAGATTCCGGTAGTATTGCAGGTCGCCTGCCTCTTCCCGCGGGCTGGCCTGGGCTGCCTCTCCCTGAAGTTGACCCTCCCTTCTTTAGTGCCCCCCACTCCCTTTTCCTTTCACTGTCCCTTGCCCTTCTCAGCCATTTTCAAAGCAGAGGTTGGGAGGGGAAAACGCGAGAGAGGTGGTGCCGCCTGCAGGCAGATGATGATACGGGGAAGGGATGGATAGAAGGAAGTGCGGACGGACTGGAGGAGATGTAAAGGAAGGGCACTGGGATGAGCAGAGAGGAGGCTGGGTATGTAGGGTGGGGGAAAGGGCGGGGGTTTGTGGGGGGAAGGAGGCGGGGTTTTTCTGTGGGAGAGAGGGAGGGGACCTCAGCTCCTACAGAAAAACCTGCCGCCTGGCCTTCCCAGCTGAGCATCCCAGGAGCGCCAGGAGCCATGGGCTCGGATGCGGCCCCTTCTTGGCTGGAGACCCACTGGGCTCGGCCCTTGCACTTGGCCTTGACGTTCACCCTCGCGCTGCTGCTGCTGCAAGCCGTCAAGCTCTACCTCCGGCGCCAGGGACTGCTGCGAGCCCTGCGACTCTTCCCGGGACCCCCGACACACTGGCTCTATGGAAGTCAGAAGGAGGTAAGCAGGGGCTCTGGAGGGACTCCGGGCGGCCGGCCGGGACAGAGGGAGGAAGTGGCTGCTGCCCTTGGCCTGACTCCTCGCGAGGGCAGGTTCCAGGCCCGAGGGGGTCTCCCTCCGTAGGAGGCTGGAGGATAGAGGAGGGTCTTAAAAGCGATGCACAGGTCCTTTCTAAAGACTAAATGGGAGAGTCTGCCTGACAACTAATGACCTTCTCCCTCTTGCCCTCCTAGCATTCACATTGCCCTTTCCCAAGCCTTTCCCTTTGTTGTCCCAGCTCCTGGATGCCACACAGAGAACAACGGATGTAGATTCAGATGACCTGAGTTCAAATCCAGCCTGTACATTTTACTACTGTGGATCCGGACTTCCACTTGAAGTCATTCACCTAGCAACTTTACAGGCAAATCAAAAATTTGAGCCCAGGTCCTCGGTCCCCAGATGCAGAGCTTTACCGTCAGGATCCCATTCATCCAATTAAATTCAGCAAATATGCAGCATCTACTGTGTACTGGGCATTGTGGGAGGCTCCAAGTCTAGATCAGCCCCAGTCGGTGTCCCCAAGAAGCTCTGGTCTATCACACACATGCTGGAGAGCAAACACACACACACACACACACACACACACACAGCTGCAATCCCCAGTAGTCACAATGAGTGCCAGAGAGAAGCAAACACAATGGCCTCCAGGTCCCATTGCAGCATTAAGGAAACCCTCACCTAAGAGGAAATCTTTGAGTGAACCCTCGATATCTGGAGACTGATGCTTTAAACTTGGGGTGACAATGGGGCCTTTCTCTTAGCTTCTCTATCACCCTTTTCAAATTCACTACCAACTTTGGGGACTCTCCAGTACCTCCTACCCTATACATATACACAATCACTGACCACCATGGGGAAAAAAAACCCTAACTTGTAGTCAGATGACCTAGGCTGAGATTTTGCCTCCCCTTACTTACTGTCTATGTGTCTTTTGTGCTAGTCATTGACCTCCTCAGGACCTCAGCATCTCCATCTCTAGAAAGAAGGGGTTAGTTGCTCATCTGATGTGCCCTAAGACTATGATTGCATGACTCTCATGTGCAAGATTCACTCCTTAGCCATTTCAATGAGCTCTAACCCCAGTTCTCCTGGGGCTCATCCCCTCCCTCCACTGAAGTCCTCCTGAAATGTCTCATGGAGTATAGAGATGACCCTGAGTTCTACAAGGTTATGGAACTGGAGCATGGGCTGTAGTAGGTCTTACTTTACTAGGAAGACTCCAAATATATTCTGTTGACCTGTCACCCAAGGATCAACTGAACTAAATTTCCAAAGACATCACCAGATTGACCCTAGGGTAAGAAATCTTTTGGTAGCTTGTGAAGATGTGTAGAACTCTAAAAGAGATGTGATTTGTATTGGTTCTGAGCCCACCCACACACACTGAGTGAACCACAGGCCCTTGAAATGGTGAAGTCCGTCCTTCCCTTAGTGAGCTCATCTGTAAAGCTAATTCTGGTCAAAGTATTGTTAATGATAAGGATGATGATGATGATAAGGTTAGCATTTATGTAATACTTTAAGGTTCACAAAGCATTCTACAAATATTATCACATTTTATACAATGCTGTTGGGGGGGGTAGCTGCTATTATTATTATCCCCATATTGAGTCAGACAGAGGTTAAGTGACTTGCCAAGATCACACAGCTAGTGTCTGAAGAGGGATTTAAACGAAGGTCTTTCTGAGTCCTCGTCCAACGCTCTATCCCCTAGAATACCACCTAACTTCCTCTGAATAAGTGATCTTTCTCAGCTGAACCAATCATGCTAGAGAGGAGGGAAATTAGGATGGTGAAGGGCCTCAGCTTCATGTAATGAAAGACCATGAGATCCATTCAGGAAACTGGAATCTTTAACCTAGAAAAGAGAAGACACAGGAGACATGATGGCTGTCTTCAGGTATCTGAAGGACTGTGATATGGAATGAAGATCAGAATAGTTCTGACTGGCCCCAGAGGGCAGAACCAGGGACAATGGATAGATGTTATAGAGAAGCACATTTGGGCTGGATGTCAGAAAAATTCCTAATGAGGGTTAGCCCAAGGCAGAATGAACTGAGTAAGTGGTGGGCTTCCTCTCACTGGAGATCTTTGGCTATCTGCCGTATGTTGGCTTGTTGGGAGTGTCAGAGGAGGCATTCCTGTGGAGGTATATTTTGAACTAGATAGCATCTCAGATGCCTTCTCATGGAGATTCTGGGAGAATACTGATGTTTTCATCAGTGCTTTTTTTGAATTCTGTAATTGTATTACATCCATGCTATGTTCAAAGACATACGTGAGCTGGAAATATAGACAGGAAACAACTCCTACCCTCAAGGAACTTTGAGTCTAATGGGGAGTGGGAAGAGACGTTGTATACACACAAACAAGTATGATACAAGAAAGAATGGTGTAAGGACAAAAAAGACATTGAAAGTTTGACGAGACGATGTCGAAGGAGTGGAAGCCAAGCAAAATGGGCTTTGGGTCTTTCCTCTTTTGACAAAAATGCCATCTTAGAAACTGTCTTCCATTTAATATACGGCTAGGAGTTCATCCTCCCCATTCATTCTTATACTTAAAAATTAGTCTACTTTTTCCTTGCTACTAGGTTAATATAACAGACAATCGTTGTTTGGGCCTTGGCAAGGATAAAATCCTGCAGGGACAGGGACTGGACAGAACTCATCATCCTTCCCCCTAAATCCTTACCTCTTCCTAACTTCCCTATTATTGTCAAGGGCACCACCATCCTGTCTGTCAACAAGACTGGAAACATCAATGTCATTCTCTTCATTTATTATTATTATTATTATTGGCACTCCATTGTGCCAAGTCTTGCTGTTTATACCTTCACATCTATCATATATATAGTATATATGATATATATATGTACACATACATACATATGTGTGTATCCCCTTCTCTCCACTCACACAGCCACCAGTCACTCTTCTCTGATCAAAGTGTCAAAGGCTATAGAGTGGTCAAGAAGGATTTGGATTGAGAAAAAGCCATTAGATTTGGCAATTAAGAGATCATTGGCAACTTTGGAGAAAGCAGTTTCAATTGAATGATGAGAACAGAAGCCAGACTGCAGAAAATTAAAAGAATTAGAGAGGAAGAGGTGGGAGTACTAATTATAGAAAACACTTTCTCCAAAGTTTAGCCACAAAAGGGAGGAGAGATACAGGCTAGATTACTAGCAGAGATGTTCAGATCAGGGTTTTTTTGTTTTAAGGATGGATGAGACATGATCACATCTGTGGACAGCAGGAAAGTAATTGCAGAAAAGCAGAAGTATTAAATACATCCTTATAGTCCATTACAATAAAAATTATAATCAATAAAAGGACTTTGAAGAAAGAATTCAAATGTAAATGCTGACTAAATAATTTAGCCCTAAGGAATTGGTGGGTCAGAGAACAAATCATAAAAATAATAGATAATGTCATCAAGAAAAACCACAACTACTAGATAACATACAAAAATCTTTTGGGATGTAGCCATAGCATTCCATAGGGGCTAATTGGCATCTTTAAGCACTTTATCAACAAAAAAAGAGAATAAGTCAATGAACTAAACATGAAACAAAAAAAGTAGAAAAGCAAGAAATTTTAAAAACTAAATACCCAAATAGAATTTTGAAAATCAAAATCTTAACATAATTGGAAGCCAAAAAAAATGATAAGTACAATTGAAGGTGGCTTTAAAAAAACCTACTAAACAATTGTTGGAGAGTCTATGGGAGAAAAGGCATGAAAATGTTCTTTTAATGGAGTTGTGAATTGGTCCAGCCATTCTGGAAAGCAATTTGGAGCTATGAAGAAACTGAATCATGCCTACCCTAGTGTATAATGATACCATTGCTTGGCATACTTCCAAAGAGACAAAAGATAAAGGGAAAGGGCCACAAAGGTACAAAGATGTTCAAAGCAGCACTTTTTTGTTGAAATAAAGAACTAAACACTAAGGGAGTACTCATCAATTTGGGAAAGGCCGAACAAATCATGGCATATGAATATAATGGCTTATTCTTTCGCTGTAAGAAATGAGGAAAGGGAAGAACTCAGAGAAATTTGCAAACATTTACAAACACTTTTGGAGAATGAAGTAAGCAGAACCAGGGGAATAATGTGTACAATGACTACAATATTGTAAAGAAAAAAAAAGAATTATGAAAAATAGCCAATTACTTAGTTGCTCAATGTCATTCTTAAAACAATATTGCTGTTACTGTATGTTTTATAGGTTCTGTTCACTTTGCTTTTCATCATTAGCCTTTCCATGCCTTTCTAAGATCATTGAGCTCATCATTTCTTATAGCACAGTGGTAATTTCATCACAACCATACACCACAACTCGTTCAGTCATTCCCCAAATGACAAGGATCCCTGTAATTTCCAGTCCTTTGCCAACACAAAGAGAGCCACTATAAACATCCCGTTCACATTCAAAGTTATAATTACTATTTGTGAATTTTCTTCCATCTTATTTTTACTTGCTATTTTCTTTCTCAGTCTCTCTTTTTACCCCATCCCTGTTAGGCAAAAATATATATAATTTTATTGTGTATTTGGAGGATTTTGTAGCAAGTTGTACTTGGTAGATTTGCAGTTTCGTGTGCAATCATCTTTTTTATCAGACTGTGTTATGGAAATGTTTGTTTTGTTCCATGAATTGAAAATAAAATAAATTTTTAGAAAATAGCCAATTACAATTCCAGAAGACTACTTATGAAGCATTCATCCACTGCCTAACAGCAAGAGGTTGGACTGGAGAGTTGCAGAATAAGCCACATGTGTTTGGATTTGTGTAGATTTGTTTTACATGAATATACTTATTTGTAAAAAGGGAGGAATGCCAGTAGAAAAAAAAGGAAGAAAGAAGAAAACCATTGAAAGTCTTTTGAGGAGCACAGAAGAGAGTATAAAAAAGTTCATAGGGAGACAGAGAAGCAGGAGACTCGAAAACGAATGTGTTGAATTTATTATGAACTTTTCAAAAAGATCGGCTGCATATCATAGAGATTCATACATTCCTACACAATCATCTGTTTCCCTTTTTGTTCTATAGAAATATTCACATTTGTCATAGTTGCTCATCTTCAAAATAGCAAAAAATGAAATTTAAGAATAGAAAAAGGGGCAAATATGAGCCATGTTGTAGATTTAATTGTTCATTGAATATGGCAGGGCAGAAGCTGAAAAAGAAGGGAGAGTTAGAGATAAGGCCAGGTTTTCAGGGATAGGACTAAGAGGGTGGTACTGCTGTTAAGAGGAAAAAAATAAATAAAATAAATAATGTTAAATTAAATATTAAATAATCAAATAAAATAAAATTTTAAAAAGAAGATGATCAAATCTTATTTTTGAAGAGCTGGGTCTTTCACTCTTCTGCCCTTCTTCTCTCCTTTCCCTTTCTTCCATAATTGAACAATCCAGGAAGACTACATTTCCCAGCTGGATGTTCAGCTCTTAAGAGGGCAGGGAATACAATATGCTCCAAATACAATATGTCCCAAATGCTGCCTCTCCTGTGTGCATTTCCCCTCTCTGGGCCTTAGTTTCTTCTCCTGTAAAATGTAGAGATTAGCTCAGATGATGTTTAATGCTCTTCCTGCTCTAAATCTATGGCCCCAGTATGCTACATCTGCTTCCCAGCTCCCTTAACCTTTGTAGGTACATGCCCTGAATTCCCCAGGCCAATTCTGAGCTCTCTCCTCTGGCTTGGTTTTTGGAAATTCGGGATGATGACCTTTCACATTTTTACCACATTTCATATGATGTGATCATGTCGGTACAATGTAAGAAGACATGAAGAGCCTAGGACACAGATAACTGAGAGGAGAACAGAGGACTCACACTACTTTACCAGGATAAGATGTCCAAAAAAGGCTTCTTTTCCCTGTGCAGAGAAAACTGCATCTATTCTATGGGCTACTGACCAGGTGGCAGCAGCAAAGACTTTTTTTTTTTTGTTTCCTCATCTTCAACTCCACCACCACTCTTAGGCTCTAGTGAGGATAAGAAGAATGGACTAGAATGGGAACATGGTGGATCCAACCACCATTTCTTAAGAATTCTGGCCTTGGAGGGATACAGCTATGGTCCCTGCCCTCACAAAGCTCACAATCTAGTAGATAAATAATACACAGAGAAAACCAGAATATATCGTATTACATGATCAGTGCATGAGAAGGGCAAGTATGGTACAATTTGGAGTCTCAAGGGAAAGGTAGTTGCCCACAGAAGCATCAAGGAAGGCTTCCTGGAAGAGGTGGCATTGAGCTGCTTCTGAAAGGCTACTCAACAGGTGAAAGGGGAGAAAGAAGAAAATTCCAGGCACAATAGCTTAAAGGGAAGCCTCAAGGTAGGAGGGCATGGGGCATACTTAGCAGGTAAAAGGTTTTATTGAAGCATAGAATATAGAGAGAGGAGTAACATGCAAAAAGATTAGAAAAGTGCATTGACAACCAGTCAAGAAGGACCTTGAATGCTAGCCTAAAAAAGTAACCTTTGTTCAGGAGGCATTCAGGAGTCAATGAAGAATGTGCAGAGGATTAGCATGACCAGATCTCTTCTTGCCTTAATCTTCTCCCAATCTACTTTCACTTATGCTCAGGGCTCCCCCCACCCTTAAAAAAATGAAAACCTTAATGACCCTCAGGTCTTTTCTCTCCATTGAGATATTTCTTTTCTCCCTTTACTTCTGGACATCTATAGCTACCTGTGTTCACTCTCTAGCCATTCACTCCTCAAACCCCTGCAGTCAGACTGTGGTCCCTTACCACTCTGACCCCAACCAAGGTCAGAAATTACTTTTTTATCATCAATTCCAATGACCTTTTCTCAGTCTTCATCTTCTTTGAACTGCCTGCAGCATTTGTTCATCTCTGATTGCTCCTCTCTTGTCCCTTGACTTCTGGGACACTGTCCTCCTTGTGGTTCTCATGCCTGCATGATCGCCTTCCTTCTGTGTGATCACCTGTCCCTGTCACTATCTCCTCATCTTTCCCCTAAATGATCATCTCTGGAAACTCTTTGTCCTTCTTCTCTTACTTGTCTCTACTCACTCTCTTGGAGATCTCCAATCCCATGGCTTCAGATGTCAACTTGATGATGAGGTCTCCCTATCTGTATTTGCACACCTGATCTCACTTCTGAGCACCAATCCTCCATTTCCAGGTGCTTGCTAGACATCACTCTTGGAATGGCCCATCAATCTTCTAAACTAATGTCCAGAAGTGAGCATTTATTCTGTGCACATCTTTCTCTCTCCTTTTGATCAGCCCCATTTCTATGTATGGCACCTTTTTTTTTAGTCTTCCAGACTCATAACCTCAGAGCCAGCTTTGAAGCATTTTTACAGCTTGCATGTGTATCCTTGGGTAAGTCTCTTCCTTTCTTTGGGCCTTGCTAACCCCTCTAAAGTGAAGGGTTGAACTACTTTAATTCTGAAATTATGCCTCAGAGTGCCTTGTTGCTTCAGCTAAGCTGGCTTGCCTGTCCTGTATATGGCAGCTGATGGGGATGGCTGCCCCACTTTTTTATACAAGTTGCTCCCCTGGTTAATGGCTGAACTGGGGGCAGGACTGGTGGTCTGGGAGGTGCTGCCACTCTCGGGGTTCCTCTGCCTATCTTTCTATTGATGGCAATTGGTTAGCAGTTATTGCTGGTAGTGGTGAGGAAGATAAGTCACTTCTTCATGATGATTTCTCTCCTCAATGATGGTTGTAGGTACCGAGAGAAAAGTAGGTCTGGTGGTTTGGGGACAGTGCTATTCCCTAGGCTCTTGTATTCAAGGTCCTGGTGTCTCTCCATGAGGGTCCAAGGGGAAATGGTGGTCAAGGTGATTTGATTTGCTCAGCACATGCTACCTCCTTTCTCAGCTCTATGTAGAATGGATTGAAGAGGGGAGAGACTGGAACTTGGGAGGCCAGTTAGGAAGCTGTTACAGCAGTCTTAGTGAAGATGAGGAAACTTTGTGAGAAGACCCTGGACTACAATAAAGGCTGTATGAGTAGACAGACCAGAGTGGGAAAAATGTGACAAGTCTTGGCAAATGATTGGTAAAGAGATGGGTTTTGAAGAAAATTATTTTGGATCTCCTGCATTTGAGATGCTGATGACATGGCATAACAGAAATGCCTAGCAGATATTTGGTTAAACAGGCCTTGAATTTGCAGTTCCAGCTACTCCAGATCTTCAAGAGGAGGCCTGTATGATCATTTATCCAGAATGTAGTGGAAAGGATTCTTGCCCAGGTATAGGTTGGAGGAGGTACTGCAGATCCTTTTCACTGCTACAGTTCAGAATCTATACTCATATCTCCCTTCTAAAGTGCCCTCAACTCATCTGAGCTTCTAAAAGGCTGGGGAGGGGGGCAGGTTATAGGAGGAGGGGTTGGAAACAGAGATGAGAAGTTTTCCTTGCTGACTGCCCAAACTCATCTTTTTGCTTTTCTCATTGCAGCTTTACCTGGAAAAAGAACTACAGCAGTTTGATGTGTTGGTAGAAAAATACCCTTGTGCTTTCCCTCACTGGGTTGGGGCTTTTCAGGTGCTTTTAAATATCTATGACCCAGAGTATGCGAAAATTCTTCTGAACCGAAGAGGTAAGGATGCTCAGAGTGGACTAATGCTAAACTGTCAGACCTAGAAAGGATGGGAAAGGCTGTCTAGTTCATGATCAATCAACAAGTATTTATGAAGTAAGTGCCTACTGTGTGCCAGGACCCAGGGATACAAAGACAAAGGTGAATAGTCCCTGTCCTCAAGGAGTTTACATTCTAATGGAGGAGACACATGAACTGATACATATGTAGGTGTATACAAAATAGATTCATAGTAATCTGGGGAAGGTGGGAACCAACAGCCAGGGAATTAAGAAAGGCTTCATGTGGAAGGTAGTTCCAGAGCTGTATTTTGAAGGAACCTAGGGCTGCTGTGAGATAGGGGTAAGGCAGGAGTATATTCCAGAAATGAGAAACTCAGCCAATGCAAAGCCATGGAGATAGGAGATGGGAGTGTTGCATATGAGGAACAGTACAGATGCCAGTTTGATTGACCCCTAGAGTGTGTAGGGGAGGATAATCTGTAATAAAACTGGTAAGGTAGGTTGAGGCTAGATTGTGAAGAACTTTGAATAGCCAACAAAGAAGTTTATATTTCATCCTAAAGGGATAGTGAGCCACTGGAGTTTATTGAGCAAGAGAGTGAATGGCCATACTGTACATTGGGAAAATCACTTTGGCTGCTCTGGAGGGCAAAGGGGTTAAAGTAGGGAGGGACTTAACTTAGGGACCTAATTTGGAGGCTATTTCTATCATCCAGGAAAGAAGTAATGAGGGTGATGGCTATATTGTGGAGATAAGAGGACAGATGCAAGAAACATTATGAAGGTCAAAATGGCAAGATTTAATAAGTGATTATATATGTGGAATGGGTAAGACTGAGGAGTAGACTTCTCAGATACAGAAACAGATACAGATACAGAAAGAGCAGCAATATATTCAACAGAAATAGAAAATTTTGAAAGAGGGAAGAGGTTCTTTTGAAGAGGGAAGGGAATAATGAGTTTTGTATCAGACATGTTGAGTTTGAGATGCCCATGGGATGTTCAGTCCAAAATATCCAATAAAGACTTAGTTAAAACCCATAGAAACTCACCCAATGTCTCAATACAACAATGTAGAGAGAAAAGAGAAGAGATCCTGAGACAGATTCTCAGGGAACACCCACAGAAAGGAACATGATCTGAATGATGCTCCAGCAAAGGAGATTGAGAAGGAGCAGTCAGAGAGGTAGGAGAGGAATTAAGAGAAAACAATGTCAAGAAAAGCCAGAGAGGAGAGAGTATCCATGAGGGGAAGATGATCAACAGTGCTTTTGGCTACAGAGAGGATAAGGGTTGAATAAATGGGGGGAAGCAGAACAGAGCAAGCAATTAGTAAGCACCTACTGTATACCAGGTACCGTGCCTAGTGCTTTACCATTATTATCTCATTCGATCCTCACGACAACCCTGAGAAGTAGGTGCTGTTATTGTCCCCATTTTACAATTGAGGAAACTGAGGCAGACAGAAGTTAAGTGACTTTCCTAGGATAAAACAGCTAATAAATGTCTGAGACCAGATTTGAAGTCAGGTCTTCCTGACTCCTGGTCCAGCCCTGTATCCACTGTGCCATCTAGTTACTCAAGGAGTTTACGTTCTAATGGTAGTCATCTAGTCTTTGCTTACAGACCTCATAGGGCCTGCCACTCTACTTTGTAATAGAGTTCTAATAATAAGCTTTTCCCTTATGTCAAGAGGTTTCCTGGAACTCACCACCCCCTTCTCAGTTTCCTCATCTATATGTAAAATGAGCTGGAGAAAAGTTCTTGTTCTTGTTTTTCAGTTGTGTCCAACTCTTTGAGACCCCATTGGGGTTTTCTTGGCAAAGATACTGAAGTGGTTTGTCATTCCCATCTTCAGCTCATTTTACAGATGAAGAAACTGAGGCAAACTGGGTGATGTGACTTGTCCAGAGTACCTGAGGACAGATTTGAACTCAGGAAGATAAGTCTTCCTGACTCCAGGACCAGCGCTCTAAGAACTATGGCGCCACCTAGCTGCTCGAAAGTAAGGTCTTAGACAGGGTCAAACCATGTCAACAAGCATTGATTATGATTAAGTACATACATACAATGTTCCAGGCACTCTGCTAAGTGCTGAGAACACAAAGAAAGTCCTTGCTATCACAGAACTCAGTCTAAAGAGGGAGACTATGTGAAAACAATCATGTATAAACAGGTTATACACAGGACAAGTTAGAGACATCAACAGAGGGATGGTGCTAAGTTTAAGAAGGCTTGAGAAAGCCAGCTGGGTGGCTCAGTGGATGAAGAAATGAGCCTGAGTTCAAATCCAGTCTCAGACAAGACCCTGGGCTTAACTGTTTGCTTCAGTTTCCTCATGCGTAAAATGTAAGTAATACTAGCACCTACATCCCAGGATCCTTGAAAGGATCAGATGAGATAATAATTATAAAGCACTTAGCACAGCACCTGTCACAATAATGTGAGCTACTGTTATTGTTGTTATTATTCTTATGGAAGATGGGATTTTAGCTGGAACTCAAAGGAAAACAGGAAAACTGGAAGGCATAAATGAGGAGGGAAATCATTCTAGGCATAGATGACAGCCAGTAAAAATGCAGTTGAGAAATAAGAGTGTTGTGTGTAAGGAAGAGTTAGGAGGCCAGTGTCACTGGATCAAAGAAAATGTGGGGGTGGGGAGGAAGGTGTGAGAAGAGTAAGAAGACTGGGACAGTAAGGGTGGGCAGCTTATGAAGGGCTTAGAAAATACCAAACAGAAGGCTTTATATTTGATCCTGGAGGTGTTGGGAGCTACCATAGTTTATTGAATAGGAGAGTTATGTGGTGGGACCTTGCTTTAGGAAAAATCAGTTTGTCAGCTGAGTGGAGGACGAACTGGAGTGGGGAGAGACTTGTGGCAGGCAGATAACAAGAAGAAGAGGGTGACCAATGATGTCAAAGGCTGCAGAGAGGTCAAGGAGAGTGAGGACTGAGAAAAAACTGTTCAGTTTGGCAGAACTATTGGGAATTGGGAGAAGATAGCCCCACTGCATGCAGCCTTTGTCAGACCTCATTTGAAGGACTGTGGTCAGTCCTAGGCACCGTGGTTCAAGAAGGATGTGGCAATTTAGTGTCATCTAATTTAGTAACAGTAGTAATTTAGTAATTTAGGAGACCAGGATGGGGAAGGGCCTTGACTCCATCTCACGTGAAGATCAATTGAAGGAACTGGGCATGTGCAGCCTAGAGAAGAGAATGCCAAGGAAGTATTGGATATCTGCATTCAAGCATTTGAAGGGCTACTCTGGGGAAGGTTGACTAAACATGTTCTATGTAACCCAGGAGGAAAAAGCCAGGAACAATGGGCAGAAATTGCAGAGGAAAAATTAGGCTCAAGTTCAAAATAAAGTAAAACTTCCCTAACAATCAGAGCTGCCCCCCGCCATTGGAAGGGACCATTCAAAAGGCAGTTGGATCACCCTCCTTGGAATTCTTTTTTTTTTTTTGGTGAGGCAATTGGGGTGAAGTGACTTTCCCAGGGTCACACAGCTAGTTAAGTGTCATGTGTCTGAGGCCATATTTGAACTCAGGTCCTCCTGACTCCAAGGCCAGAGCTCTGTCTACTGCGCCACCTAGCTGCCCCCTTGGAATTCTTCAGAGACTGGGAGATCATTTGTTGAGGGTTCTTTGGGTGTAAGGACTAGATGGACACTAAAACTTCTTACCATTCTCAAAATCTGCGATTTTACCACTCCTGGACAAGGTAGCTTGGGAGGAATGGCACTTGGGCACTGGGTGCTGGGCCAGTGAGGAAAGGCTTCCTGTACAATATTGTGTGTGTTTTACATCTTGAAGGAAAGGAGGGATTCTCTTAGGGAGAAGACGGGACAAGGAGCCTTCTGGGTGTGGGGAAGGGCACAGCCATGGGATGTATGAGGAAAAGAGTTGGGCTAAAGAGAGGCAGAGAGACAGAGACATACAGAGACAGTGAGAGAGACAGAGAAAGTGAATGAATGAGTGAGTTAATTAGTTAGTTAGTTGGTTAGTTATGTTAAGGCAAGATTGGGAAAATCTTTAAAAGACTACAGCCAAATTTATATTTAATCCTAGAGGTAGTAGGGAGGCAGTGAAGTTCATTAAATGGGACTCTGATATGATGGGATCGTGGCTTTTGGTAGCATGGTGGAAGATTGATGAGCGTGGGGAGAGACATGTGACAATAAGATTAACAAGGCCATCACAATAGTCTATAAAGAAGTGAAGAGACTGTCTCTTGCCTTTCTTTGTATCCCCAGCACTGAGCACAGTGCCTGGAACATAGTAGGTGCTTAAAAATGCTTGTTGATTGATGAACTGAACTAGGGTGATAAACTATGTTAGTAAAGAGAAGGTGTCGCACTCATGAGTGTCGTAGGAGTAGAAACAGCAAGATATGACCGCAGATTGAATATGGGGGGGGGGCAGTGAGAGAGAATGAGGGATTGAAGACAACAGTATCAACCTAGAAGATTGGAAGAATGGTGCTTGCTTCAGCAGTGCATGTACTAAAATTGGAACGATACAGAGAAGATTAGCATGGCCCCTGCGCAAAGATGACACTCAAATTCATTAAGAGTTCCATATTTTTGGAACACAAAATCTTGTGGAAGTAAATGTTGAAAACTAAAAATAAATAAATTTAAAATTAAAAAAAAAAGATTGGAAGAATAGTAGTGCCCTCAACAGAAGTTGAGTTTAGTAAAGCGGTGGTTTGGGGGTAAAGGTCTTGGACATATTGAGTCTGAGATGTCTTTGGACATTCAGATTGAAATGTCCAATAGATGGTTGGTAGATATGGAACTGAAGCTCAGGAAGGAGATGGGCTACATTTGCAGATATGTGAGTTATCATGGAGATGATAATTCAATCCATAGGTGCTGAGGAATGTATGTACTGCCAGTGACAAGTCACTTATTGACTGTATAACATTGGTAAGTCACCTAACCTCTGGATTTCATCAACCACAAAGTGAGGGGGTTAGATTAGATTACCTCTGAGGTTCTGTATAGCTCTATGATCCCATAGTCCTACAGTCCTATAATTTCCATTAAATCTTCATGTTCTTTATCCAGAGAGTACCCCTTCCTGTTAGGAAGGTAATTGAAAAGCCAAATGTCCATATCAGAAGGTAACCTGGAGAGCACGAAATCAGAGCAAAGGGCAAAGAATGGTCTGAGGAATGGTCCATTTGTGTTCTGAGGCACTAGAAGATTCAGTTCCATATCAGCATCTTGTAGAACGTAGCTGTGTGGGCTAGAAAGTGGGACAAGGCATCTACTTTGGTTCTTTCCAGCTCTGAAAGTCAAAGGTCCTAGATCTGCTGGTGGCCGTCAGCTTGCATTCCCCCTACTAGTCACATGGTATGTGTTATTTTCCAGATTCTGTGCAGGCATTCGTTATCCTTCCCTGACCTGTTTGTACTGGTTGCTATTAACATACACATCCCCATTCATGTCAAGTGACTTTCAAGACAAGATTTTGTCCCCAGACATATGGGTAATTTTGTAATGATGACATCATTGATGGCTTCATTTAGCCCCCCAGGTAATAAGTGGCAGAATCAGGATACCTCCTTAGGTCTTCTGCCTCCAAACCCAATGTTCTGGTTGATACACCAAGCCTTCTAGGGTTTGAACCCCATTCTAGGAAGCACTTCAGGCCAGAGTGTTCCTGGTCATCTTGGGAGGAATGATGAACAACTTAAAGCCCTGTTTTTGTGATTTTTGCATTATCTGACTGTTGGTCCTCTAAGGCAGCAGCTGCATTTTCCTAGGACACTATGAACCCAGGTCCTGTGGCATGTTCAGTTCTGCTTGACCAAGTTACATGCTTATTAACCCCAAGCAAAACCCAGATGCTCACAAACTTTTTCTGGTTTTATACACTATATTTCTACCTAATGCAGGCCTTTTCTCTTCTGTGCTTAATTTTACAGATCCCAAAATACAGCTTGGGCACAAATTTATTGTCCCCTGGGTTGGTAAGTACCTATGATTAGCTTGGTCTTCTCAGTGAGAGTCATGAGTATGACTAGGAAAAAATCTCTAGTGACAAGGAGCTTACATTGTATTGGGGGAGAGGGGATATGCACACAGATGAGTCAATGCAAAACATATAAAAAGCAAATCCAAAGTAATTTCAAGGGAAATACCAGAGCTAGTATGATCAAGAAACAGTGTCAAGAAGATGAAATTTGGTGGATCAATGCGGAGTTGAACTCTTGCACTTTATTTAAAGAAAGTTTACAAGTTTAAAAAATGGAGGAGGGGGAAGTGGCTACAGATGCATTCTTGTGAAATAATCTGGAAATTTTAGTAGACTATAATCAGAGTATGAATCAACAGAGGTATGTGGCATTTTTTCATATGACTAGAGATGGCTTTGATTTCTTTTTCTGAAAACTGCCTACTTATATCTTTTAACCATTTATCAATTGGGGAATGGCTCTTATTTTTATAAATTTGACTCTATTCCTTATATATTTGAAGAATAAGGCCATTATCAGAGAAATTGACTGTAATTTTTTTATATTACTTCACCTTTTAGCAAAATGTAGTTTCCCTGATTATTTCTTTCAACTAGGTCTAATTTTACTTTTGCTTGTTTGAGATCATGATTGCTATCCCTGTGCTCTTCACTTCAGCTGAAGCATAATAGACTCTGCTCCAGTCTTTCATTTCAATTCTGTATGTGCCTTTCTGTTCCAAGTGTGTCTCTTATACACTACATACTGTTTTAAAAAAAATTCTGATTTCCAATCCATTCTGCTATTTCCTTCCATTCTATTCTCATCTCATTCACATTCACAGTTATGATCACTATGATCACTGCATTTCCCTCCATCCCATTTTCCTGTATTTATCCTTCTCTCTCTCTCTCTCTCTTTTTATCCTGTTTCTACTCAGAAGTCTGTCTTCCTTCCAACTGCTACCTTCCCCAATCTGCCCTCCCTCTTATCATTCCCCCTTATATCTCTTATCCCCTTCCCCTTCTATCTCCCTATTGGATAAGATAGATTTCAATACCCAACTGAGTGTGTGTATAAATTCTTCCTTCTTTGAAGCAATTCCAATGATAGTGAGGTTCAAGTATTACCTGCCACCACCACCCCATTGCCCCTTCCATTATAAAAGCTCTTCCTTGCACACTTCCTTTATGGAAGAAAATTTTCCCCATTTTACCTCTCCCCTCCCCCTTCTCCAGGATATACCTCTTACTCACCCCTACATTCTTTTTATTGGAGATTGTGCCAATATAATCAACTCACACCCATGCCCTCTGTCTATGCAGAGTCCTTCTAACTGTCCTAAAAATGATAAAGTTCTTGGGAGTTGCATGTATCCTCTTCCCATGTAGGAATGCAAACAGTTTAACTTTATTGAGTTCCTTATGATTACTCTTTCATGTTTACCTTTTTATGTTTCTCTTGAGTCTTCTGTTTGAATGTCAAATTTTCTATTCAGTTCTGGTCTTTTCATCAGGAATACTTGGAAGTCCTCTATTGCATTTAGCATCCATTTTTCCTGAAGGATTATACTCAGTTTTGCTGAGTAGGTTATTCCTGATTGTAATCCTAGCTCCTTTGCCCTTCAGAATATCATATTCTAAGCCCTCCACTCCTTTAAAGTGTACACTGCTAAATCTTATGTGATGCTGAAGGTGACTCCATGGTGTTTGAATTGTTTCTTTCTGGCTGCTTGCAATATTTTCTCCTTGACGTGGGAGCTCTATGATTTGGCTATAATATTCCTGAGAGTTTTCATTTTGTAATCTCTTTCAGGAGGTGATAGGTAGATTCTTTCAATATTTATTTTACCCTCTGATTCTAGACTATTAGGGCAATTTTCTTTGATAATTTCTTGAAAGATGATATCTAGGCTCTTTTTTTTATCATGACTTTCTGGTAATCCAATAATTCTTAAGTTATCTCTCCTTGATCTATTTTCCTATGTCAATTCTTTTTCCAATGAGATATTCTACATTTTCTTCTATTTTTTGTGCTTTTGATTTTGTTTTATTGTTTTTATTGTTTTATTATTTGTTTTTAAACCATAAAGTCATTAGCTTTCACTTGCCCAATTCTGATTTTTAAGGAATTATTTTCTTCAGTGAACTTTTGTACCTCCTTTTCCATTTGGCCAATTCTGTTTTTAAGGTGATAGTTTCTTTAGTATTTTTTGTCCCTCTTTTACCGAGCTATTAATTCTCTTTTCACAATTTTCTCTCATCACTCTCACTTTTTTTTGCCAATTAACTCTTCCAGGAATTTTTGGCGGGCTTGGGTTCAATTAACATTTTTCTTTAAGGCTTTGCTTGTAATTGTTTTCACACTGAGGTCTTCTTCTAAGTTTATGTCTTGGTCTTCCCTGCCACTGTAGTAGCTTTTTATGGTCAAGGCTTGGTTTTTGTTGTTGTTGTTGTTGTTGATGATGATGATGATTATATTCGCTCATTTTCCTGGTTCTCCATTTTGAATTTTATGTCAAAGTTGGGCTCTGCTCACTGGGGGTACTGTAAGCTTCAGGTTTTTTTATTTTAATTTTAATTTTTAACATGTGTTTTTAAAACTTTGGGTTACAAATTTTCTCCTTTGCTCTCTCACCACCCACCCTCATTGAAAAGGCAAGCATCTCCATACAGACTATAGATGTATAGTCATGAAAAACACTTCCATAGTAGTCCTGTTGTGAAAAACTAAGTACATTTCCCTTCATCCTATTCTACCCCCCGATTATTCTATTCTCTCTTTTGACCCTGTCCCTCCTCAGAAGTGTTTGCTTTTGATTAGTCCCTCCCCCAATCTGCCCTCCCCTCTATCAACCCTCCCCTCTATCAACCCCCTGTTCTCTTGTCCCCTTCCCCCCTTATTTTCCTGTAGGGTAAGATAGATTTCCACACCCCATTGTGTATGTTATTCCCTCCTTAAGCCAAATCCTATGAGAATAAGATTCACTCATTCCCTCTCACCTTCCCCTATTTCCCCTCCACTGTAAAAGCCTTTTCTTGTCTGTTTCATGTGAGATAATTTACCCCATTCTACTTCTCCCTTTCTCCTTTTCCCAGTATAATCCTCTCTCACTTCTTAATTTTATTTTCCAGATATCACCCCTTCATCTTCAACTCACCCTGTGCCCTCTATCTATCTATACATACATATAATTTTTTCCCTCCCACTACCCTAATGCTGACAAAGGACTCATGAGTTAAAAATATCATCTTTCCCTGCAAGAATGTAAACAGTTCAACCTTAATAAGTCTCTTATGATTTCTCTTTCCTGTTTACCTCTTCCATGTTTCACTTGAGTCTTGTATTTGAAAGTCAAATTTTCTTTTCAGCTCTGGTCTTTTCTCAGGAATGCTTGAAAGTCCCCTATTTCATTGAATGACCATTTTTTACCCTGAAGGATTACACTCAGTTTTGCTGGGTAGGTGATTCTTGGTTGTAATCCTATCTCCTTTGCCCTCCGGAATATCATGCTCCATGACCTCTGGACCCTTAATGTAGAAGCTGCTAAATCTTGTGTTATCCTGATTGTGTTTCCACAATAATTGAATTGCTTCTTTCTGGCTGCTTGCAATATTTTCTCCTTGACCTGGAAATTCTGGAATTTGGCTACAATATTTCTAGAAGTTTTTCTTTGGGGATCACTTCCAGGAGGTGATCGGCAGATTCTTTCAATTTCTATTTTGCCCTCTGGTTCTAAAATATCAGGGCAGTTTTCCTTGATAATTTCTTGAAAGATGATATATAGGCTCTTTTTTTTATCATGACTTTCAGATAGTCCAATAATTTTTAAGTTCTCTCTCCTGGATCTATTTTCCAGGTCAGTTTTTTTTTTCCAATGAGATATTCCACATTCTCTTCTATTTTTTCATTCTTTTGGATTAGTATTACAGTGCCTTGATTTCTCAAATTGTCACTAGCTTCCAATTGCTCCATTCTAATTTTTAAGGAAGTATTTTCTTCAGTAAGCTTTTGGACTTCCTTTTCCATTTGGCCAATTTTGCTTTTCAGGGCATTCTTCTCCTCATTGGTTTTTTGGACTTCTTTTGCCATTTGGGTTAGGCTATTTTTTAAAGTGTTATTTTCTTCAGTATTTTTTGGGTCTCCTTTGGCATCACTCTCAGTTTTTCCTCTACTTCTCTTATTTGCTTCTCAAAATCCTTTTTGAGCTCTTCCATGGCCTGGGACCAATTCATATTTTTCTTAGAGGCTTTGGATGTAGGAGCTTTGGCTTCATTGTCTTCTTCTGGTTGTGTGTTTTGATCTTCTTTGTCACCAAAGTAAGATAATATAGTCTGACTCTTTTTGTGAGGTTTGCTCATGATCCCGGCCAATTACTTGAGTTATAAACTCTTTGTTAGGGTAGGGGTCTGTTTCCAGTGTGGAGAATGTACTGTCCCAAGCTTCAGGGGTTTTGTGCAGCTGTTTTCAGAGATACTTCTAGGGACCTGTAAATTTTCAGTTCTTCCAAGGTGTTATGATCAAGGGTGAAGTGTTTACTCCTTTTCTGGCCTCTGCTCTGGTCTGTGAGCATTCTTTTCTATCTTGGAACTGTGAGGAGGATTTCCTCTCCACCAAGCTCCACCATGCCAGTGCTCCTCCTTGCCCCAGGACCACCGCCCAGAACTGTGACCCAGATCCAAGCCCAGGCAAAGCAAGAGAATTCTGCACCAGCAGAGAGATTCCTGCAATCCCCCTCTGATCAACCACTCGATTCCCCCTCAGTCTGTGGGCCAGAAGCTCAGGAGGCAGCCAGCGTCCTGGAGCCAAGCTCAGGGACTGGGGCTGGAACCCCAGGGTGCTTCTCTCTAACCACTGCCAAAACAGACTTTTCCCATTGACCTTCTAAGTTGTTTTTGGTATTCATGGATTGAGAAGTCTGGAAACCACCACAGCTGCCTGTGATTCAGTCCTCTGAGGCCTGCTCCAGGTTCTATGTTCCTTTCCCAGTCCAGTGCGATATACCTTTCCAATTAACCATCCAGGTTGTCTTGGGCTGGAAATTTGTTTCACTCTGTCTTTTTGTGGGTTCTGCTGCTTTAGAATTTGTTTAGAGCCATTTTTATAGGTATTTGGAGAGGTTTGGGGGAGACCTTAAGTAAGTCACTGCTTTTACTCCACCATCTTGGCTCTGCCCCGCCAGTTTCAGGCTTTTTTGTATTGCTGTTTTCAGAGCTAGTTCGGGTAGTCTGCAAATTTCAGTGCTTCCAAGGTATTGTTATCCTGGGAGAGCTGTCTGAGCTCTAGTCTTCATCCAAGAAGGGCCCCTGCTCCTTTGTAACCACAAGTACTAGTGCTGCTCTTGGCCCTGGAACTGTGATGAGGGCCCCTGCTCTCTTGTGACTGTTCACAAGCACTCCTCACCATCCTGAAACTGCAACTCAGAACTGCTTATGGGCAAAAGAGTTGCCAATCAGTGCCAGCAGAGGGTTTCTTGTAATCTCTTTCTGACTAGTTGCCCAATCCCCTTATCATCTCTGATCTGAGAGTTCCCAAAGCTGCTGCTGCAGCTGCTGTCATGGCCACCTCCAAGACCCCCCACTGGTGTTCCTGCCATGCTCCAGGCCTATGCCCACCCTGGTGTCACAGACCTTTCCTGTGGACCTCCCAAGTTGTCTCCAAAGGAAAAAAACTGTCTCTTTCCTACTTTTTGTTGGCTCTGCCACTCCAAATTTTGATTTGAGCTGTTATTTTAAAGTTGTTTGGAAAGGAATATGGGGAGAGTTTAGTTGGGGCCTGGCCTGTACTCTGCCATGTTGGCTCTGCCTCCCTGGGAAAGGCTTCTTGCAGAAAAAGGTGTTTGAAATGAGTCTTAAAGGAAGCCAGAAGTGGAAATGAGGAGAGAGAACATTCCAAGCATGGGGTTTAGCCAAGGCAAAGGAAAAATAAGACAACCAGTTCTCTAAAGCCACTAGAACAGACCAAGAGAAAGTCACATACACATTTTAGTTTGGGGGTGAGAGTCTAAGATGTCAATCAATAATCCTGTGTCCCTCCCCTCAAACATGTCTCCTTTATGCTAGCCTTGGTTCCAAATTCAGAGTAGCTAATTTTTTTCTCCACTAACATCTCTTTGAAATTTCTATAACTTTGACACTTACTAGCTGTGTGACCCTGGGCAAGTCACTTAACCCCAATTGCCTAAAAAATAAAATAAAATAAATGAATGAATTAATGAATGAATGAATGAAATTTCTATAACTCACACAGCTGGCTTACATTGCTACCTTCTTTTTCACACCAGCCAGTAACTATCCTTCCTCTCAGTTTTCAATTCTTCTGGACACTTCCTCTGGCTCTCTAAGAGTCCTAACTAAACAGATCATCTTCAGGCAAAATATCCCTAGAAAACCTCGTTCCAAAGCCCATGCTGATCTCATTGTTCGGTGAGGTCAAATGAGTCCTTTGCCTAATGCCACTGGGATCTCTGTTTGCTCTAGAATAGAAAAAAACAAGAAGAAGCAGCCTCTTTTAGATAAAACCCTGAACTTCCTGTTTACTTCTAGAAAATTGTCGTTCAGCAGGATAGAAGTAGCTGTCTCTGTGTGTGAAGGGCGGCCATGGAGAAGGATTGGATGCATTCTGTTGGGCCTTCTGAGGCACAACACGAAACAAAGTGGGGAATGTACAAGGAGGCAGGAAACCTGGGCTTGACTGCTGTTTCCTCTACTAATCACAAGGGTGACCTTGTTTGATCCCCAGCTCTTCTCTCTGCTCAACTTCCCTCTCTGTAAAATAAAGAGGGCCAACTATCAATTACCAAAGTCATGCTTTCATTTCTATGGCCCTTGGAAATAGCAGTATCCATTTAGATGTCAGGCACTGTGCTAGGTATTTGGGAGGGGGAGGAGAACAAATGAGAGTCACCTGATGTAGATTTACCGTCTAATTGGAGAGACAAGATTTCTATATATCTGCAGAATGTATAGCAGCTTTTCAAGTGAGGAGCCTTGCAGTGGTGGAAAGAATATTGGGTCTTGGAGGGAGGAGAGCTGGGTTTTTGTTATTATTGTTATTGCTTGTTCTAATTTTTGCCCTAAGCTCATCACTTACAACCCCTGAGCCTCAGTCTCTTCATTTTGTAAAATGAGGATAATAATCCTTGCCCTTCCTGCCTCCCAACTTTGTTGTTTTGTCAGATACTCTTGGTGAACCTTGAAGTTCAGGCCCATAACAAGGGCAGGGTGATTGTTTTAACTCAGGACGCTGAAATGTAAAGGGTTCTGGCAGCACTTTTACTTCTTCCAAAAATAGAAACAAAAAAATAGTTAAAACAGGAAACTATCAAATGTTGCATTTCCTCCCCTCCTATGGCCACATCCTGGGGGAAGTATTCTTTAGACCAGCCCTGCTCTGTCCCCTGGTATCAATATTAAGCCAAGGTTCATAGTGTATGTAACAATTTCAGAACAATAGTAACTGTTGGCATGCTCTAGAGAGTCATTTTCCTAAAACTATCAAATCTTATTTTACTTCCAAGGATTCTCCTTCCCACCTTGCCAAAGCTGAACCCAAGAGATGCTTCTATTATTTAATTTGGTCAAAAACTTTTCCCTTCTCTTCATTTGATCATTATCCTTTATTGTATTATATTATCCATACTATATATTATATTATCCATATCCATAATATATATTATCCATTATCAGGGAGGAATACTTTATAGGCTCGCCAAGAGTGAGTGGCATTGGGGATGGGTTTGAAACTGACTGAAGAATGATATAGATTATTTTGGTGTATGACATTATTTTAGACATATAGAAAGACTTCTAAAGGTTCTCATTCAATTGAGTCACAAGACTTCAGACTAAAGTACTCTCCTAATATTGTTTCTTTATATGTAGAATAAATGAGGCAATGGAATATAGGGTGTACCCCCATAAAAGGAGAGACTCTGAACTTCACATTAATCTAAGAAAGGCTGCTGTTCTTTGTAGCATCAAATTAAGGAAAGAGGAGTCAATATGGAAGCAGCAAGAAGGGAGAGTGGATCATCAATCGGGTTTCCCAATAGGACTTGTGATTACTTGGCTATTCCTAATTAGCAGACTTGCTCACAGACTAAGGGAAATATACTTTTAGGTGTCCAGTTGTTTTTTCAGTCATGTCTGACTCTTCATGACTCCACTGGGGTTTTCTTGGCAAAGATACTGGAACAGCTTACCATTTCCTTCTCCAGCTTGTTTCACAGATGAGAAAACTGAAGCAAATAGGGTTAAATGACTTGCTCAAGGTCACACAGCTAGTAAGTGTCTGAGTTTAGATTTGAACTCATGAAGATGAGTCTTCCTGACTGGAGACCTGGCCGCTATCCACAGCACCACCTAGCTGCCCAAGGGAAACATACTAAGATGGGTCCAAGGCTTTTAAGTCATTCACTCATGAGTAATTCTGAGTATAGCTTTACCCTTTTGGCAGAGATAGCCAAATGTCAGCTGTCTTGATAAATTGATGATTTCCCTGGCACTCTGACAACATACAAATTCAGTGGTATGGATATTACCTCCTCAAATTCAGAAAGCAACTTCTCTGTATGTTATGAGAGACTCTGGACATTGCTATGGATGGAAAACTCATTCCCTGGAGTCAATGAGTTGAGGTTCCTCTCAGAAATTAAGAAGCCAGATCCTGGGACGACAAGCATCCAGCCTGTCACAGAGTCTGTATTCAGAGTCAGAGTCAATAAATATTTATTAAGTGTCTACTATGAGCCAGACACTGCACTAAGCACTAGGAATACAAAGCAAGTCATAAGACAGTCCCTGCCCTCAAGGAGCTTACTCGCTATTGGGGGGACAACATATAAAAAGAATCTGAAAAGCAGGTAGAGGAGGGACGGTATCCTGGAGAAGGATGATGTAGTCCTTCAAGCAGAAAATTACCTGAGGAGCTGTGAGTTACAGGCTTGGTTTATTCTTATAAGATGATAAGTTTCTGGAGATCATGAAGTCCAGAAGAGCAGCCAATTAGGAAAATCTTACCAGCTTGGTAAACCCTGCCTCAATTTATGTTCCACTAGCAGAGCGTTCCAGAACCCAGAATCAGATCCACATGAAAACAATGCAACAATTCATGTAAAATTCTTTGCAAATATCAAAACATCAAATAAGTATAATTTTATTAATAAAAATAATAATAGCTGCCATTTTTAAAGTGTTATAAAAATCATTTCCCTTCTGACCACTATATATAGAATAGTAAAAGTTTTATTCCCATCTTATAGTTGAAGGAACCAAGGCTCAGACTGGCCAAGTAATTTGCCCATGGTTACACAACTGAGACACATCAGAGCCAGCAATCTAGCCTAGCCCCTCTGAGACCAGCACTCTTTCTATGGTGCCACATGAATATCCCCTTGGTCATCTTATAAGATGATACAATCTGAGTTTTTTGTCTTTGTGATCTTTTAAGGAAGAGGACTGCTAAGCCTAGAGGGAAAGAAGTGGTACCAGCATCGCCATCTGCTGACCCCTGCCTTCCACTTCAGCATTCTGAAGCCCTACATCCATGTGATGAATGACTGTGTCTGCAGGATGCTGGTGAGGGAATAGACAGCCCAGGGACCGTGAGAGTTGTTGAGTATCCATCAGGAAACAGAGCCAGCCACCAGAGCTAATATAAGCATCTGTTTCTGTGCCAAGCACTGTGCTAGGAACTTTATGGTATACAGGAAGGTGAAGAAACAAGGAAATTTTGAGGATGGCCTCAAAGGTCCCTAACAAGTCTGAGTTTATGTGTCTCTGATTGATATGAGGCTTTAAAGTTTGAAAGGGGCTTCAAATATATTATCTCACTACAACCCTGTGAGATAAGTGCATCAGACATTATCCTCATTTTACAGATGAGCAAACTGAGGCTCAGACAGGTTTAGTTGCTTGCCCATTATCACACAGCTAGTAAATGATGGATCAAGAATCTGAACTGAGGTCTTCTGATTTCAACTCTCTCCACTATGTCATGATGCCTCCTTAATGTGCATTCCCCTATCTTGGTGCAAGTCCATGCCTAGTGCAAAAGAGCTAAAAAATTTTGGCACCCTTCTTCTTCCTCCTTCTCCTCTGCACTCTCTATTTGCCTCTTAGTAACTCCTCCTCAGCAGCCAATTCTCTCACACTATGTTCAGCCCCTCTCTTCAGCATCCAGGTAATCTACATGTTTCATAATGGCTTACACTGTCCTCCCCTGCAGTACTGATATGCAGCTGAATGGAATTAAGTATTAGGAGGATAACAGACTGATGAAAAGGCATTATATCACTTTAACTCTCCTAGAGAATCCTAGAAATCATAGAATGTCAAATTAGGAGAGATCTTAAAACATAGATCTGAGAGTAATAATAAAATAATCATAATAATAAGCCTTATTCTACCTTTAAAAAATATCACGTCTATTGCCAAAAGATGAGAATACCAGTGACTCTTCCAAATAGGCAAATCACATGTCTGTGTCATTTATAGAGAATATTCACAGCTTAGATCATCAAAAAAATCTATAAACACTTAGAAGAAAACAACATATTGACTAAGGAGTGAAAATGGTGTGCAAAGAGTCCACTGGATATAGAGTAACTTATTACCAATTTGGTAATTATTGAATAAGCTGTCCAAATATGCCATAATATTTATACTAATTTTTTTTCACTATTGCAAAGCTGTTGATTCAGCTTTTTTCTTTGGACTTATTTATGTTCTACAAATAATAAAATAGACCCAGGTATAGTGAGAATGTGAGAGTATTTGATGCCCACTTATAAAACTGTCCTTTATTTTAAACATGCCATGAACACAGTAGTATCAGGGAGATAGCTTAAACTTATTCTGATTTGAGTCCATATGGAATCATCTCTCCTAAACAGAAATAAATTTGACTATTAAGTTAAAGAAGGAATTAAGCTAAAACAGCTTATTAATCACTTGATTGACATGGATAATATCAAGCCTTATGGCTCTACTAAAAAAATTCCTTCATTTCACAGAATCTTTCTTCGATGATTTCAAAATGTCATTGGAATTTTACAAGTGTAAAATTTGTGATGTGTACCAAGGAAAGAAGGCTTTGAGCTTGAATCCAAAGGTCACATTGAACTAATAGATGAAACTGATACCTGCAAGTATTCTGGTCTTCTCTAGCAAGAAATATCAAACAAATATATCAAGGATAAAGCTATGGATGAATGTCTTAAGAGACTTACTGGCACCCTGAAATCAAAGTAGAATGGAGGTAAATCCAACTAAAAGCAATTAGCACCTACAGAGTACTAGTCAATGTACACCTTTAAAATTCTGAAATGCTTCACAACAGATTTGAAAAGAATACTTGAAAAACCCCATGCAATGTTAGTGAAACACAGGTCCATTAGCTGGCTGCTATAGAAAGCTAAACCCTTCCTCATCATTGAGTAAGAAAGACTCATCTTTCTGAGTTCAAATCTGGCCTCAGATATTTACCAGCTGTATGACCTGGGCGAGGACTCAACCCTGTTTGTCTCAGTTTCCTCATCTGTAAAATGGGCGGGAGAAGGAAATGGCAAACCACTCCAGTATCTTTGCCAAGAAAACCCCAAATGAGGTCATGAAGAGTCAGACATGACTGGAAAACAACTCAACAACAATGAAATGTTCTAGGCACTGCATTAAGCACTTTATAATTATCCATCTTATTTGACACTCACAACAACCCTTGGATAATAATAGGTGCTATTATTATCCCCATTTTACACATGAGGCAAATAGAGGTTAAGTGACTCATCCTGAGTCACACAGTTAGTAAGAGTCTGAGGCCAGATCTGAACTCAAGTCTTCCTAACTCCAGGCCCAGGACTCTATCCCCTGTGCCACCTACATTTTGCTCCACCAAAATGTAAGGATGCTATTTTAATAGATGCACCACCATTCAGAATACTCATAATCTCCTAGCTGTATGGAATAAAAGCTTCTAATTGTATAGAAGAGACCCCAAGCACATGAGAACAGCAAGAGATCTCTATCACCATCATTGCTCTGATGTTGTTCTGTGGAAGTTCTGAGGACTCAAACTTTTCTCCAATGAGACAAAGCTGTTATTCCACCCATCTGTATAACTGTTCATAGAACATTAAGTGCAAAAGAATAATACAAGAGCAACTCGTCCTAGGATTGCTTCATCCTGAATCCCATTAGAAAAGATGGGAATGAAATGATGATATTGACAGTGGAGATGCTGTAACTTAGCAGAATAAATCAAAAGCATGAGGGAAGAGGATGAGGTGCATATCCCTCATGCTGTTCTCCTGGCCCTGGAGATGCACTAAGAATGCACTTGGGAGCCTATGACCCAAAGGTTTTATTCAGCTACAGACAATAGTGTTTTTCTTTCCAACTGTATAATAGCCCATAGGATGTTAATTATAAAACAGTAATAGCGGGATAGTGATTTGTCCCAGGATTATTTCAATCTGAACTCTTCCACATGAGAGAATGATTCTCTATAATTATGATAATTCTGATGCTGCTGCTGATAACCCTCTCAAATTCCAACCTAAGCTGTATCAAACCTGAAACTGAAAGTTGAAGTACTTTTCACCTAAGGAACAACATTGGTTAAAGCAAGAGAGGTAATTGAAACTAACTTCTCTGAAACACTGGAAAGTAGCAATTATAAATACACTCCATAACTATTGACTCAGATGCTTTATTCACCTGTGCAATTCTTTGTAGAACATTAAATGCAAAAGAATAATGGTAGGATAATAACTTGTCAAAGGAACATTTCTATTTGAGCCCCATCCAAAAAGAAAAATAGGAGAACGAGATTAGTACCAATGCTAATAGCATATAATCATTGTTTCATTGAATTAAAGAACGTCAGAACTTGCAAGGATTGTAGACATTATCCAATGTAAAATGCCCAATTCATTTGTTTATGTAGTCATTCAGTGTTGGGTCATTGGTCAGTAGTAATAATAATTCAGAGGGATCAAATGTCTGGCCCAGGGCAAACCAATCATTAAGTACTAGAGAATGGATTTGAACCCAAGTCTTCTGACTTCAGGTCTAGTAGTGCTTCCACAGTGTTAACATTTCTATATATGACATTTTATCCATGGAGCTGGAGAAAAGGAGGGAGAGGAAAATGGAAGGAGATAGAGTAGGGAGAAAGGGACAGAAGGACAGAAGGAGAGGGACAGAGCTAGGGAGAGAGAGTACAGAGGGACAGAGGAAGGGAGGATAGTCATACCATAGGCAAACAAAGAAAAGTCTTGGAAGGCACTGATGGTGCCAATTTTACTCTCCTGTCCCAGGACACATGGGAGAAGCTCTGCACCCAGGACAGTTCTGTGGAGATCTGTGAGCCCATCCGCCTGATGACCTTGGACAGCATCATGAAATGTGCCTTCAGTGTCCAGACCAGTTCCCAAACAGAAAGGTCAGTGGTGAGCGGTACAGGGGAAGAGGTCTATTGACCAGCACCCTAGCTCATGATAACGCATTGTGCCTCCTCTTGCAGCTTCTCTACCAACTACTTCTCAACTGTGACCAAACTCTCAGAACTCATCTTCTACCGCCTGCACAGCTAC
Source organism: Vombatus ursinus (assembly GCF_900497805.2). Classification (NCBI taxonomy): domain Eukaryota; kingdom Metazoa; phylum Chordata; class Mammalia; order Diprotodontia; family Vombatidae; genus Vombatus; species Vombatus ursinus. The sequence goes on from NW_020954603.1 coordinate 1,783,199, forward strand.
CTCCATCACAATGACTTGATCTACAGGTGGAGCTCTCAGGGTCAAGAATTCCAGGCTCTTTGCCAAATAGCACGTCAGCACCCAGGTATTTCCTGCACCCTGGACTATCTCTGCATGCTCTTTATTCATTAACTCCTGTTGGCTGGGATACTCAATTCAATTAAATTAAGCAAAAATAGATTAAGCACCTACCACACACCAAGAACTCTGATCAGCTCTGTGAATCCAAAGAAAGGAATAAAAACAATCCCTGACCTTGTGTAGCTTACATATTACCTTGGATATAAAACAAACACATTGACAAATAAAATCAAAATATAGACAAAGAAACTTGGAGAAAGTGCTAACCTTTGGGGAATATAAGAACAAGTCTTATGGAGGAGTTGTTGACTTAAGCTAAGCTTTGGAATTCCTAACAGAGCTAGGGATTCCAAGGACAGAGGAAAGGAGGGAGAGCATTCCATGTGTAAGAGACATGCATTTCTGTGTCTCCAGTGCCTGGAACACTGCAAGCATTTAGTGGCTATTTAGTGGAATTGAGTTGGATGGCAAAATTAAGCTTCAAATAAAATATTAGGTCAAATATTGTGATATTTATTTTGATAAGGATAAAATTAAAGGCTTACACTCAAATTCAAAATGTTGATTTCATAAGTACAAGATTGGGGAAACACGGTTAGAAAGCAGTTTCTTTGAAAAAGATCTGAGATTTCCAGTTAAACCACATGCTTAATATGAGCTAATAGTGTCATAGGGAAGCCAAGAAATATAATGCAAGTATAGGTTGCATTAAAAGAAATAAGGTGGTGCAGTGGATAGAGCCTTGGCCCTGGAGTGAGGAGGACCTGAGTTCAAATCCAGTCTCAGACATTTACTAGCTGTGTGACCCTGGGCAAGTCACTTAACCCTGTTTGCCTCATGAAAAAAAGAAAGAAAAAAGAAATATAGCTTCTAGAAATAAGGAGAAGATATGCTACCTTATTCTTCCTTAGTCAGGCCAACTCTGGAGTATTTTATAGATTTCTAGGTGTCATTTTTAGGTGGATCATTGATAAACTTCAGGCCACAAGAAGAACAACAACAAGGTTGGAGAACAGCCTTGAGATTGTTGAGTTTATGAGATTTTGGTTAAAGGAATTGGGGCTATTTAGTCTGGAGAAGACCTAGAGGAAACCAGATAGCTAAACTGAAGAATTAAGTTGCTTAGCTCCGGGGGACAAAACAAGGAACAGTAAGTGGAAACTGCAAAGAGGTAGCCTGAAACTGTTCACTACCAACATAGCCAAGTCAAATGAGATCCAGAGTTGGCTATCAGTCCCAGAGATAGCTCTCTGCAGAATCATTGGCAATAATCTGCTCCATGTTCTTCATGGTAAAAGAAAAATATTTTGAACTTTCTCCCAGCCAAAATCATCCAAGAAAGGAGGGAGGCCCTCAAGAATGAGAGTGAACAGGACAAGATCCAAAAGAAGAAGTCCCCAGATTTTCTGGATATTGTTCTCTGTGCCAAAGTAAGTCTGCCAAACATCCGAGCAAACCCACCCAACACTTTGGTTCCATTCCATTCAGTAGAACCACCATTTATAAAGCACTGACCTTCTGCCTGGCAGTATGCTAAGTGTTGGGGACCTAAAGACAAAAATGAGAATAACCCCTGACTTTAAGGAATTTGCATTTTACTGAAAAATCAGAATGTGTGGAAAGACAGGCAAATGGGTTGTTGGGGTGAAATGATCAATGAATTAGATTAAATGAAGTTGTCAGAGCACAGTTCAGTCCACTGATGGAGCCAAGAAGTCCCCAATTCTGCATTTTGATGAAAAGGTGGAATTCTATGATTTTGACTGTGTGATTAAGTCATTTAAACTATTTATTAAGTACCTATTTATGCTGAACAATATGGTAGCCGCTGGAGCAGATTAAAAAATTAGTTAAAACATGATGCTTAGCCTTATGAAGATCACTGTTTAGTGGTGATATGAAATATAAATGTAAATGACTGTGTGACTGTGGTGTGCAATGTCAATTGACAAATCCATTAGGGATGTGAAGAGTGCTCTGGGAATTCAAGGAGAAGATTGTCATCATTGGGGAAGGGGAGGTTCTATGAATGATGTCAATGGATGTCTATAAACGATGCTTAAAATCAGAGCCTCTTATGGCTGGAGTTTCCTTCTACCACGGTCAGTCTCGTATTTGGACAATAGAAAGGATCATTTAGGGGCAGCTAGGTGGCACAGTGGATAGATCACAGGCCCTGAAGTCAGGAGGACCCGAGTTCAAATCCGGCCTCAGACCAAACACTTGACACTTACTAGCTGTGTGACTCTGGGTAAGTCACTTAACCCCAATTGCCTTAAAAAAAAGGATCATTTAAAAATTGGTTTTGAATAAAGGAATACTTTTATCCTTTTTTCAGAGTGAAAATGGGGAAGGCTTATCAGATGAGGAGCTAGAGGCCGAGCTTAACACATTTGTGTTTGGTGGCTTTGACACCATAGCCTCTGGCCTTTCCTGGCTCTTCTACTGTATGGCCGTGAACCCGGAGCACCAACACCAATGCCGAGAAGAGATTAGAGGTATCCTAAAACCTGGGGACACCATTACTTGGTAAGAATGTCAAACACTTGATCCTAATTCCTTGGTTCTTTGCTCCTTGTTTCCCTCCTATGGTGCCACGGCTACCCATCAATACATTTAGATTTGATCCTGGAGGTAATAGGAAGCCACTGGAGTTTATTGATTAAGGTGTGATGTGGTCAGACCTAGACTTTAGGAAAGTCCCTTAGGCATACCCTTATTTCTTCAGACCAGGGCCACTCAGTATGTTTTAACTCTAGTGGAAGTGCTTGCCCTCCTAAAAGAATAGGTGATCCCCAGGAGGCCTCACCAAATGGAGGCACCTGGGTCAAGTCCTTTGGTATGTTGAAGCCAGAGCCAGCAGGGATAAGCCTATTTCAATTCAGCAGACATTCATTTAAATACCTTCTGTTTCCTAGACCCTGTACTGAGTGTTCAGAGGGACACAATATAGACACTATCACTAATCAATAATCAATCAACTAACTCTGTGCCAGGCACTATGCTAGGCTCTGAACATACATATACAAAAAAAGAAACAATGCTTAATCTCCATGGCCTTACATTCCATAATCTACATATGTAGATATTGGGGAAACTAGGTGGCATGGTGGTTAGAGCGTTGGAAGACCTAAATTCAAATCTGCCTCAGATATTTACTAGCTGTGGAACCCTGGGTAAGTCACTTAACCTCTCTCAGTCTCAGTTTCCTAACTATAAAATGGGAATAATAATGGCACCTACTTCCCAGAAGATCAAATGAGATATCTGCTTAGCATGATGCCTGGCACTTAACAAATGCTTGTTATTATACAAACACATATAGAATACATACATATATAAATATATATGTGTGTACATATTATACATATATATACACATATGTGTATACATACATACAGTAGTTAAATACAAGGTCATTAGGGAGGAACAAAGGCACAAGCAGTTGGGGGGGATCAGGAAAGCCTTTATAGAGAAGGTGGTGCTTGGGCAGCACTTTGAAAGAAAAGATAGATTCTAAGAGGTAAGGAAGAAGAACATTTCAGGCATGGGGCATCCAGTGCAAAGGCTGGGTGCTGTAGTTATAACAAATTTGGTTAAGATATTGGCTGGCTGGGGCAGCTAGGTGATGCAGTGGATAGAGCCCCGGCCCTGAAGTCAGGAGGACTTGAGTTCAAATCCGGCCTCAGACCAAGCACTTGATACTAGCTGTGTGACCCTGGGCAAGTCACTTAACCCCAATTGCCTAAAAACAAAAACAAACAAACAAAAAAAAGATATTGGCTGGCTACAAAGCCCCTGAGATATGCATTTTTCTCATCATGGGAAAGGAAAAAACATTTATATAGCGCCTACTATGCGCCATTATGCTAAGCCCTTTTACAAATATTATCTCATTTGATCCTCACAACAACCCTGGGAGATAGGCATTGTAATTATCCCCATTTTTACAGCTGAGAAAACAGAGGGAAATACAGGTTAAGTGATTCTTGTTAACATCACCTCAGTGTTCTCAGTTCTACACTCAGGAGGGAAAACCTAATCATTTTTCTATGACAACAACCCTTCAGATATTTGAAGACAGCATTCCTATCTCCTAAAGTCTTCTCCTCTCAATCAGTCAGGTAGTCAACAAACATTTATTAAGTATTTAACTATGTGCGTGGCATGTACTAAGTCCTGGGAATACAAACAAAAGCAAAAAAAAACCCATCCCTGCCCTCAAGGAACTTACATTCTAATGGGGGAAGCCATACAATATACATGTAGAGTTGATGGAAGAAAATATTATTGGAGAAGCTATAGTAGCTGAGGAGACAGGAAAGACTTCCTACATAAGATGGTGCATAAGCTGAGTTGTGAAGGAAGCCAGGGATACTAGAGGCAGTGATGAGGAGGGAGAACATTCCAGGTATGGAAGAGAACCACTGAGAAGACATGCAACTGAGAGATGGGGTCTCCTATTCAAGGAACAGCAAATAGGCCAGGGAGAATAGATCATATAGAAAATGGTAGAGAGTAAAAGATAGGAATTCTTGGAAGATAAGAAGAGGCCAGGTTATAAAGAGCCTTAAATGTCAGAGGACTTTATATTTGATCCTGGAGGTAATAGGAAGCCACTGGAGTTTATTGATTAAGGTGTGATGTGGTCAGACCTAGACTTTAGGAAAGTCCCTTAGTCAGCTAAATGAAGGGTAGATAAGGATAAAGAGAGATTTGAGGCAGGGAGACCAATTAGAAGGCAATTGATCATCCAGGAAAGAGGTGATGAGGATATGCACTGGAGCGACGGCTTTGTGGGTAGAGAATTCAGTACAAAAGATGTTGTGAAGACAGAAAAATTACAAGACTTGGTAACGAATTGGTATATTTGCTAATGGTTTGGATACCAGAGATGAATAAGAGAGAGGAGTCAACAATGACCTTGAGGTTGTGGATGGGGATAACTGGGAGGATGGTAATAGGGAAGTCAGGCTAGCCATGCCCAATTTCTACACCCAATCCTCATATTACATGGACTCGAGGCCCTTTATTACCACTGTCCTCCTTTGGATTTTTTCTAGCTTATTAATATCATTCCTAAAATGTAACACACAAAACACCGTATTCCAGATGTGGTCTGACCAAGGCAGAGTGGAGTGGGACGATCACCTCCCTAGCCCTGGGTGTGATGGCTCTCATAAGTTAGTTTAAAATTGTGTAGCACAGGCTCTGAGGCTGTAATCCCAGACCCCCATTCACACTGTGAGGCCTGCTACTTCTCTCATTGGGTTCTAGGGGTAGCCCTAATAGGTTTGGGATGATTTTTCTAACATGATCAAGCCCCCACTGGAGTGCTTCCCCATGGATATCAATTAGTCAGCCAAACTTAATTAGTTTTTAGAAACAGGTATTTACCGAGTAATATAATAACAGTTGGTTCAAAATATCCCTGCAAACCATGCATCCATGGCACATTCTTCTAAAAGTACATACAGAGTTCAAGGGAAAGTGGGGTTAACTGTAGAGACCATAAGGTAAAGGGCATAACCCACAGGTCCTGGCGGTCCTTTTCTATGTTTTGTAGGACTCTCAGGAAGTTCCTCTTAGGTATGATATGGATTTCTTCTGGGATTTTCATAAAGTACTGAAGCTTCTTTTGTTCTGGGTGTCTAGTTGGCCTTGGATAAAGGAAGACTCTTGTACTTTTCAGATTGAAAATGGAGATGTCTCGTCAGATAAGAAGCCAGTAGCACAGGGCACAGGGCATGGAGTCAGGAAGACTAGTTCAAATCAAGCCTCATTTATTAGCAGTGTGACCTTGGGCAAGTCACTTAACTTCTCTCTGTGCCTCAGTTTTCTGAATTGTAAAGTGGAGACAATAATAGCACTAATGCTGCAGGGTTGCTGCGAGGATCAAATGAGATATTTGTAAAAAATACTTGGCACAGTTCCTGCAACGGAGCAGGCACTATATAAATGCCTACTCCCTTCCCCTTTCTCTCCTCTAGTTTGTCTTTGGCTCCCAATGCAAACAGTACCATCAGGTTGTTCCAGGGACACTGCTAGTACATTGACGAAAAGTTCAAATCCTCCAGCCCTTCAAAAGTCACATGGTGATCCTCTCATCGTGGAAAGGGAGATAAAGAAGAGAGGAACTGTTTTGCTCCCCCCATAAAATGTTTCTTGGCAATGTGGTTTCCTCCTTCACTGGCTCCAGTGGCTCCTGGTCCCACCACTGGAATACTGAGTTCCAAACTTGCTTGCTACCTTGTATATATTCTACAAGACATGAGCAAATCTTCTTTACCGATCCTGTGTATTTCATTTCATTTCATTTCATCATTGGCTTTCTTTCCAAGTTAATTAAGAACTTTTTGCACCTAGTTTAATGCCTTGGATTGATTGGTTGGTTCAATAAAGGTGGTCTCACCCGATGGAAGATATCAGGGTGCGGAGTATCTTGTTAGTTACTCTACGTAGGATAGGGATGATTGATTAATTGATTCAATCAAGCTCACCTTTACCTTTGGATTAGCCTTCTTAACTCCCTGTCACACAGTTGACCTACATGAGTTTGCAAGCCACTGAAAACCCCAGATCATTTTCTGGCAACTGCTCTGTAGTCAAGTTTTTCCTATCTTGGAACTTTTAAGGTTGACTTTTTTTGTTCTGAAGTGTAAGTTTTTTTGTTTAACCCTGATCGTTGTAATCTTCTCAGATTCATCCCAATGTTCTAGTCTATTGACATCTTTTTAAATCCCAGTATGGTCCTTCAATGCATTAGCCAGCCTCCCTTGCTGTGTTTCAACTGCAAATTTGATAAGGAGGCCAATTACCCAAGTAATGGATAAAAACCGTAAATGTGAGAGGATAAAGCACAGATCCCTGAGTCGGACCATTAAAAACTCTCCAAGGTAATAGTAAACCATCAATTACTATCCTTTGGATCCATCTATTCAACAAGTTCCTGATGATGATGATGATGAATAGCTAGAGTGTATATAGAACTTTAAGTTTTACAAGGAACTTTATGTATGTTATTTCATTTTGCTCTCATAATAACTCTGTGATATAGGTGCTATTATTATCCCCATTTTACAGATAAGGAAACTGAGGCTTAAAGAGGCTGAATGACTTTCCCTAGGGTCCCTCCCTCTTGAGCATCTGAAGTGGGATTAGAATTCAGTTTTTCCTGACTTCAAGTCCAGCGTTCTGTCTATCACCTATTGTATCGCCTGCATCTCTCCACCTTGGCCACAAAATAACAAGATAGCCTTTGGGAATTGATATGCTAACCTCTAGGCAAACTCCATCTATAGCATTCTCCTAACCTACCTGACTCTTGTAACCCTACCAAAAAAAGAAAGAAAAAGAAATGAGGTTGAGCCAGCATGGTCTGTCTGATGAAGCTCTCTGGGCTCTTGGTAATAACAATCACTGTCATTCAAAGCATCCTTTAGGATTTGCAAAGAAATGTTCTTACATTACCTCATTTGATTCTTAGAACAATCCTCTGAAGTAGCAGATATTATTATTATTATTATTATTATTATTATTATTATTATTATTATTCCTACTTTACAGATGAGAAAACCGAGACTGAGGGAGGCACAAGATCTTGCCCATGGGTTCTGAGCTAGTAACATTTATATGGCACCTTCAGGTTTGCAATGAGCTTTACATACGTTACCTGATATCAGTCCTGTGAGGTAGGTGTTATTATTATCCTCATTTTACAAATGGGGAAACTGAGGCACTGAAAGGTTCGCTGACCTTCCTGTGCTCATACATACATAGATAAGTGTTAGAAGTGGGACTTGGACCCAGTCATCTCTTGACTCCAAGTTCAGCACTCCTTCCACAAGACCACATTGCTCCTTCTAGATTTTCAGTAACTATCACTTTAATAATACATTATATGCTTTATATTCTTAATAACAAGAGTAATTTAAAATGAGTTTAGCTTTGGAATGTGTTCTCATGTCTACTTATTTCAAATGATTACTCCTGTTTCTAAGGTGCTAATTTAGGTACTTTCCTTACAATAACCTGTAAAGGTGGAAGAGCAAAAATTACTATAACCACTTTACTGATAAAGAAACTGAGGCTCAGATAACAGAAATTACCTGCTGGGGCCAGAATTGAATTCAGGCCTTTTTACTCCAAATCCAGTTATTTTAATGACCAGGGTACACTTTGATGAGAATTGACCCAATGCCAAAGCCCTAACTCAACTGCTGGGTTTCATAAGAGTTAGGAAATGGTTCAGTTTTTCCATCTTTCTTGCTTTCTTCCCCCAGCATCATGTGGGGTGAATATTAGACATATCACAGACTAAGTTGATCTGATGTCTTTGACCCATTGCCAGCTTTAAGAGGACAATTGGACCATAGATATGGAGCTGGAAGGAACCTTAGGGGTAATTGAATCTAGTCCCCTCCTTTGATTAAGCCACTTGCCCAAAGTCACAGAGCTGGTAATTGAAAGAGTTAGATTTGAACTCAATTCCTTTGATTCCAAATTCAGCACTCCTCACTGCACCTGGCTGTCTTCTAAGGGGTAGAATTCCAAAATCTCAGTGGTCCTTATAGACCCTGGCAAATGGAGACCCTGGCAAAAACCCTTGCCTTTCCATCTCTTTCTTGTCTGTGTTTCCCCACAGGGACCATCTGGACCAGATGCCCTACAGCACTATGTGCATCAAGGAGGCCCTCCGCCTCTACCCCCCTGGCATCACCATAGCCAGGGAGCTTAGCAAACCTATTACCTTCCCAGATGGACGTTCCTTGCCCACAGGTATCTCTTTGCTGCCCAACATAATCAATTTCCTCTAAAATTGATTGCCCCAGGGATCAGAGCAAACAGGACCAAGGAGCCTCTTGGTTCATGAAGGAGCTAGGAAAGATGCTGAATTCCTAGCCCAGGTCCATACTGAGAAATTAATACAGAATGACTGAGTTTTAAAATCCACCTTATAGAAACATAATGTGAAAAACATATAGAAGCAGCTTCAAGTGTTGAAAGGGCTCTTACAGGGAAGAAAAGTTAGACTTCACAGAATCTGAGTCAGAAGGTACTTTAGATATCATTCAGTTCAACCTGGATATAAGAATCACCATCTTCTTCAATCCTGACAAGTATTCAACCATCTTTTACTTGAAGACTACCAAAGATGGGAAAGTGACTATGCCACAGACAGTCCAGTTTAATTTTGGAGGGCTCTAAGTGTTGGAAATTTTTCCTTATATCAAGCTAAAGTTTGCCTCTCTGTAGCTCCTAGCCATTATTTCTGTCCTGTGGGGTCAAAGCAAGCCCAACTAATCCTGCTTCCATTTGACAGGCCTTCAGATACTTGAGGACAGCGATCTTGTGCTGTCCTGAATCTTCACTTCTCCAGACTTAGTTGGTGCCTTTTAAGTCACTCCTAAAATCCTGGTGAATCTGGCTTTGTGTGGAGCTTTGTGGAGCTCACTGTGTCAGTCAGCCAACTAGCCTAAGTACCTAATTGTGCCAAGTGCTAAGTGTTGGGGTTACAAAGAAAGGGAAATGTAGGAGAAGATCAAGAGCAGATATGAAGAATATGCAGTAATGTCCAGGATGTACATCTGAAATATGTGAATCAAGTGTAAAACAATGAGGATATAATATAGCCATACCTACTAATTGGGACAGTGCAAGATGTTCAACGGTATGTATTAAGCAAGGTACAATGCGAAGGGGAAATGGAAGGGTACAGAAAAGGAGTTCTAGGAAAATGCAAGAGAGAAAGGACACTGGAGGGGGAAGGAGAAATCATAGAAGGTTTCAGAGAGGAGGTGTCACTCAAGCTGGAATAGATCTCTCTGTCTCCCTCTCTGTCTCTCTCTCTCTCTCTGTCTCTCTCTCTCCCTGTCTCTCTCTCTCTCTCTCTCTCTGTGGGTGTGGGTGTGTGGGTGGGTGGGTGTGGGTGTGGGTGTCCCCTCTCTTTCCTTCTCTGTCTAGGTATGATAGTTGTCCTGAACATCTGGGCTCTCCACCACAACCCTGCTGTCTGGGAAAACCCACAGGTATGACTCCTTCTAACACAAATGTTTCACATAAGAAATGTTTCATTCATTCCTTCATCCTTGAAGGAACACGTATTTTCCACCTATCAAGGCCCCAGTCCATGCCCATCTCTAGCAGATAAGTTTCTGGGGTTGAGAGAACTCATCACCTCCAGTCACCTGTCTGCTGATGAACTTCTCCCTAAGAAGGCAGGTTTTGAAAGGATAGAGCCTGATTCATGTGCTGATCTTAGGCTCAAAGCTGGTCCAGTTTAGTAAGATCTAGAAAGCTGTTACTCCTCTTGGGGATCCATCAAGCCCCCAGGATCATCTCCATACCATGACAAGTCTCCAGAGAAGGATTGCAAGGGAAGAGATGAAAAGGGAGAAACAAAACACATTTCTTTCAATAGCTTGTAATTGGTGGAGTTGGGTTGGGTTTTTGTTGGGGGTGGAGTGGAAGGGAATATTACTTAGATCTTTCACTAAAGTCTTCTGATGTCTCCCCTTTGGAAGGAGGCCATCCTTCCTAAGGTTTTGCCAGAAGAAAAAAAATTCTAGAACAGAGGCATCAAACATGTGACCCATGGGCCACAAACTGCCCAAACTAGTTTAAATTTAATTGGGAAATATTGAACAAAATAAATAAATATATAATGTTAATGATTTTCTAAGCCAATATGTGGCCTGCAGGAACCCTTATGTATAGTTTAGTGGCCCCCATATCTATTTGAGTTTGACACCACTGCTATAGAAGGTCATACCCTACCTCCCAGACGATTCCAAGTATGGGCCTATAGATGGACAGTGGTAGTCTGTGTCTGCTTCCAAGGACCAATCGAGCCTAGTCCAGAGAGGTTCATCACCCAGAGGTTAATTGGAAAGTTTCAGCCATGGCAATGCATGAATACACAGGGGGGCTGTGATCTCTACTGACAGAGAGAGGTCCTCCAGTGATGAAACCCAAGCTCCTTGAAGTGTTGCTGTTGCTAGATTCCAAGGTAGACCCACATAGAAGCTCCAGACTGAGTGTGGGTAGGGGATGGCCAGTAAAGACTGGACCCAGCATGACCTTCTATCCCTAAAAATGGCACAGGGGATGTTGTGGCTGTACAGCCCACAACAAAAACCAGGAGTCCAAGGATGTGCCACAGTTCAGCCTTCCAAACCAGCTATTCAGGACCATAAAAAGTCCTCTTTTGCCTAGATTTTTTGTCTCATTCACCCAAACTCCTTAAAATTCACCAAATCAGTACCTTCTTTCTTTCCTTCTTTTCCTACCTATACTCTAGTAGGATTGAAGGTCTGATGTGTGACATGAAGAGAAAAGTGTTTGTCTTAGAGAAAATTGATAGCAAAGTTTGGACCTGTTGTTCTTATCACTGGTGACTCTTTGTTTCTTTAGAAAAGAACATAACCTGACCAGAGCCAAAGTTCCTTTTATTTTTTTTTTCAATTTAAGTTCAATGCAAGGAGAGCCAAATTTGAGGTAAAGGCTTGAATGTTTAATTACCCAGGGCCAACTTCTGAGCAATTTTTTAAAAAAACAAAAAATATATTAATTATAGTGTTGGGGGGGTGTCTCATTACAGGTCTTTGACCCCCAAAGGTTCTCCCAAGAGAATTCCATGAAGAGACACTCCTATGCTTTCTTACCATTCTCAGCCGGACCTAGGTGAGGATGCACCAAGTGATTGTATTGGGCTACCATAGTGAAAATGGCCCCAGATTTTTATTTGGAAACTACTTGCTCCCCTCCGCTCCTCAGCCCTCTTGGTTCCATCTCTCCATTTGGGTTCTCTTTTGTTGGATGAAGTTGTGACCATAACTGATTGCTTTGAGAGTTAAAGCCAATACACAGAGATAACAGAATATCAAATTCAAGGAATAGTTCATCACACAGTTGATCTGGAACACAGAGTGTCTGAAGATGAGCAATATGAAAAGTTAGGTTGGAATTAGACAATGGAAGGCTTTCAGTGTCCTGGTTAAGGGATGTGCATCATATCATCAAAGTGAAGGTATATACAAAGGTGACTATTTGGTTCGTTGACCACAACCTACATCACTAGCCTTAGTCAAGCACCTTGAAGAGGGCCATGTGCTATGGTTACAAGGGGAACTCAGAAAGCATAGAAACAGAGCAGTGGGACCTGTTACTACTCCAAGAAAAAAATATTGTGGGAGCATGTCTTGGGGTTGGTGAGTGAGGAAAGCCAACTAGATAGATGGAGCCTCTATAGGAGCAGTAGCTGCTAATCAGGGATGGCATTAAAAGAGGCATGAGGAGTCAAAGAAAGAACAAAGGATATGAAGTCAGAGGATCTCATCTGTATCCCCGATATTTAGTGTGACATCAGAAGTATCAGTGACACTTGTAGACTAGGACAAGTGATGGGTATAGGGTTTTGAAGGGTGTATACCTTATTTACAAAAAATAGAATAGACAAAAGGTGGGGGATATAATAGCAGCGTGTATTAAGAAGCTATATTGCTGTGATGAAATTTAGAAAGCAAAGGGGGTTACATAGTGGAGAGCATTTGAGAGAAAACCAACAGTATTGGAGTGTGTGCCACATACCACCTAGACATAACGAGAAAATCCATTCGAAGTTCAGGAAATGGGTTATAAGATTGATGGTGGCCTGGAATAGTATAGATAAGAAATGTCCATTATCTGGATACATGGGGTTTCTCTTTGCCCAAAGCAGAATAGACCACAACTTCTTGACTTGTTTGAATGAGAATTTAATCATTTGAACAGTGAACAAGTCAGTGATTAGAAGTGGTCATCTATTCCTGATTCTCATTGACAAAGACAAACTGGTGGCTGGGATGGAAATGATAGGAATCTTAAAGGGGATTGACCATGCCCTATTAGAAATTGTAATAGGAGAGAGAAAAGCAGGGCATATTCTGAAATGTGACTTACATTTCAAAGGGTTCAGGGAAAATCAGGTAGGATCTCATAGACTAAAAGTCTACAGGGAAAGTCAGCATAGGAGTCACTCAGCCAATCAATCTGTCAGTGAACAAGCATTTATTAAGAGCTTATTAAATGCCAGACACTGTGTTAGGCAGTTGGGATAAAAATAGAACCAAAAAAAAGTCTCTGCCTTCCAGAAACTCACATTCTAATGTAGGACACATGTAAATATCTAGGAACATAAAAGATATATAGAGAAAGACTGAAAGTAATCTTAAAACATTAGCAGCTGGGGGAACCAGGGAAGGTCTCCTGTACAAGGTGAGATGTAAGGTGAGACTTGAAGGAAGAACAAATAATAGGCAGAGGGGAGAGGACAGCAAATTCTAAGTGGGGAAGGAAGGTGGTACAATCAATGCATAGGCATGGATATGGGAGATAGAGTATCATATTTGAGGAAGCGTAAGAAACCCATTGTATCAGGATCTTCAGAAATAGGTAAGCTGTAAGGAGGCTGGAAGGTAGAAAAGGGTAAGGATGTGAAGAGCTTTAAAAGCTAAAGAGAGGATTTGATATTTCATCCTGTAGTTGCTAGGGTACCACCAATGCTCACTGAGCAGGGAGGTAACATGATCAGACCTATGCTTTAGAAAAATCACCTTAACAACTCAGTGGAGAATGGATTGGAGTAAAGAGTCACTTGAGGCCAAGAAATCAACCATAAGGTCATTTAATCATTCAGGGGAGAAGTTATGAGGGCCTGAACTGGAAATGGAGGGGAGAGTAGAAAATGTATATAGGTAATGCTGAGAAGGTCAAAACAACAAGAGTTGTCAATGGATTGGATATGTGGTATAAGTGAGAGTGAGAAAGTGAGGGTGACATCTGGGTTGTGGGTCTTCAATACTGGGAGAAGAATGCTGCCCCCAATTCTCATAGCAATGTTAAGTGTTAAGATAAGTGGATGGAGTCAGGAAGCCCTGAATTGGAATCCTGCCTCCATTGCTTACTTAGCCGTGGGCCCTGGACAAGTCACTCAGCTTTTCAGTCCTTGTTTTCTCATCTATAAAATGGAGACAATAATGCCTGCATCCTGAGGTTGTTGTAAACATTAAATGAGAGAACATATCTTAAAGTGCTACATAGGTGCTAGCTGCCATCAATAATCACAATTACAATAAGTTGGGATGGCGAGAGGTTTGGGAAGAAAAGATGGTTTTGGACATGTTCAATTTGAAATTTCTACAAGACATCCAGCAGATGTCCAAGAGACAGATGGAGCTCCATGACTGTAGCTCAGGAGAGAAGTTGGGGCTGAAAACAGAGATCCAGGAATCATTTAGGAAAAGAAGACAATTCAACCCATGAGAGATCAACAAGTGGGATAATTTAGAGTGAAAAAAGAAAGGGGTTCAGGACAGAGCTTTGGGGAACATCCATGGTTAGAGAGCATGACCTGAATGATGAACTAGCAAAAGAGACTCAGAAGGAGCAGTCATAGAGATCAGAAGAGAACCAGGAGAAAGCAGTGTCATGAAAACCTAGAAAGGAGTGAGTATCCAGAAAGAAAAGGTGATTAACAGTGTCAAATGCTACATGGAGATCAAAGAGGATCAGAACTGAGAAAAAGCTATCAATTTTGCCAATTAAGAGATCATTGGTCATTTTAAAGGGCAGCTAGGTGGTGGAGTTGACAGAGCATCGGGCTTGGAATCATGGTCACGCTTACAGTATGAAGAGCAGTTGAAGGGACTACATTGTGTTTAACCTGGGTTGAATATTTTGTGATCAGTTGGGGGTACATGTACATGACGGTTGTCTTCATGTATTAGAAGGGCTGTCATATGAAAGAAGAATTAGATGTTCCTAATTATCTGCTTGGCCTGAGACAGCAGAACTAGGAATAATAGGGTGGGTATAGATAAGTCAAGTTCCAAAAAAGCATACCTAGGGGCAGCTAGGTGTCTCAGTAAATAGAGCACTGGCCCTGGAGTCAGGAACACCTGAGTTCAAACCCAACCTCAAACACTTATTAGCTATGTGACCCTGGGCTAATCACTTAACCCCATTGCCTCAAAACAAAGAAGCATACCTAGGCTTGTTAAAAGGAAAAACTCCCCTAACCGTTAGAGTTGTCCTGAAAGAGAAAAGACTGCCTCAAAAGGTGATGGGTCATCCCAAATGAATGAAAAGCTGTATGACCACTTGTTTGGGATTTTGTGCGCAGGTGAGAACACTTCCCAATTGTTCACCATGTGTACAAGGCCTGGAAACCTTCTTGAATCAAACAAATACATTTCCATTAAGTGGCACAGGAAATGTGTTCTGTTTGGGTGAGGGATATTTGGGCATGCCTTGAGGATCTTGTGTAAAAGGAGGTTCTAGTTCAGGACCATGGATAGAGATCTCAAGGAATAAATAAGGACCTCAAGGGCTGAGCCTGAAAGATCAGCAGCATAGTTACTTAGGACCACTGAAAAGGTAGAAAAAGAAAGTAAGACTAAGTTGTGGCAGGGGAAGGAGAGATGGAGCAGGGCCATCAGGTCTGGAGCAGAGGGTTCAGGTCAAAGCAACCTATCCAAGAGAAGTTCTAAGACAAGGTCTTTTTTTCCCCAAACTTCCCCTCCAGTGCTGTCTATTAACAGACACTTATAAGATATTCTGTTGCATCTTTACCCAATTGTTTCTGGTAACAGAGGCCATAGGTTAGCAAGAAATAAATATGCAGGTAAGCTAAGGCAGAGAGCCACATCTCTACCCAAGTATCTGGCATTTTTCCCTTACAGGAAGCACAGAAGTGATTCTCATGATACTCGTGATTTTTCTTTAATATAAACTCCCTAAAGTCGTGGAGGAGGAAACTGTGTACCTGAAGGGTCATTATATTGCTCTACACTTAAAATTAGCAAGTTATTATAACAAGATATTATACTATCACAGCTGCTACTTAGTACCAAAGTGCCTTTGGTCAAATAAATTCCATTTTCTCACCTCAGTTTATTTATTTGTAAAATAGGGGGGTTGAATTAGACATCTCTAAGGATCCTTCCACCTCAAAATCCTTTGAATCCTGGACATATGTCTCAGTCTTTCTATTACAAAATCTAAGGTTTTAACATCAATATACTTCAAGAGGAAAAGGAAATAAAACTTATCCATGCTCCAATTTTCCCCCTTTCTTTCCAGGAACTGCATTGGGCAGCAGTTTTCCATGCTGGAGCTGAAGGTGGGACTGGCCCTGATGCTTCTCCGTTTTGAGCTGTTGCCAGATCCAAAGAAGCCTCCAATCCCAATGCCCCATTTAGTTCTCAGGTCTAAGAATGGGATTCATCTGTACCTAAAACCATTCTACTAGTTCTGCTGGTTCTAAGAATGGATACCATGACCCTGTTGGAAAGTCTCTTCACTTAACAGCCAATGATTCAAGTAAATACATACAAACATTATAGAACTGAAGGTTTCTTTTTTTTCTGTTGCTTTGGGATAAATTTTGTGATGTGGGGACTGGGAAGAGACTAGGGGTAAGGAGAGATCTGCCTTCCTAAATTTTTTCTGGCTTGAACCACTATTAACACTGTAATAATAAACTTGGGTTCCTTGTATGCATGTTAGGGTAGGACTGGGCATGAGGTGTGCTGCAGTGCTGAGAAGAAGAAAAAACACTCATAGAGAATGAGAATTTGACCATAGATAATCCAACAAGTAGATAACCAAAAGTGACTCCTGCCATGTTATCTGGACTGTGAACAAGGGCAAACATGACTTTTGACAAAGTGTCTGGGACAGTATTAATGAGCAGCTCATTTATATAGTGCTAACACACACACACACACTAAATGTATGAGTTAGAAAGGACAAGGATCGGTATTCCCATTCTAAAGAGGAGAAAATGAAGACTTGACACCACCTGAAGTCAAATGAAGTCTCATCCTCTTTCCCCCGTAGCATGCTGAGATAGGACTACTGAGATTCATCTCAATGTCAAGTCAAAAATCAAGGGCACAGACTCAGAATGTAAAGCTAGGGACAAGGATCCTTGAGGTCACAGAGATGAAATCCCCATGTCCCCAGTGCTCAGTACAGTGACTTCCGAATAGTAAGTACTTTATGAATGTTTATTAATTAATTGATTGGTAAGTTGCAGTGAAGTAGAAAGAGGGGGGAGAAGGTAGAGGAGGGAGGAGACAGAAGAGAGGATGAAAGGGGGAGAGAGGGAGGAAAGGGAAAGGGAGAGACTTATCCATTGACTTCTCTGTATCCTTAGACAAATCTCTGCTTATCCATATAATGGGGATAAAAACATTCATACTTCTATGTTTGAGAGTTGTTGAGAAAAATTTTAAGAAGGCAAATCTCCCCTTACCCCTAGTCTCTTCCCAGCCCCCACATCACCTTGCAAATCCAGTTGCATCCTTAACCACGCTTCTGACCTCTTCTCTATGGGCTCAGACAGGCCTGAGGCACAGGTAGGAGGAGACTCAATGTGTTTGATGAAAACAGCTTCTTCGTCGAATCTTAGGACTGGAAGGGAAGATACTAAAACCTAAGCTTGTTTTACAAGGGAGGGAGGGGAATACACCACTCCCACCACTCCATACACCACTCCCATCTCCCTTGGTACAGATTCCCAAGACATTAACAGGTCTCCCTCCTCCTCAAAGTCATCATTTAGGATGACTAGGCTTCAGTAAGCACTTGGGGGATTGCTGGCCAAGATCATAGAGCCTTAGAGTTAGGAGAGACCTCAGGTTAGCATCCAGTCTAGCCCTGTACCAGAACAAGAATCCCCTCTACCACATCTGGGACAAGTGGACATCCAGACTTGCTTGAAAACCTTCAGTGAGGAGGGACTCCCTCCCTCCCAAGGCAGCCCATTCTACTCTGGGACAGCTCTGAATGCAAGGAAGGGCCTCAAGTCCAAGTTATTTCTTTCAAGTTGCCCTCATAGCTCTTAATTCTGCTCTGTGGGACTAAACAAAATAAGGCTAATGCCTCTTCCAGGTGATAACCCTTCAGACTGAGGCAGCTTTCATGTCTCTCCTTTGGGGTCTTCCCTTTTCCCTTATCCAGGAAACATCATCTTCAACTGATCCCATTGGGACCTGTTCGGAATTCTCTCACCATGCTGATCGCCTGCTCTGACTGAACACAGTGGGGTTTGTCACTGTCCACTGTTACTACACTGTGGTACTCTGCTTTGTTGTGTTCTCTGTCTCTCTCTCTCTGTCTCTCTGTCTCTCTCTCTCTCTCTCCCTCTCTCTCTCCCTCCCTCCCTCTCTTTCTGTATCTCTGTCTCTGTCTGTCTCTGCTCTCTCTCTCCCTCTGCCTCTTTCTCTCTTTCTATCATTCTATCTTTCTGTCTCTCAATTTTGTTTTTCTTTCAGGAATTTGTAGAGATTGGAAATTCTCAAACATGACCACAAGGTGGCAAAATAACTCAGAATCATAACATGATAGATTGTCAGAGCTAAAAGGGATCAAATATAGAACATGGAATGTCAAAGTCAGTAGGGAGGGATCTTGAAACAGGAAATGATGGAGCTAGAAGATGTTAGAGTCTAGAATGGAGAAGGTCAAGGTTGGCTTTGACCCTATAACTTAGAATGTCAGAGCTGGAAAGGACTTTAGAACACAGAGTGTCAAAAATCTAAGGGATCTTACAACCTAGAACAAAGAATTCCAGAACTGAGAGGGACCTTAGAAACTAAAACAGAAAATGTAAAAGCTGAGGTTGGAGGGAGAGTAAGGGGAACAAGAATTTTTAAGTGCCTACTATGTGCCAAGCACTGTGCTAAGTACTTTACAAATATTATCTCATTTGTTCAACCCTATATAATCTAAACTGCCAGAGCTGTGGCAGACTTTAGAACAGAGAATGTTAGAGTTATGAGGAGCTTTAGAACAAGAGAATATAGACAACTGGAGAAACCAGACTCTAAAGACCAGGTTGGTGAGCTGAGGTTCAGACTCTGTCCATATGCAACCCAAAGATGTGGAACTATAACCTTCTACTACTGAGTAGTGCTTTGATAAATAATATATTGTGAGGAAGCAAGGAAGGACATCTTGCCAGGAGAGGGGATATATACATATATACAGTTATATGCAAAAAACATAAAGGTTAATGGCAAGGGGGGCACACCTAGAGGGGATGGCCAGAGGCATCATATAAATGGTGGTCCTTGCGTTAAATCTTAAAGGAGACTAGGGATTCTAACTAAGAGGCAAAGGGAGGGAGGAGGGAGAAATTCCAGGCATGGGGGGAACAACCAGTGCATTGGCATGGAGATGGAATGTGGAATATTATCCATGAGGAGCAACCAGAAGAGCGGTTTGGCTCATTGGTGGAGGGGAGGAATGTGTAATCAGTCTGGAAAAGTAGGTTGGACCAATGACCAATCACAATTCCAAAGAACTCTTGAAGAAACATGACGCCCATCTTGGGATAGAAAGCAGATGGACTCAGATAACAGATTGAAGCTTATCCTTCTTTCTTTTTTTAACATAGCTAACAGGGGAGTTGGTTTTGTTTGACTATATATTTGTAATGGGTTCTGGTTTTCTTGCCTTGTCAGTGGATGGGAAAGGGGAGGGGGAAGGAGAGAATTTAGAACTGAAAATAAAATTGGATTGAATTTTTCAAAACGAAGAGAAAAGTAGATTGAAGCCAGGTTGCGGAAGGTTTGAAATGTCAGACAGGGAAGTTTGTGTTCGATCCTGGAGCTCAGAAGAAGCTCTGGAGTTTATCATTTGAGTTATTCATACCCCAAGAGGTGGAGGCCAGGATGGTGCTAGGAGAAACTCGCTCTAGCAAAACCAGGCATCCATCTCTCACCTATATAGCCAGAGTGAATTAGTATGGTTCAATCCTTGAGCACCATCTAGTGGCTTAATCCAATATAGCAAAGCACTGAGCCAGCTACCTGCCTCAGATATTGGCTTGCTGTGTACCTCTAGGCAGGTCACTTAACCACTCTGAGCCTCCGTTTCCTTATCTAGAAAACGAGAGAGCTGGACTTAATGGCCTCTAATATTCCTTGCAGGAATCTCTCTTCCTTATTTGGGTTCATTCACATATGCCCAATAAACAATTAATGAGCAAGAACAACTTAAGCCTAGAGTGTCCCCTGGTGGCTAGCCTGGATATAGCACACTGAATGACTGATCTCTTGCTGGTCAAACACAATCCATGTCAAAGAGAAACTATTCTCTATTTCCTGAGCATTGTGGGAGGTAACAGGAGCTCCCATTTCTATGGCCCCTTGAGGCTGGCAAAGCATTGCAAATATATTGTCTCACACAGAAGTTTCATTACAAGAAATATCCTCATTTTAGAGATAAGGACATTGGGAGAAGTAAAGTTGACTATCCATTGTTTGTACTTGAAGAGAACTCAGAGGAGTTGAGAGGATGGGAAGGATGTGAAAAGTACCAACAAGGCAGTATGAGCAGAATTTGGGGGTGCTTGGATAGGGAAGGGAGCAGGAAGGATGAAAATAAGGCTCCTCAATCTCAATAGTTTAGCCCCAGCTCTCATCACGGAAGAGCACTGTCTATCCCACTCTCAATTTCTATTAGGAACAGAGTGAGGAAATTATAGAAGTCAGTTCTCAGACATGAGTCTTATCCAACTAATCTGAGGAACTTTCTCATCAGTAGCCACCACCTCCGGTACCCTGGCACATTCAGACCAGACACTCCAGTCACTTCTGCCACCTACACACAGGAGTCTCTGTACTCCCAAGGACACCAAAGTATCTAAAATGAAAACTAAAAGTTATATCATAATGATAATGTACATTCACCACCACCCACCCAAAGAGAGACTGGAGCCAACTGACACTGAAACAGGGTTCCTTCAACTTAACAGCTCCTGAAAGGTAAGGGCTCTCTCATTTTTTGTCTCTACATCCACATCTAGCATATTGCCATGTACATAATAAATGCTTAATAAATCCTTGTTGAATTTAATTATATTGAAAGACATAGTTTGGATTCTTCTTGTACTCCTGGTTACTTATTCATGTATTCATTGAATAGGGATTTTTTTTAAGAGCCTAAGGTGCCAAGCACTGTGCTAGGGATATGGAGGCAAAAATGAAACAGGCCCTGCCCTCAAGGAGCTTACACTCTAAAATAAACTTAGGGAACTCTGCCCCCAAAGTTGTCTCCATCCTACTGTTCAGTGTTGGAGTGAACAACATGTACACAGATAAATAAATACATAGAGCAATTATTAATAAAACAAAATTAATAAAGATAAGATAAAATACAGAGAGTAAATATAAAATAATTTCTGGAAGGAGGATGATAACAAATGGAGTAGGGGAGGGGAAAATAAAAAGTTGGCTTTAGTAGTTGACTCTTTAGCTAAACTTTAAAGGAAATTGTAGGTACTAAGAGACTGCAAAGAAGGAGTACACTCCAGTCATGGGAGAACTCCCAGAGGTGGGAAATGGAACGTAGGGTATGAGAAACTACAAGTAGGCTGGAATGTCTGACTCCATGTTCCAACCAAACAGACCTTTTCAGCGTTCCCCCTCCCAAATAATAATTCCCATTTCTGTGTCCTTTAAGAATTTTTATTTTATTTCTTTCAATTAACAAAAGTCTATTTTTCTTTCTCACACATCCCCTTCTTAAAAAAAAAGAAAAAGAAAACTGTTGTTGTAAATATACATAATGAGCCAAAACTCATCAGCCATTTTAAGAAAATATATGTCTCAATATGTACCCTGAGCATCACTGTGCTGTTTCTTCAGACAAGAAATGCAGCCCCACTACTCCTGCTGATTGGACATAAAAGACTATAGAGTCCCTTCTAGCTCTCAGTCAATGATACTCTAATTTATGTGTGAATATACTATAAACCACCCAAACAAAATTGGGGAATGGATGAAGAGTTTAAGAGATACTTCAAAATCCTAACACAGCATTTGAGTAGATGGTATTGATTAATGCTCTCTACTATTTGGAAATCTGCTGAAGGTTTCTCTACTAAAAGATGAAAAATTTTTAACTCTCTTCCACTTTCTTGATCTAAAGGTAAAGAAATTAAGAAGAGGAATCTGGGGCCTAAACCTGATTCTAAGGGAGGGAACAGAGTGGAATCTTTAAGAGTGGAGTCTTTAATCTGTTTTTACAAGATCCTCTAAAATGTATTATTAGTGATGATCTAAAAAAGGAAGCAATGGTCACAAAACACCAGCAAGGCTTTATCAAGAACAAATCATTTCTGACTAGAATTTCTCTCCTTTTCTTTCTTTTTCTTTCTTTTTTTATGTTTAGTATTTTATTTTTCCCCAGTTACATGTGAAAATAATTTTAACATTCATTTTTAAAATTTTAAGTTCCAAATTCTCTCCCTTTCTTTTTTTCTTTCTTTCTTTCTTTCTTTGCCAGTTATTAGACTGGCAGATTAGGAGAATGCTATATAGTTTGCTAAGATTTGATCAAAACATTTAAAAAATGTTTCATGCTATTCTTATTTAACAAGAGATAGGAAGATATGAGCTATATTCATACACTCAAGTTATGTGTATTTGGAACTGGTTGAATCCAAAAATAAGTCATTAACAGTTCATCGGCTTGGAAGGAGATCTCCAGGGGAGTATCTCAGAGATGTGAGCTTGGCCCTGGGCTGTTTAACATTTTGATCAATGATGTGGATAAAAGCATAAGGCACATGCTTATCAAATTTATAGATATCACAAAGCTGGGAAGGAAAACTAATAGCGTAAAAGAAATAAGAATATTTTTCTGTCTAAAATGTTAGTCTGAATCTAAGGAGATAAAATTTAATAGGAATAAACAAAAAAGTCTGATATTTGCATTCAAAAAATAAACTTCAGAAGTACAAGATGGGAAAGGTATGACTGGTTAATTGGGCCTCTGTAAAATACCTGGGGATCTGAGCAGGCTCCAAGTTCATATTGACAATATGATATGGAATTAAAAAGAGCTAATGAAATCTTAAGCTGCAGTGAGAGGAATAGCATGCAAGACTAGGGAGGTGATAGTCCTGCTACACTCTACCCCAGCCAGACCACATCTTGCAGATTGGGTCGAGCTTGTGGTGCCATATTTTAGAAAGGATATTGAAATACTGTGGAGAATTTAATGAGCAATTACGATAATGAAAGACCTTGAGTCCAAAAGTATTGGGATTTCCCTCATCAAAGGTCGTCAGGAAAATTCTGGGTGACCCCTAGTTGGTGTAACATTTTGGGGAGTTTACATCACATGTGCCAACATCCATACTCAAATATTAACACAAACAATAAATATGCACACAGTACTCTATGGAATTAGCATGCTGTCCATCAACAATGTAATATCAAAGTAACAGCAGGAAATCAAATTAGGAAATAATACCAATGAGTTTAAATGCATCAACATATAGCAAATAATTATGCATACAGCAGTCATTCAAACTTGCTTATAAACACATAACGCCACAATGAAATTCAGCAATAAGCAAAATGCATAATAACATCTTAATCATAGTACCAAATAGGGAATGAAGCCAAGATGGCCTCTTTACATCTTCAGATAATAAATACTTATGGAAGAAAAAAAATATTGAAAATAACATGGCTTCCCCCAAAATATTCCCCAGGAAACAACTCCAGGAGTCAGCATGTTAAACTATATCTTTGAACAAAACTACCAAAGTTTGAAAAAATTGAGACGAAAATAAAAATCCCAATGCCTTCAACCAGGCAAAAAAATCTTTTAAGTCGTTTTAAAACCAGGTTGGCCAAAAAACAAATAAACACTGTCCTTTGAAATCACTCTTTTAAAAAAATTATCCTGGGGGCAGCTAGGTGGCACAGTGGATAGAGCACTGGCCCTGAAGTCAGGAGGACCTGAGTTCAAATCCGACCTGAGACACATAACACTTACTAGCTGTGTGATCCTGGGCAAGTCACTTAACCCTATTGCCTAGTCAAAAAATAAAAAAATTATCCTGGCACTCCAAAACCTGAAGCAAAACCTCAAGCCTGAAGCAGCCATTCCAATTTAAAATATGATTTCACTAAAGTTTTTTAAAAATTTAAATTTAAAATGTGAAGCCAGAAAAAGTTTTTTTTCTAACTGAACTATCAAAAATAATTGGCCTCTGAAAATTGAAAGCCTGTGGTGAGAGTAAAAGTTGGGTCCAGGGCTAGTCACACTGAAATGACTATTTCAAAAAATACAATGGGCAACACTTGAAGCAAAACACAGTAATTTTTGGACCAGGGCTAAAATTCCAAAGCTTTAAAAAAATCAGAAAAATAAGGAAAAGAAAAATTCGTGCAATAGAAGCAACCAGGAATCATTAATGCAAAAAAGTCCCTGTGGACAAGCTCCCATGTGCAGAATAGACATGTGGTTGGTTGCTGACAAATGTAATGATTTCTAGCATTTATATACCACTTTGAGGTTTGCAAAGAATTGTATGTATATTATCTCATTTGGTCCTCAGAACAACCCTAGGAAGTAGGTTCTATTATTATCCCCATTTGAAAGATAAGGAAACTGAGGCTGAGAAATTGTGACTTGTCTAGGGTCACACAGCTGGTAAGGGTCTGATGCTTTACTTGAACTCAGATCTTCCTGATTCTAAGTACAATGCTCTTGTCCATTGAGCTACCTAGCTTCTTCATAGAAAGCATATCTAATATCAAACACAATTATACTATTATAATATTATGATGTGATATGATGTAATGCAATACAATACAATTGTTTATACATAAGAGGAGAACAGAATGATTCACATGTGGCTTGGATAGATATCTGATCTGGGATTTGTCCCACCCTTTCTCCCTTGAAGACGGCATTTCCCACATTGGTGGAATGAGAGGAGGGCAGCTAGGTGGCGCAGTGGATAAAGCACCAATCCTGGAGTCAGGAAGACCTGAGTTCAAATCCAACTTCAGATACCACCTAGCTGTGGAATCCTGAGCAGGTCACTTAACCCTGCCTCAGTTTCCTCATCTGTAAAATTAGCTGGAGAAGGAAACGGCAAACCATTCCAGTATCTCTGCCAAGAAAACCCCAGATGGGGTCATGAAGAGTCAGACACTACTGAAAAATGACAGAACAGGAGGGTTATGAATGAATGACTGCTTCTTCCCTCACCTACCTCCAAAAGGGACATTGAGCTAAAAGCGTATCCATCTATTATGATGTTTGGAGCTTCCTGCTCGCTCTCAAGGGGAGGGTAATACTCAGCTCATGATCATCAACTTAGTTCCCTCCCACCAGAAGCCTGTTACACAAATTACCATTGTGATTAACTCAAAACAAAAGCACTTACTGAAATTCTGTAGTAAGAACAGTAGCAACAAAACACTTCTCCCCATAAACTTGAGCACACTCATCCACAAAGGAGAAGTGAATACATAGAATCAGCCAAAGTGGAGAGGAACACATGGAGGGTACACTTGTGACCAAAGCACTCGTGAGGAGGGGCAACTTAGATCAATCAATCAGTCAATCAATAAACATTTATTAAGTGCTTACTATGTGCCAGTCACTGTGCTAAGCCCTGCGGATACAAAAAAAAGGCAAAAGATAGTCCCTGCCCTCAAGTAGCTTACAATCTAATGGGAGAGACAACATACAAATGAATATATACAAAGGAAGCTATATATAGGAAAAAATAGGATATAATTAACAGAGGAAAGGTGCTAGAATTAAGAGAGAAAAGCTTCCAGTGAAAGAAGGAACGTTGTTTGTTACTTAAAGGAAGCCAGGGAGGTCAGCCATCAGAAAGGATTAGAGAGAGTTTTCTAGGCATGTGGGAAAGCCAAGGGAAATGCCTGGAGCTGAGAGATAGAGTCTTGTTCATGGAACTGCCTGGAGGCTGGTGCAAGTGGATCAAACAGTACGTGTCTGGGAGTAAGGCATAAGGTCTCTAGCACAGCATGACAGCACGGCCACCAATGTCCTCATCCTACACTCCCCCCCAACCTTGTTTTCTGCCACCAAATGCTTGTCTAGGATGGATGTTGCTTCCCGACTTGGCCTGAATTATTCTGCCTCCACTTTGAGGTTAGCTGGTATCCTGGCCTAGGGTACTTCTATGCGCTTTCAGAAAAAAAAAAAAAGAGCTAAAACCCCAGGAAGAGTGGGAGTCTTTGCCCTAGGTACTGCCATCTCTCAAGCAGGATACAACTCTAGGTGCCAGATTCTTGCTTCTTGTTACCCGCTTGATTGGACGCTATCGTTGGACTCTGTTCCACTGGGCGTTGCCAAGGGCTTCTTCTACTACAAGGTGCCATTGCCAATCCAGAGCTGGAAGGAGAGAAATCCTCCTCTCTACCCCTCCTCACTTACTGCAATTTCCAAGAGCTTTTTCCAAGCAATTTCCAAGGGGAAAAGTGAAGGCTGAACTCTAAAGAGCTTAGTTCTTCCTCCATATTTGCCTCTGTTCTCAGCTCCTTCAGAGTGGGGCCAGCTTACTTTTTTTAGTGAAAAAAAAGCATGTAATATGGGAAAGCAAAATTCTAACTTGATGACTTTCTTCCAACAAAATCTCTCTCATCCATACATGAAAACTACTCAAGATTTCCTAAGAGTTCGTTATTAGTAATATGTATCAGTAATATGTTACAGCCTGGTCACAGTCATCATGTACCTCTCTATGACCTTCTAGGTGACACTCCTTTTTAATTCCTCAGACAATGTAGTGTTCCAGGTCTCGTGGTCATATAACAACAGTGGTAGAATATTGGTATTAAAAAGATGGACCTTTATTTCTGGGAGAAATTTGGGGTCATTAAAGGAGCTATGAAATTTCCTGAAGGCACTCCCACTCACTTTCCTCCTCCTAATTGACTCTATTTGCCCTGCCTGTCCTAAATATATGCAGAGATGAACACATTTTATGGTTATATCCATATAACAACACATCACAATCTGGGCAATAAACATTCTTCATCCACTTGGCATTTTCTGTGTGGATGATTAGGCCAAATTTTTGAGAAGTTATGGATCTCTACCAGGAAGCTCTTCAGTGTTCTGAAGTATTTTACAATGAGCACTTCATCTGCAAACAGGTGTATCTGGAGGGTCTTCTGAACCAGAGAGAATCCCTCTTCAACTTGGGCTCTACGTGGGCCATCCTATAACATGGTGCCAAACCCTTTCGATGATCAAATCAGTTGTATGATTTGAATGGTGTCTAGAATCAATCTTATGAGGCTTAACCACTCCTAATCTCCCTTCCTCTTTCCTTGTTAGAGTTTTACGATTAGTTTGTATTCTAAACCAAGTGTTGTCTTTGGGTGTCACGTCTCTTCAGGATACCAGGCCCTTTCTGGCCACCCTCCTCTGGATATTTTCCAGTTTGTCAATGTCCTATGTAAATCATGGCGCCTGAAAACTGAACGCAGTCCTTTGGATGTGGGCTGAGCAGGGCAGAGGACAGGAAAGTTTCCTTTTTGGGGTATCTCTTAATGCAGACACAACTCTCAAAGAATGCAAGTTCCCCACAACATGCCTAGGAGGCAAGTAGATCGTGAATCATTTTAGAGTTCCCTCTTTACAAAAAAGAGAAGTGAAGGCCAGTCTTGGGAGTGCAAATCAAATGTTCTTTTCTCTATACCACGAGCCTTTCATTTCATGGGTTTGTCCATTGGATCAATCCAACTTGGAGAGATGGAAGCAAAGAAGGAAGGAAGGCGGGATCCCTTGAATTTTTGTGTGTATAGTGGGTGATATGGACCTAAGAAATATGTGAAGATCAACATATGGGAGAGATGAGGCAGAACAGTTCCAAGAAACCCTTCCACCGTAGAACCAAAATAGAACTCAAAGGCAGGATCAAAGAAGAGAGAGTGTCAGCGCTAAGAGAGAACTTGGAACATAGAACTTACAATGTCAAGGAGAGGGACCTTACAATCTAGAACACAGAATATCAGAGCCTAGAAGGATCTTGGAACACAAAATAAAAAATGTAAAAATTGAGAGGAAACTTCAAACATAGAACAGAAAATGTCAAGGCTGGCTTCCTATTGACTCTGGGATCAAATATAAACTTCTCAACTTACCTTTTAAAGCCCTGCACAAACCAGCCCCCACCCAGCCTTGCAGCCTCATTGGACAGTATTCTTCCCTCTGCTTTCTGCAATCAAGTCGCACTAGCCTTCTCTCTGTTCTGCTCTTCTGGATTCTTCTCCTCAGTCTTTCTCTTCATCCCCCTTCTCCATGCTTTTGGTGGGCCATCTCATTTCTTTACCTCCTTTTCATAAAGCCCTTCAAGCCTTTCCTGATCTCCCTAACTGCGACTAGTGTCCTCCCTCTCAAACTCCTTGTATTTATTTAACTATTGTGTGTGTGTATGCCTCTTTATTCACTATGTGTATGCATGCACACCCATGCTCAAGCATACAGGAATGGGAGTTTATATATATATATATGTACACATATATATATATATATATGGCTATCTTTCTATCTATACGTGTGTGTGTGTGTACTTGTAGTCTCCTCCATTCTAATGTAAAATCTTTGCAAGTAGAGATTATTTCACTCTTTGTCCTTGTATCTCCAAGGCCTAGCATTATATCTGGTACTTAATAAATGCTTGGTTAATTGATTGACTCATTGACGGGAATGTCAAACACAAAATGTCCAAATGGGGAGGAACATTGGGACACAGAATGTGGAATGGCAAAGCTTTGAGGGCCTTAGAATATAGAACACAATCTCTCTGAGCTGGGAGGGACCCCAGAATGCAGCATGCCACAGACGTGCCAGAAAGCCCCAGTTCCAGTTTGTGTTCTGATGACTACTGACTGTGTAGCCATGAGCAAATCATTTAATTTTTCTGAGCCTTTGTTTCCTCATCTGTCAAACGGAGATAATAATTGCACCTTTTTCACAATCTTCATTGCTAGGATTGAATCAAGCAGTGCCTATAAAGTGCTTCCCAAATGTTACCTGTGAAGGGCAAGGACTTTAAGACCCCCTTCTCCAAGGGGGTCTTTTTTTTTTTGATTTTATGGATGGGAAACTGAAGTCTGGGGAAGATGAGTGATTTGTCCAAAGTCACAAAATGAATGGATTGCAGAGCTAGGACCCGAACCCAGGTTAACAGCTTCCCAACCCAGTGCATTTTGCTGCCTCCATTTATAGAAGACTAGTTATGTCCTCTCCAGCTGGGCCTGAAAAGAGGGCTTCTTTGCCATGCCTGGGTCCTGCTGCCCTAGAATGGTTCCAATAAATGGCCCAGGCCTAAGGCTTCCATTAGAGGACAGGAAGCTAACAATCCCAGAAAGTCTTCTGCTCACTCTTAACTCACCTTAGTTTAATTCAGCCTTCTAACTAAAACCACTGACCTGGTAGCTAATGGTTGCTGTCATTGCCTCTCCTGGTCCCAGACTCCAGAAGAAGCAACCTCTATCAGAAAGCAGAAAAAGTCATCCTTCTAGGGGAATAGAGTTCAGGACAGCCTTCCAGTTTTGCACTCTTCTCTCTCCTTTTTATGCATTAAGAAAAGGAAGAAATAATCAGAGCCATACAAAAATGGAATGGATTGGACTGGATTAGAAGTAGTGAGGATCCTGTCATTTGATGGTAATTCAGTAAGAAACTGGATGAACCTGTCAGAAATATTGCAGAGAAAACTCCTGAACTGGGAGAGAGGCTAAAATAAATGATGTGTAAATGACCTTTCTCCCTCTAAGTTTCTATCCTTCTATGATTCCAAGATCCCAGAATTCTCTGATACTGAAATTCTAATATCTTGAAATTCTGAGAATCACTGGTTCTTAGGGTTGTCACATTCAAAGATTTTATGAGATCATGAGCCCGCTCTTCTATCACCCTTCAGGGAATTCCATGATTTTATTACTATCCCACCCCAATACTCCCACCCTTCCTGATGAAATTCCATGTTGTAAAAACTGAGGCCCAGAGAGGTTACAGGTGCTCAGAGTCACACAGCAAGTTTGTGTCCGGACCGGGTCTCAAATTCAAGTCTTCAGATTCTCATTCCTGGCATTTTCCCCTCCTCCCTCCCCCCATAAATATCATAAGAAGTAGACAGTGAGAAGGGGAACCAAAAAATGAGATTAAAGGGAAGAGAAAGAAGTAGAGGAGAGAAGAGGAGATATTTAAGAAAAGAAAGATTAAAGCAGGGAAGAGACAGACACTGAAGAGAGAAAGACAGATACACGTGGAGGGAGAGAGACAGACACTGGAGAAAAGCAGACTACCGGGATGAACGCTGTCATCCGGGCCGAAAAGTGTCATCCCTGACCTCTCCCTGTGTTAGTCGAGGAAGAACCAGGACAGGTCCCCAGCGGGAGGGATCTAGGGAAGAGCCTCAGACTCCCAGGGGGGAGAGGGAAGGAGTGGCCCGAGGGGGAGGGAGGGCTTCCCCCATCCTTGCTCTGTCCCCCTCCCATCCCCACCCCCTCAGCCATCCCGCACTAAGAGGAGACCCCCGGCCCTCCAAAAGCGCAATATTGCCTGCTAGAACAAAGGCGGGGAGGGCGGGGCGGGGGGACCGTCACGAAGCCCTCCCCCTCCCCCCTCCCCCATTATCGCTCCGCGCAGCCGGGCTGTGCGGGCCGATAACCAGGGCCCGCCTGCAGATGCTTCCTTATCAGCCCCCCGCAGGAGGTGCGGGCAGACAGTGAGCGCGGCCCGTGCCAGTCCCAGATTAGAGCCCCGGGAGAGTCATTAACAATCCCCAACCGCGGGCAGCCTGGACCCGGCCCCAGGGCCGCCTCCAGCCCGGTTCACCCTAGCAGGTGGAAAGGAGCGATAAGGCTGAGGGTGGGAGGCGGGGCCGGAGCGCAGGAGGAGAGGGCTACCCCGCCGGGGTTTTAGGAGCTCTTTGTAAGCAGAGGAAAACCGGGAACCCCTCACGACCCCCCCCCCAGGCCTAGGCCGAAGGCCAGAGAGATGGGGCGCTTTTGCTCCGCGTCCCAGCTTCTCTTCTTGCCCACAGTCCACAGGGATCTCCGAGGGGGCAGGGTCTCCCTCAACCCACCCCCCAACACCTTTTCCGTGGCGGGGTGGGGGCATCTCCCCAGGAGCCCAGGTTCTAGCTACTAGACCCATCCCACATCCTCGCTTCCCAACCCCCATATGTCTTGGAGGCTCTTTAAGGTCAGAAAGGTTTGATCCATCAAGGTCAGAAAGGAACCCAAGTGGGTGCCGAACTCTGGTCTACCGGGTTCACAGGCGGGGGCCCCTCCTACTACGCCCTAGAGCCTGCTGATAATCATTTCTTCAACGTTTTCCGCCAGTCTGCTGTGAGCGGTCTTGAGTGGGATACGATTGAGGCGGGGACCCCTTTCAGTAAGTACGTGGAAATAGGTTCAGTTCTGTGCTCTGAGCAAATACCCATGTTAATAAGTGTGAAAAGAACTTCTGCTTCTACACGTACCCTTCTTGATCTTCAAGTGGCCCAGTCTTACAGGTGAGGATACTAGACAACCAGGCAAAGGAAGAGGCATGCCAAGGCCACACAAGAAAGGGCAGAGCGCACGAGACTTCTATTTGATAATGTTGTTTGATATATTTGCAAGGTGCTTAAAGTACTTTGTGAACTTAACAGCCTTAAGAATGTGAGTAATTATCAGTATTATTAATACTGTAACATGGTAATTACATATTGACATTGGCTCGAGTGCCAGGCTTGGAGTCAGGAAGACCTGAGTTCAAATTTTACCTCGGACACTTGCTGGCTGTATAACCCTGGGCAAGCCACTTGACCCTGTTTGCCTCAGTTTCCTCATCTGTAAAATGAGCTGGAGAAGAAAATGCAAACCATTCCAGTATCTCTTCCAAGAAAACTCCAAATGGGGTCACAAAGGTTTGGACACAACTGAAAAATGACTAAACAACAAAAACAAAATTATATATTACCTTTAGAATATAAACATAAGCTAACTGTAATATAGCTCCCATTTATATCCCTTTAAAGTTTGCAAAGCAATTAAAAGATATCGTAGTTGATCCTCATAACAACCCTGGGAGGTTGGTATTGTTATTATCCCTATTTTACAGATTAGGAAAGTGAGAGTGGGAGAGGTTGCCCAGATTCCTGCAGCTAGGAATGGTCTGAATCAGAATTTGAACCCGTGTTCTGACTGAGTTCAGCACTAAATCCACTATGCCACCTAGTGGCCAAACTAGCTACTTGTGTGTTCTGTAATATTTGTTGTTAAGTCATTTCGGTCTTCTCCATCTGTTCCAGACCCTGTAGACCTTTGTCCATGGGCTTTTCTTGGAAAAGATACTGGAGTTATTAGCCATTGCCTTCTTTGGAGGCACGCATGTTAAGTGACTTAATGTGTAATATATAGGAACGGGACTGGGCTTATAACATCATTGATATTGAGAACTCTAGGATGAGGCCACTTCCTCCACTAATGCCAGGCG
The DNA here is from genome assembly GCF_900497805.2 of Vombatus ursinus. Classification (NCBI taxonomy): domain Eukaryota; kingdom Metazoa; phylum Chordata; class Mammalia; order Diprotodontia; family Vombatidae; genus Vombatus; species Vombatus ursinus. The sequence goes on from NW_020954603.1 coordinate 1,815,605, forward strand.
GCACCTTTTCTTAACTGTCTAGAGCACTGAAATTTTACATGACTTGCCCTGCTTGCCCCAGTCAGTATGTGTTAGAGGCAAGGCTTAAATTTAGGTTTTCTCGACTTGGAGGTCAGCTCTATAGCCTTTATACCTTTCCACCATCTAGCACAGACTGGGCTAAGGAATAGCCCCAGGTGGTGCCACCTTCTTGCATATTCTTTCTCTTTGCATCTTCCTACCACTTCTCTCTCTCTCTCTCTGTCTCTCTCTGTCTTTCTCTCTTCCTCTCTCTCTTTTCCTTTTATTCTTTACCTTTTATTTCTTCCTTTCTCTCCTCTCTCCCTTGCCAATCTAAATTCTTTTCCTCTGTCCCTTCTCTCTTTCTCCTCTACTCTGGGCACTGCTGCCCAAGGGGCACAAAACAAAGAAATCTGAGCTCTTCCCTTTCTCTACAGATGAGGTCCCCCAGTGTATAACTGTGCCTGCATTTATAGCCAAACCACAGTTGAGACTACACCCTCCTTGTCTATGTTCCCAGCACAACTTCACCCAACTCCAGAGCTTGGGGGGAAGGAACTCACCGGGCCAGGCCCTCTCTCCCTTTACCAGAATGCATTAGTCCTATCTTTTCCCCAAGTCAGGAGCAGCTTTCAGGCTTAAGGGAAAAGAAATGAGCCTAAGGGCTGAGAGTGCTCAATTTCCCCCCAGCATTCCCATCCAATCAAGGCTCCTACCAAGCCTGGAGCAGACCTTTCCTTCCCACCTCTACCCCACCACTGCTTGCCTTTGGGAGAAGAGGATGGAGCATGTTGCATCAACCCCTCCCCCTCCACTGAGCATCAAGAGGAGAGGAGACTGATGTGTTTCTACCTTCCAGCTGTAGTCAATAAAGCTCCAATAAATACCATCTTCTCTTTTGAAAAATGATAATATATTATCACATAATATATAATAGCTAATATTTAAGGTTTGCAAAGCATTTTCTATGTTATCTCATTTGATCCTCACAAAAACCCTGGGAAGTAGGTGCTATCCCCACTTTACAGATGAGGAAACAGAGAAACTGTGTCTGAGAAAAGTAAAATGACTTAACTTCTGTTAAGGTTTGACAGGGAACGTTTGTAGGGATGGTGCAAAGAGGCAGATTTTTTTGGCTAAAGGTAAGGAAAACCTCCCTAGCAATCAGAGCTCTTCCAAAGTGGACTGGGGGGAGAGCCCTAGGTAGGAAGTGAGCCTCCATTCCCCCGCCCATCCCCAGTCTTCAAACAGAGGCTGGAGGACCACTTGTTTGAGGCTGTGGAATAGATTCTTGTTTGGATGGGAGTTAAACTACATTCCCTCCAGGTGCCCTTCCAGCCCTGATATTCCATGATTTCTGGGTAGATAATGTCCCTATTTTACAGAGGGGCAAACTGAGGCTCAGAGAGGCTTAGTGATTTGCCTAGGCTAACAAAGCTAAAAAGTGTTGGAGACAGGATTATAACCCAGTTCTCTTCTGTGCCCAAATCCAGAGCTCTTCCTGCTACCCACTCAGAGAATCAGTGCCACAATCATGGTTAGGAGGGAGAGATCAATGGGGGTTCTGAGGTAGCCAGGCCGGGCTTCATGGGGCTAAAGAAGAGTTCTTAACCTAGGATACGTGAAATTTTTTTGTTGTTTTTTTTTCAATGTTAAAAAAATTTACTTGTAATTGGGAAATATTTAACAAAGTAAATAAAGATATATTTTTGCTTCTGACCATCACCTTCCTCAATCTGCCCTCCCTTCTATCAACCCCCCCTCCCTTTTCTTTCGCCTTTCCCCTCCTACTTCCTATAGGGTAAGATAGATTTCTACACCCAATCCAGTGTGTATGATATTCCCTCTTTGAGCCAAATCCAATGAGAGTAAGGTTCAAACAATGCTTGCCTCCCTCCCTTCTTTCCATCTACTGTAAGAGGTCTTTGTGCCATTTCATGTGATGTAATTTACTCTTTTACATGATTTTTTAACAGTCTGATAACTGTATTTCCATATAATGTTTCCTTTGTAGTGGTCGCAACTTGTATATATTCTATGTTATGCATTTAAAAACGTGATTCTGAAAGGGGATGTAGAATTTTACCAGCCTACCCACAAAAAAGATCAAGGGCCCCAGGGCTAGAGCTTTCCAAAAGGATGAAGAAGACTATTCTGGAGGCCAGGAACATCATGGATGGAAGGGAGAGGCCAGAAGGTCTGGAGAAAGCGAAGCTTTTTTAAAAACTGACCAGAATCCCATTTGTTCAGGATGTTCTGTCTGGAGGGAGAAAGATGGCCCCTGACACAGACCCTTCCTACAGTGAGAGAATAGGATGGACATACATTCCCTCAGCACAGATACAAGGTTAAGGGGATGACTACTAGGTCTATACCCCGAAGAGATCAAAGAAAGAAGAAAAGATCCTAAATATACTAAAGTATTTATGGCAGTTCTATCTGCAGTGGTAAAGAACTGGAAACTGAGGGGGTGCCCATCAATTGGGAAGTAACTGAACAAATTATGGGATATGAATGCAATGGGACACTAATATGCTATAAGAAATAAAGAAAGAAATGGTTTCAGAGAAACCCAGAAAGATTCATATGAACTGATACAAAGTGAAATGAGTAGAACCCGGAGAACAATTTATACAATAACAACAACATTGTAAAGATAATCAACTCAGAAAGACTTAGTAACTTTGATCAACACAATGATCCGCTACAATTCCAAGGGACTCATGATGAAACATGTTATCCATCTCCAGATGTATAGAGCTGATAGACTCAGACTGAAGACCGTGGTGTATTTTCTCCTTTTTCTTCTTTCTTTTCTTTTTGGACATGGCTAACACGAGAATTTATTTTGCATGATTATATACACATGTAATGAATTTTGTTTTTTCTTACCTTCTCAATGGGGGGAAGAAAAAGAATTTGAAAATGAAAAAAATTATTTTTAAATAAAATAAAGATTTTCAGAACTGAAAAATAAAATTTATTTCCTAATTTTTTTTAATTGTGAAAGATGGCTTTAGAAAAACCTAGGAAAACTTGTGTGAATTAATGTAAAGTGAGCAAAATCAGGAGAACAGTTTATACAAGAACAGGAGGGCAAAGACAAACAACTATGAAAGTAGCAAAGCTCTGACCAGCACAATGACCAACCATGATTCCTGAGGACCAATGATAAGATACGCTTCCCACCAACTGGCAAAGAGGTGATGAACTTGAGGCACAATGAGACATACATTTTTGGCCATGACTAATGCAGGAATTTGTTTTGCTTGACTAGTATGTTTGGTACAAGAGTTTTTTTTTTCTTTTTTAAGGAAAAAGTGGGAAAGAATGAGAAAATAAAAGCTCGTTAATCGAAAAAAATTTTTTTAACAAAGCAGAAGTGGTGAGGTTACCCTGGCAGACATCTCTGTTGGACTTCTCTATTCACTAAATTGGTTGTTTTTCTTTGTTCTCAAAGAAGATTGGTGACATTATGATGTTGGGGTCAATGTACAGTGTGTTCGACTGTGGCTGATCAGACCAATACGAGGTCAGAAGGCTCTACCGCAGGTCAGGCACAAAGAGTCCATATCACCAAGTACACAGATAAGGCCTAGCTGGGGTTGGCGTTTGAATGAATGGATGGATGGATGGATGTTGAATTTTAATGAGTTATTCATCCAAAAAATATTTATTAATGTCCTGATACATAGAGTACATAATAAGTAATTAATATGTACTTGGCCTCAGGCAGTATCAACACTAAGATAAAAAAAAGTCCTGCTTCCAGTACCCTCTTCTGCTTCTCTTTCCCTTAGGAGAAGGAGAGAGAGGCCCAAAGGTCCCCTTGTGCAGGATCCTCTCAAATTCTCATCCATCAATGGGCACAGGCATACATCTTCATGTCTCATTCAATTAAAGAAGGCTCCAAGACATCAAGGGAAATGGAACAGAGAATAATCAACACTTCATTCTCATTATCCACATGCCATAATGTATCATACAGCCTGGAAAGGACTTTAGAGTCTAGAACCTAGAATATCAGAGCCCGGAGGGACTTTATAACAAAGAGCACAAGATGTCAGAGCTGAGAAGGGCCTTAGAACAGAGAATGTCAGACCTGAGGGAGAGAGACAGACCTTAGAACCACAGAGTGCCAAAGTGGGGAAAGACCTTAAAACATAAAACAAGGAACATTAGACCTGATGGGGCCCTGACTGTCATCTCATCCCATTTGTACCTGAGCAAGAATTCCCTCCAGGACATCTCTAACAAATGGCCAGCTAGTCTTTGTTTGAGCACCTCCAATAGGGGAAGGTCACCACCATTCCTGATAGTCTATTGCACTAATACATAAGATGGGAATAGGGACCACCCTGGTGATGCCACACAGGGATGTAAAGGCATTCTCCAGTGAAAAAACACCTTTCACCAATGAAGGAACCTTCTTGGCAATTTCCAGTCTTACAGAGTTGCCTGAAGGAACTTGCCAAGGGTCACACAGCCAGCATGTGGAACCCTTCCCCTTCCCAACTCAAGATCATCTCTCTGTGCACTCTACTATGCTGCCTTTACACACACACACACACACACACACACACACACACACACACACACACTTCCCATGATACTTCACTCCTCTCTGATAGCCTAACCATGTGATATTGTGTATCAGAGTTACCTGTGTATGTGTCTCCCTTATTCCACAGTGTAAGGCCTTCCATAAAGAAGGCTTTCAATTAATGTTTGTTGAATTATCACACACATGCCCCAAAGAATTCCACCTCTTTTCTTGGTATTTCTAGATTCCAACCAGTCATGTGAGATTAGGGTTACAAGTATTAGAATCTCCATTTTGTGGGTAAGAAAACTGAGGTGCATAGAATAGGGTCACCTAATCAGTAAATATCTGTGCCTTAGATATCTAATCTAAGAAAACCAAGGCTCAAGCAGTGGACTGGTAAGTGTCTTTCCTAAAAATGCACAAGTGGCAAGGAATTTAAGTCCAGGCCCTGTTATACCCAGTACAGAGTTCTTTTTGCAAGAGTCCCTTCTGATAAACCAGCCTGCCTATAAGGCTCCTGCCTTTGTCTGTCTGTGTCTACTTGAATGTCTTTTTGTGTGTCTGTGTCTGTTTCTGTCTCTGTGCATATCCTTCTGTCTCTCTGTCTCTGTCTCTCTCTGTCTCTGTCTCTGTGTGTATCTTTCTATGTCTCTCCGTCTCTGTCTCTCTCTGTCTCTGTCTCTGTGTGTATCTTTCTATGTCTCTCTGTCTCTGTCTCTGTCTCTGTCTCTGTGTGTGTCTTTCTGTGTCTCTCTGTCTCTCTGTCTCTTTCTCTGTCTCTGTGTGTGTCTTTCTATGTCTCTCTGTCTCTGTCTCTGTGTGTCTTTCTATGTCTCTCTGTCTCTGTCTCTGTGTGTGTCTTTCTTTGTCTCTCTGTCTCTGTCTCTCTCTGTCTCTGTCTCTGTGTGTGTCTTTCTATGTCTCTCTGTCTCTGTCTCTCTCTGTCTCTGTCTCTGTGTGTGTCTTTCTATCTCTCTCTGTCTCTGTCTCTCTCTGTCTCTGTCTCTGTGTGTATCTTTCTATGTCTCTCTGTCTCTGTCTCTGTCTCTGTGTGTGTCTTTCTATCTCTCTCTGTCTCTTTCTCCACCTCTCCACCCAATTTACTGTGCTCTTTCTCTCTCGCTCCCTTTCCTCTTCTTCGCCCTCCTCCCCCTTCCTTTCCCAACCTTATGTCCTCCTCCTTTCACAAACATACTCATTGCTCACTCTCTAGGTTGTGGACAGCCAGGACACCCAACACATCCATAGGAATCACCTCTTTTCCTCCTTCCAGTTTTCCCAACCTTGCAAAGAGCCCTGTTGGCTCTGTTTGTTGAAACTTGCTGGGTCTGCACTGGGGATTTCCAGGAAGATAAAAAAGGGTTCAGGGCTTGGAGTGTAGGTTATAGGCCAGGACCAGAGGGATCTGGAATCCAGTTCCCACAGAGGCAAAAGCTAGCTTCCTGTACCCCTGCTCCTCTCATAAACAGCCCTCAGTCCTGTTGACTTCCAGGGGAAATCATTAATGAAGAACCATTAGAGACTGGTCCAAGGGCTGGGCAGAGGGAACAGGACTAGTACACCAGGCCCATCCTGAGGTTTATAGGTAACTGAGCAGCTGAGGTGCTTTAGGGGAAACGCTGAGTGGATGTAATGGTCATGGAGTTAGTTAACTGGCCCCAGTGGACTCTGGCCTGTATGTCCTTTACAGGGGCTCAGAACATGGTCATTCTTTATTTTCCCAAAGAAGGGTTCCCCCATCCCTTTCTCTCCAGTTTAATCATAAACCACAGAATTGTAAGGTGAAAAGGACTTGCAACACAGAGTGCTCAGAATGAAGAATAAAAAATGTGACATGGGTGGGTGGGGAACCTAGACTATAATGAATTTCAGAGACAGGAGGGTCCTTGGAACAGAGAAAGGTCAGAGCTAGGAAGAGCCTTAGAACAGAGAGCATAGTATCAGAGCTGGGAGGATCCTTGGAATATAGAACACAGAATGTCACAGCAAACAGGTACCTTTAAGTTAATCTACTTCCCGGATAGGAAAACAGTGGGCCACAAGTGAGAAGTGGTTTTCACCAAGATCACAGAGCCCAAACCAACTGATTTTCCCACTAAACCACTCATGGAATATAGTGGGATAATGAAATGAACTCTAAACCTGGAGTCAGGAGACCTGGGTTCAGATCCCACCCCAGATGCTTCCTGCCTGAGTCATCAATGATAGAACCACCAGGTGTCAGTGGCCAACAAGGCACTCTGGAGTCTGAAGACCTGCCTGCTTATGTGAGGGGGCTGGGCTTCCCAGACAACGTACTCTCCTTCCACGGCGTGCCTTTCCTTTCCAATTCAGCCTACTGTAGCCTTTCAGGGCAAGGAAAATGGCTTCCCGCCTCACCCACAAGCTTAAGTTTATTAGTAGTATATTCCCAGAACTGGCTCCTTCCCTCCTTTCTTTCAGGGCCCTCATTAAAATACCCTCTTAAGCTCTCATCTCATCATTAAATTTGTGCCCCAATCCCCACCTCTCCCCCAAGCCCAGCCTGTCCACACCAGTGTCCACACATTGAATATGCAAAGCCTCAACAATAAGGAAGTCCATTACTTCAGGTCTCACATACTAATAACAGCTAGCTTTGTTTGAGTGCTGTATGTTACCTCATTTGATCTACATAATAACCAAACAGGTTCAAAAATCACTAGACAATGTATTTTGTAATAAGCAAATTAGATATTAAAATTGAAAATAATAGGTGAGGAAAAATCAAGTTTGTACAAGCCGATATTTTGACCTTTTAGCTGGGGATGGGGGGATGGGGAGGGAGCGGCTTTTTCTAAGAGGTGGCTTCCTTCTTTTTTTAACCCCACCCCCAGCTCTCTTCCAAGGTCAGGGTCAAAGGAAGGATTTGGGAATCTGGACAACTACCTAGTCAGCAGGTGAGTTCTTTCTCCCAAGTCTCAGCTCACTGCTCCTAGGGGGTATGGACAAAGCAAAGCCAGGAGCCTACAGGTCCTCGTTTGGAAAATGGGTATAATAATGCTTACCTGATAGTGGTGCAAATAGGAGACTCCTTTAATAACTGTAAAGCAGTTTTTTGAATTAGAAATTAGACTTCTCTTTAAATGTTATTAATTATTGCCAGTTGGGTAATCCACCTGGGAAGAATAGGCCTGGATCATTCTCAAGAATGAATTTTGAAGATTTGAGCAGGAACTTTGGAGGTCAATGCAGATGTGAAGGGAACTTACCAGCCAGTGTGTGTGTGTGTGTGTGTGTGTGTGTGTGTGTGTGTGTGTGTGTG